>NC_041393.1:426258950-426309924 GCF_002162155.2 Triticum dicoccoides | reverse complement strand
TGACAATCTTCAATTCTGTCGCATGCATCCAACACACAAACCTTGTTGGTCCCTCTCCCTCTCTCTCCCTCTCTCTCTCTTTGTGTGTGTGTGTGGGGGGGTGTCTTTGTAGTTCGCATGCATATATACTCCATCTATAGGTCTCTCTAGCACACTATGTATGATTCTCTAGTCCAAGCTAGATATCTTGGGTGCACTCAGCGTACGCACAAAAATTCATTGGCTCGTTGCCCGTAACTCTCTCACGCACCACTCTGTCATCTCGGAGCTCTTCCCTCTCTCTCTCTCTCAAACTCTCCATCTACCTGGGTCACACATACACATGCATATCTCACTCGCACTCAATAGACACATCTAAAACTCTATCTCTCCCCCTCGTTCTCTCTCTATCTCACACACGCACACACACACACACACAATCTCATGCCTATCTAGCCAAGTATGATGGTCTCTCAGTCAATTGTAGGCACACGCAGTCCCCCTATATGTATATGACTAGCTAATCTTAGTCTCCATCACAAACATGTGCATGGTCTATCTCGATTTCTTTTCGGGCATCTTTCTATCGCGCACGCACCTCCCTCGATCTCCCACCCATATAGTCCCCTCACGATCTCGAGGGGATCTCTCTATCACAAACACACCCTCTCTCCCTCCCCAGGCGTCCATGTTCTCCATGTGTCCCTCTCGACCTTTGTTCCTTGTTGGCCAGACCTCTATTGGACATGCGCTATAGGGGTGTCTCTCTCCGTTGCAAACAATCACGCACTAGCTATCTTCGTGTATCTCCTCGCCTCGCTTTTCTATCTTGGAAATGCATGCGTGATATGTTTGCATAAGAAATGAAAACACACACACACTCTCTCTAATTTACCGTTTGTTGTCACTTTCTCTTTCACACACATACTCTTTTTGCACTCACTCATTCTCCTTCACACCCACTTGATCTCTCTCGACTTAGGCACTCTCTTCGGTCCATAGCATATAGATTTATTGAAAAGTCAAACATCACAAATTTTGACCATGCACATCTCGTATGATGTTTACATCTAGAACGACAAACATACACCAGTAGATTCACCGTGAGATGTAGTTTCATATGATGTTTCTTTGGTATTGTAGATATAAATAACATTTGCGTAAACCTGCTCAAAGTTTCCAAAGTTTGACTTCTAAAAAATTTACAAGCACTGCATTATGGAGCGGATGGAATATCTCTTTCCCCCTCTCAGCTATCTGACGCACCACTCAACCTTATCGGGGCTCCTCTATCTCTCTCAAACTTTATATCTCCCTGGTTCACACATACACATGTCTTGCTCGCGCTATGCATATAGACCCATCCAACACTCTCCGCCCTTGTTCTCTCTCTATGTGACACGCACCCCCCTAAGTACCATAATCCCTCACTCCATCATAGGTGCAAGCACTCCCCCCTAAGTATGATTATCTCTCACTAGCCATCAGGAACACATGTATTGTCTCCTTCCATCCATACGTCTATCTCGATATCTCTCGGGGTATCTTCTATCGCGCACACACCTTGTCACTCGATCTCCCACCCATGTAGTCCCATCACGATCTCCAGGGGATCTCTCTATGAAAAACATACACTCTCTCCTCCCCATGTCTGCATTTTCTCCGTACGTCTCTCTCAACCTCTCTCCCTTGTTTGTCAGACCCCTCTTGGCCACGTGCTAGGGGTCTTTATCTCGGTTGCAAACAACCACACACTATCTCCTCACCTTGCTTCCATTGTCGAAGATGCATGTGTGATATGTTTGCATAAGACACACACACTTTTTCTCTACTTTTATCGTGTGTTGTCCATGTCTCTTTCACACATGCACACACACTTTTTTCACTCTCTCTCTCTCTCTCTCTAGTTAGGGACTCTATCACGTCCATAAGCATATGGATGTTTTGAAAAGTCAAACCTCAGAAAAGTTTGACCAGGTATATGTGGAGAAAAACATTTACATCTGGAACGATCATTAGATTCATCACAACATGTACTTACTTCATACTATCATTTATCTTTGGTATTGTAGATATAAGTAATTTCTTTATGAGCTTGGTCAAAGTTTCAAAAGTTTGAATTCAAAAAAATGTTGGAACTACATTATCGAATAGAGGGAGTAGCTCTTTCTCTCTCTCTCTGCTATCTCTCACGGGCCTCCCCTCTCACTTGAACTCTCTATACCGACGGATTATACGCTCACTGTGTCAGCATATAGCTCCGTATATTGTTTAGTTGACCGGTCAACCAGTCCACATGCTGCCTTGTCAGCTCGTGTTCTCTATCTTTGTGTGCTGGCCCATGGAAGTGGGTGAAAATAAGTAAACTAGAGGCCCATCTGACACTCGGTGAAGTAAACAGAGTTGAAACCACTCGGGTTAGTGATGACCCACAAGTATAGGGGATCTATCATAGTCCTTATGATAAGTAAGAGTGTCGAACCAACGAGGAGCAGAAGGAAATGACAAGCGGTTTTCAGTAAGGTATTCTCTGCAAGCACTTAAATTGTAGGTAACAGATAATTTTCTGATAAGATAATTTGTAACGGGTAACAAGCAATGAAAGTAAACAAAGTGCAGCAAGGTGGCCCAATCCTTTTTGTAGCAAAGGACAAGCCTGGAAAATTTCTTATAATGAGAAAATCACTCCCGAGGACACATGGGAATTATTGTTAAGCTAGTTTTCATCACGTTCATATGATTCGCGTTCGTTACTTTGATAATTTGATATGTGGGTGGACCAGTGCTTGGGTGCTGTCCTTTCTTGGACAAGCATCCCACATATGATTAAGCCCTATTTCAAGCATCTGCAACTACAAAAGAAGTATTAAGGTAAACCTAACCATAGCATGAAAGTAGTGGATCCAAATCAGCCCCTTACAAAGCAACACATAAACTAGGGTTTAAGCTTCTGTCACTCTAGCAATCCATCGTCTACTTATTACTTCCCAATGCCTTCCTCTAGGCCCAAATAATTGTGAAGTGTCATGTAGTCGATGTTCAGATAACACCACTAGAGGAGAGACAACATACATCTCATCAAAATATCGAACAAATACCAAATTCACATGACTACTAATAGCAAGACTTCTCCCATGTCCTCAGGAACAAACGTAACTACTCACAAAGCATATTCATGTTCATAATCAGAGGGGTATTAATATGCATTAAGGATCTAAACATATGGTCTTCCACCAAATAAATCAATTAGCATCAACTACAAGGAGTAATCCACACTACTAGCAACCCACAGGTACCAATTTGTGGTTTTGATACAAGATTGGATACAAGAGATGAACTAGGGTTAGAGAGGAGATGGTGCTGGTGAAGATGTTGATGGCGATTGACCCCCTCCCGATGAGAGGATCGTTGGTGATGACGATGGTGATGATTTCCCCCTCCCGGAGGGAAGTTTTCCCGGCAGAACAGCTCCGACGGAGCCCTAGATTGGTTCCGCCAAGGTTCCGCCTCGTGGTGGCGGAGTTTCATCCCGTAAGCTTCCTTATAATTTTTTCCAGGGTAAGAGACTTCATATAGCAGAAGATGGGCACTAGAGAGTCACGAGGGGGCCCATGAGGCAGGGGGCGTGCCCAGTAGGGGTGGGCACCCCCCACCCTCGTGGCCAGGGTGTGGGCCCCCTCTGGTACTTTCTTCGCTCAATAATTCTTATTAATTCCAAAAATGACTTTCGTGGAGTTTCAGGACTTTTGGAGCTGTGTAGAATAGGTTTCCAATATTTGCTCCTTTTCCAGCCTAGAATCCAGCTGCCAACATTCTACCTCTTGATGTTAAATCTTGTAAAATAAGTGAGAATAGCCATAAGTATTGTGACATATTGTGGAATAACAGCCCATAATGCAATAAATATCGATATAAAAGCATGATGCAAAATGGACGTATCAACTCCCCCAAGATTAGACCTCGCTTGTCCTCAAGCGGAAGCCAAAATCAAAAAAATATGTCCACATGTTTAGAGATAGAGGTTTCGATAAAAATAAAATACGGACATGAGGGCATCATGATCATTCTTATAACAACAGCATATATATAATTTGTCATATGATTTCTTATGCTCAAGTAACAATCTAATCACAATGTCAAGTATGAATCATAAAATTCATTGGGAACTAACAAACGATAATCTCAGTCGTTGAGGCAATTGCAATTTATCATAACATCGGAAAGAGTCAAGAATAGAGCTTTTCAGCAAGTCCACATACTCAACTATCATATAGTCTTGTACAATTTCTAACACTCATGCAATACTTATGGTTCTGGAGTTTTAATCGGACACAAAGAAAGATAGGGGCTTATAATTTCGCCTCCCAACGTATTCACCTTTGGGTGATGTCAACAATAAAAGTTCATGCTAACTGACATCCAATTGGATATATATATCAGGATCTTTCCAACACGAGGTGCTTGCCAAAGGATAAAATGAAAAAGGGAAAGGTGAGGATCACCTTGACTCTTGCATAATGTAAAAGACATAAAGTAAAAGATAGGCCCTTCGCAGAGGGAATCAGAGGTTGTCATGTGCTTTTAGGGTTGGATGCACAAAATCTTAATGCAAAAGAACGTCACTTTATATTGCCACTTGTGATATGAACCTTTATTATGCAGTCCATCGCTTTTATTACTTCCATATCACGTGATTGTATAAAGCTTATTTTCTCCGCACTAATAAGTCATACATATTTGGAGAGCAATTTTTATTGCTTGCAACATGACAACTTACTTGAAGGATCTTACTCAATCCATAGGTAGGTATGGTGGACTCTGATGGCAAAACTGGGTTTAAGGATATTTGGAAGCACAAGTAGTATCTCTACTTAGTGCAAGGAATTTGGCTAGCATGAGGGGGAAAGGCAAGCTCAACATGTTGGATGATCGATGACAATATACTTTAACTAAGGTGTGAGAAAACATAACCTATTATGTTGTCTTCCTTGTCCAACATCAACTCTTTAGCATGTCATACTTTAATGAATGCTCACAATCATAAAAGATGTCCAAGATAGTATATTTATATGTGAAAACCTCTCTTTCTTTATTACTTCCTATTAATTGCAACGATGACCAAAACTATGTTTGCCAACTCTCAACAACTTTTAAGCCTCATACTCTTTATGTGTGAAGTCATTACTATCCATAAGATCAATATGAACTCTTTTTATTTATTTTTATTCTTTTTCTTTTCTCAAGATCATAGCAAGATAGCAAAGCCCTTGACTCAACACTAATCTTTATTATATATAGCTCACGGACTCGATTACATAGAGGGATCACAAAGCAAAACTCAAAACTAATTCATACCAAAACTTTATTCTAATAGATCAAGATATTACCAAAAGGATCGAACTAAGTAAAGCGGTAAAGATAGGAGTGTGGTGGTGATACGATACCGGGGCACCTCCCCCAAGCTTGGCAGTTGCCAAGGGGAGTGCCCATACCCATGTGATTATGTCCTCGGAGGTGGTGAAGGAGTTGTTGATGATGTAGGCTTGTCGTCCGTCTTCCAAGGCATAGGCTCACCATCATAGAAGGATGATCGAGTCTCCGGGATCCTCAAATCTGCAGCCAAACTCATCCTCTTGACTCTATATTCATACTCACAGTTTTGGTTTTGCAGGTCATACATCTGGGCTTGGAGGTGCTTGATTTTCTCATGAAGCTTGAAGATGGTCTCCCCAATGTTCTTGGCGTCCAGCTTGTGGTTGTTGGTGAATTCCACGATCATCATCTGGTTGGTGTTAATTCCGCGCTCCACCATCCCTTGGCACTTGAAAACTTGTTATTCCATAGCTTCGAGCTTTGTCTCCACGCTTCCGGTACGCCTTGGTCCCTCCACATCGCGGATGTGCAGCACCCCCTCACGCATCTCAATGGTTTGAGGGTGTTGCAGCACCTCCGCGAGATAGGGGTTGATGACCTTCTCGAAAAACTTGTCCTTGGGAGTGCTTGGAGACGTCATGATGCTCTAGATCTGTCAAAAAAAAAACAGCTCAAAACAAAGACGGAGGATATTTGCGTGATATGGTGGTCAAAACCTTCGGGAGATTATATAATGAATTTTTACCGTCCAAAATAAGTATCGTGCAAGAAAACGGAGTCCGGAGAGCACACAAGCTGCCCACGAGGCAGGGGCACACCCAATTAAGGTGGGCATGCCCTCCACCCTCGTGGACACCTCATGTCCTTCCTGGACTACTTCTTATTTTCCTATTTTCTTAAATATTCCATAACGGAGAAAAATTGCTATTAGAACTGTTTTGGAGTCGGTTTACTTACCGTACCACATACCTATTCCTTTTCGGAGTCTGAAACAATCTGTAAAGTGTCCCTTATGTATTCCTCCGGGGTTATGGTTTCAATAATATTAGTTTCAACATTTACAGGGTTACCTGAGATATAATGTTTGATTCTTTGACCGTTCACCACCCTCGGACTTGTGCCTTCGAAGTTGTTGATTTTTATGGCACCGGAACGATATACCTCCTCGATAAAGTAAGGACCTTCCCATTTAGAGAGAAGTTTTCCTGCAAAAAATCTTAAACAAGAGTTGAATAGCAACACATAATCACCTACGTTAAATTCTCGCTTTTGTATTCTTTTGTCATGCCATCTTTTAACTTTTTCTATAACAGCTTGGCATTCTCATAAGCCTGGGTTCTCCATTCATCAAGAGAGATAATGTCAAATAACCTCTTCTCACCGGCAAGTTTGAAGTCATAATTGAGCTCTTTAATAGCCCAATATGCCTTATGTTCATGTTTGAGAGGTAAGTGACATGCTTTTCCATAAACCATTTTATACGGAGACATACCCATAGGATTTTTATATGCAGTTCTATAGGACCATAATGCATCATCGAGTTTCTTGGACCAATTCTTTCAATATCTATTAACAGTCTTTTGCAAAATTAATTTGAGCTCTCTATTACTCAACTCTACTTGACCACTAGACTGTGGGTGATAAGGAGATGCATTTCTATGATTAACATCATACTTAGCAAGCATTTTACGGAAAGCACCATGAATAAAATGTGAACCACCATCAGTCATGAGATATCTAGGGACTCCAAACCTCGGAAAAATAACTTCTTTAAGCATATTAATAGAGGTGTTATGATCAACACTACTAGTTGGAATAGCTTCTACCCACTTAGTAACGTAATCAACAACAACTAAAATATGTGTGTATCCATTAGAGGCAGGAAAAGGTCCCATATAATCAAAGCCCCAAACATCAAATGGTTCAATAACAAGAGAATAATTCATAGGCATTTCTTGACGTCTACTAATATTACCAATTCTTCGACATTCATCACAAGACAAGACAAACTTACGGGCATCTTTGAAGAGAGTAGGCCAATAAAAACTGGATTGCAATACCTTATGTGTAGTTCTATCTCTAGCGTGGTGTCCTGCACATGGTTCGGAGTGACACTTGCGTAGGATCTGTTCCTGTTCATGCTCAGGTACACAACGTCTAATAACACCATCTACTCCTTCTTTATAAAGGTGTGGGTCATCCCAGAAGTAATGTCTTAAATCATAAAAGAACTTTTTCTTTTGTTGGTATGTGAAACTAGGTGGTATAAATTTAGCAACAACGTAATTAGCATAATCAGCATACATTGGAGAAGTGCGGGAAGCATTTATGACAACTAATTGTTCATCAGGAAAGCTATCATCTATAGGCAGTGGGTCATCAAGAACATTCTCTAACCTATACAAGTTGTCTGCAACGGGGTTCTCAGCTCCCTTTCTATCAATAATATGCAAATCAAATTCTTGGATCAAGAGGACCTATCTAATAAGGCTAGGTTTAGCATCTTTCTTTTCCACAAGATATTTAATAGCAGCATGATCAGTGTGAATAGTTACTTTAGAATCAACAATATAAGGTCTAAACTTATCACAAGCAAATACAACTGCTAAGAATACTTTTTCAATGGTAGCATAATTTCTCTGGGCAGTGTCAAGAGTTTTACTAGCATACTGGATAACATTTAAATTCTTATCAACTCTTTGCCCTAGAACAACACCTACAGCATAATCACTAGCGTCACACATAATTTCAAAGGGTAAATTCCAATCAGGTGGCTGAACAATAGGTGAAGTGATCAAGGCTTTCTTAAGTATTTCAAACGCTTCTACACAATCATCATCAAACACAAAAGGAATATCTTTTTGCAATAAGTTAGTCAGAGGCCTAGAGATTTTATAAAAGTCCTTAATGAACCTCCTATAAAAACCTGCATGACCAAGGAAACTTCTTATACCTTTTATGTCCTTGGGACACGACATCTTTTCAATAGCATCAAATTTAGCTTTATCAACTTCAATACCTCTTTCAAATTTTTTATGCCCCAAGACAATGCCGTCATTAACCATAAAGTGAAACTTTTCCCAATTCAAGACGAGACTAGTGTCTTCACATCTCTGCAATACTCGATCAAGGTTTCTCAAGCAATCATCAAAAGAGGATCCATATCGGAGAAATCATCCATGAATACCTCACAAATCTTTTCACAAAAGTTAGAGAATGTAGCCATCATGCATCTTTGAAAGGTAGCAGGTGCATTACATAAACAAAAGGCATACGTCTATAAGCAAAAGTATCGAAAGGGCAAGTAAAAGTAGTTTTTGATTGATCGTCCGCTGACACAGGTATTTGAGAGAAACCAGAATAACCATCTAGAAAGCAGAAATGTGTATGTTTGGATAGTCTTTCTAGCATTTGATCAATAAAAGGTAAAGGGTAATGATATTTCTTAGTAGCTTTATTTAATTTACGAAAATCAATTACCATCCTATAACCTGTAATAATTCTTTGCGGAATCAATTCATATTTATCATTAGGAACAATAGTAATACCTCCCTTATTAGGGACACAATGGATAGGACTTACCTACTGACTATCAGCAACGGGATAAATTATACCTGCCTCGAGGAGCTTTAGTATCTCCTTTCTTACCACTTCTTTCATCTTAGGATTTAAACGTCGTTGATGGTCTCTAACTGGTTTGGCGCCTTCTTCCAATTTTATTTTGTGTTGGCATAGAGTGGGACTAATGCCCTTAAGATCATCAAGAGTATATCCAATAGCAGCACGGTGCTTCTTCAGAGTTTTCAATAATCTTTCCTCTTCCTGCTCTGAAAGGTTAGCACTAATAATAACAGGATATATCTTCTTTTCATCAAGATAAGCATATTTAAGAGTATCAGGTATAGGTTTGAGCTCAAACACGGGATCACCCTTGGGTGGAGGGGGATCCCCTAGGATTTCAACAGGTAAATTGTGTTTCCGAATAGGACCCTGTTTAAGGAATACTTCATCTATCTCCCTTCTTTCATTCATAAACATATCATTTTCATGGTCTAGCAAATATTGTTCTAAAGGATCAGTAGGAGGCATGGTAATAGAAACAAGACCAATAATTTCATCCTTACTAGGCAGTTCTTTATCATGGGGTTGTCTACGAAATTTAGCAAAATTAAACTCATGTGTCGTATTCCCCAGACCAATAGTAACAACATCCTTTTCGCAATCAATCCTAGCATTAACAGTGTTCAAGAAGGGTCTACCAAATATAATGGGACAAAAGCTATCTTGTGGGGAACCAAGAACAAGAAAATCAGCAGGGTATTTAACTTTCCCACACAAGACTTTAACATCTCTAACAATCCCAACTGGTGAAATAGTATCTCTATTTGTAAGCTTAATTGTAACATAAATATCTTCTAAATCAGCGGGTGCAATATCATGCATAATTTCTTGATATAAGGAAATAGGCATTGCACTGGCACTAGCACCCATATCACATAAGCCATGATAACAACGATATCCTATTTTAACAGAAATAACATGCATGCCTAGAACATGTCTATGTATCTTAGCATCGGGTTTAGCAATATTAGCAGCTTCCTCACAGAAGTAAATAACATGCCTGTCGGTGTCAAAACCGGCGGATCTCGGGTAGGGGGTCCCGAACTGTGCGTCTAGGCGGATGGTAACAGGAACGAGGGACACGATGTTTTTACCCAGGTTCGGGCCCTCTCGATGGAGGTAAAACCCTACGTCCTGCTTGATTAATATTGATGATATGGGTAGTACAAGAGTGGATCTACCACGAGATCAAGGAGGCTAAACCCTAGAAGCTAGCTTATGGTATGATTGTTGTAATGTATGTTGTCCTACGGACTAAAGCCCTCCGGTTTATATAGACACCGGAGGAGGCTAGAGTTACACAGAGTCGGTTACAATGGTAGGAGATCTACATATCCGTATCGCCAAGCTTGCCTTCCACGCCAAGGAAAGTCCCATCCAGACACGGGACGGAGTCTTCAATCTTGTATCTTCGTAGTCTTGGAGTCCGGCGGACGATGATAGTCCGGCTGTCCGGACAACCCCTAGTCCAGGACTCCCTCAGTAGCCCCTAAACCAGGCTTCAATGACGATAAGTCTGGCGCGCATAATGTTCGGCATTGCAAGGCGGGTTCCTCCCTTGAATAATCCAGAGAAGATCATGAACACCAGGATAGTGTCCGGCTCTGCAAAATAAATTCCACATTCCACCGTAGAGAGAATAAAATATACACTAGTTCAATCTGCTGACGTATTATGCGGCGTGACATCACACCGTTACCAAGCCACTGTTTGAATCATTTTTTACTATACCACCTCGGCACGTTCAGCGAAGCGGTTTCCTTGGCACGTCTTGTCGAAGCAGAGATCGTGTTCCCCTTATTCCGGGATTCTCATCAATACGTGCGTGGGTAACCCAACCGTTCCCGTCGCCACGCCTCCTCTATCGAAGGTGAATCCCAAACGGTCACGGAGACGGCTCTTGGTATTTTTCCCCTTTATAAGAGGACCAAGGCTCGTTCTTGTTCTTCAATCTCGCATTGAATCTCCTCCTCGCTCCTAGTTCCAACACCCAGAGCCTCAGATTCGAGCACTTCGGATTCTCAATCATGTCCGGCTCCGACCTCCAGGGCCGGTGGATGCCCTCCTCCGTCACAGAGGAGGATATATTGAAGTTACGTGAGGCCAAGTACCTGGCCTACGAGGTTCCGCACAGGTTGCCCGCCCAAGGGCAGGCCGTGCCCGCCCCCGAGCCCGGTGAGTTCGTTGTCTTCGTATCCCACCTCCGTCGGGGTTTAGGCTTCCCGACGGACCCCTTCGTTAGAGGACTCATGTTCTACTACGGGCTGGACTTTCACGACTTGGCTCCGGAGTCCATCCTCCACATCTCCGCATTCATTATCGTCTGCGAAGCCTTCCTCCGCGTCACTCCCCACTTCGGCCTGTGGCTGAAGACCTTCAAGGTGGAGCCGAAGATGATCGGGGGGCGTCAAGCGGAGTGCGGCGGGGCGGCCATAAGCAAAAAAGCCGATGCCCCGTGGCCCGAGGGTTCCTTCCAAGAGGAACTCGGACTGTGGCAGCAGGAGTGGTTCTATATCACCGCTCCGAGGGGCAGCAAGCAAAAGCCGCCGCCTTCATTCCGCCCGGGACCTCCATGCCGACTGATGTCATGGGTCAACCAAGGGCTCAATTGGGGGCCGTCCGAAGACGTGCCCTTATTGCAGGGCCGGATCCGAGACCTCCAGGCGAGGGAGATCAATCTGACTGTGGTGATGCAGGTTATGCTAATCCGGCATCTTCTGCCCTGCAAGCGTCGTCCTCTCCGTCTATGGGAGTTCAATCCGGAGGGACCTCGGATTCTCCAACACTTCATGGGTACGACACCCATGGAGATGTACAAGTTGTTCTTCGGACCGCAGGTGGCGTGTCCAGAACTGGCCGAGGACGCAGGCCTAAGCCGCAATCGCCCGGATACTCAGGTAAATAGCTCAGAGTCCGGACGCCCTGTTTATCTTTTTTTTTCTAGAGTTCGCCTCCTAACCCATTACTCTTCACAGGAGTGGGTAGCACATTCGAGGCTGATAAGGTGTCCGGCCCCCCTACCAGAGACCGCACTGGAGCCCGTGCTGGTCAAAATGTTGGAGGTCGCACCCATGGAAGGGAGCGATGGGGAAAGTAGAGGAGCTATTATTTCCCCCAAAAGGGCGTCCGAAGAGAGGGGAATCAAAAACCCCTCCTTCCAGGGGGAGAAGAGGACCGCCTCCGAAGATCCGGAGGCCAAAGCCCCTAAGCATGGGAAGAGATCTTCACCGGGGGGTCCGGCGCCCATAGAGAATCCGGACGCACAATCATCGCCAAAGGGTCAGCCCTCCAGTGAGCCGTGAGTATAAAAAGGGGAGTTAATTAGTAAGGAAATACCTTCATTTGTGCTTCTGTGGGTAACCGAAATATTTATATTGCAGTTCGGATCTGCAGCCTTCTCAGATGAGTTCATCTTCGGGGGACCTTCTTCCGGAGATGATGGAGAGCGAAACACCTCCGTCTGCAGCGCCGTCAGATAAGGCAGGCGAGCCTGAAGTATCGTCACGGAGGGTATCCCCGAGTCCGGAGGGGCCAGAGAGTTCGGAACCCACTAGTATCCAGCCGGGAGAACTGAATAATTTGTTTGAGAGGGCGTCCATCTCAGAAGATCACCGTGTGTTGATGCGTATGGTGATTGGAAGGATTTCGTCCGCCGAAAGCGGATGCGCAATGCCGCTATGAGTTTGCTGGCGGGGTTTGAGGTACGCGAGAATGACGCATCTCTTTGTCTATTGACAGTCTTGCATAGGAAAATGCGCCCTGTATAGATAGTAGCCCCTGAGACTCGGTAGGTTGTCGAAATCGAAAGTAATGAATTCCGCCGTTCCTATGCAGGTGGCGGATAGTCCGGGGGCTAGCCGGACTAGTGGGTTTGCCGAGTTAAATTGGCAACTTGACGTGGCAGATGCGGACATCGCACTTGTCAACCGGCGACTTGATGAGTCGCAAGGTAAATGAGTTCTCCGCAGTCGCTTTATTAAGGGGGTCGAAGCCCTCCTCTGATAAATTATATGCTGTTGTACAGACGGTGCTGCTGCTGTGAAGAGCCTTCGGGCCGAACTTGCTCGAGCTAAGGAGCAAGCCCGAAGGAGTGACGCGGCTGCCTCGAGGGCGGCCGAGGAGTTGAAAGCCGAAAGGGCTGCGCACTGCCTAAGCAGGGCTGAGGTGGCCGAATTGGCCATGAAAGTAAAAGATGCTACCGACCGCAATGAGGCTCTTGAAAAGGAGCGCTTATCGGAGCGGGAAGACCTGAAGAAGGCCGCCGCCAAAGCCAAGGATGCCCGCTCTGCAATGCGGGCTATGAAGGAGGAACTGCGCCAGGCCGGAGATATCGTGGCTGGCAAGCCTTTTCTGCTGCGTCGCTGGTTTATGGATCAAAAGTATGCTCAATTTGAGCGGCTGTGGAGTCCTGAGGATCCGTATATGGACTTAGCTGCAAGTGCGGCTGATGCCGTTGAGCACTTCTGGAGCCAGAAGGATCACAAGACGGAAGAGCTATATTGGTCTCAATTCCATAGTCCGGATCGCTCACTTCCGTTGACAGACCGGTTGGCCGAATGGGCCGAGCTAAATAGATTGTCCGGACTTGCCATGACTGACATCGTGGCCCATGTCTGGCCAGAGAGGCCCAAGGCGACGAGCTACTTCGGCTTACTGCAGCAATTCCTTGGAGCGGTGCCGCATATAAAGGAGATGAAGCGGTCGGCCTGCATCGAGGGCGCGCGGATGGCTCTTGCCCGTGTGAAGGCGCATTGTCCGGAGATGGATGCCACCGCTGTTGCCGCCCAGGGTTCGGATGAAAGCCGGCTCCCCGCCGAGCACTATTTCAGGGAAGTTATGCGTGGCGCTCGTGTAATAGAGTCGCAGTGCTCGAAATATGTCACGTTCAAATGAACGTATTAGCTTGTAAAATGATGATTATGCTATAACTGCTTTTTATACTTGTGCGTCCCAAGTAGTAAAACTTCTCCTGTGCGGCCATTTACGTATACATTTGTATAACTTGAAAGATTGCAGTCTTCGGCTTCAGCCCCCACACACAGGGTGCGGGGGTGTTCGCAAAAATAGTGCGTTTTCACACTTAATCCGACGTCTCGGTCCTGTTTAAGGAGGTGGTAGCGTAGCGAACGAGGCAATCCGGACTATAATGCTTTATCACTTTCACTTAGCCAGTGGAGCTCAAGGGTGGCGCTACGATATAGCCCCTGGTGGCACCGCATTTCTCCGAATTCGGGGCGCGTATGTGCCCGACTGGGAAACGGTCCTTCATCAAAGCGGGGAATTCTAGACATTTCGGTAGTCGATCAAGTGGTTGACCAGTCTCTCGCTGTATCATGACAGTTAGTTTTCGGCTTTCTCTACTGAGGTGCTCGCCCAGCCGAACTGGGGCACAATTGCAGTAGTTCTCCTGGTGCCGCGTTAGCCGATGATACGGAACGTAAGGCAACAAAACACAGGAGCCGGGCAAACCCAACATTTGACCAAAGACATGATTCGGAGCTGATGCATATAATGCCTAACTCGAGATGCCGAACACTCCCTAAGGTGTTCGGTCTTTATAATAACGGGCAGAACGATGCCCTAAGCCCCTAGTGTCCAGGTACGGGCATGGTCTTCTGACGCAGCCGATGCCAAAACGTCAGGCTGCGCTTTGGCTATAGGAAGAAACCAAGGGAGAATAACAACAAGAGACAGTAAAAAAGGTTTACGCAGGGTCTTAATCTGAAAAGAATCCTCACAATGAGTCCCTACTGCACGTCTGCGCCTGTGTCTCCGTTGCACCGTCATCCTGGACGGGTATGCACGTTGTTCATCTGTAGAAAGAGAGGAATGTTTAGTTTGAAAACAATTCGTGCGAAAAATATATGTAAAAGAAGAAATATAAATAATTAAAGCGGGGTTTGTATGAACCCGCGATTGTTTGTGCGCGCAGCCCCCTGTGAAGAGGTATGCGGCTAGGGAGCCCCTAGCCTATTAAAGCCGGATTCGTCTATCCGAGTCCGGGGTCTTTAAGTGACCCTCGCACTGAAATGACGCCATGCGGACCGGGCGTCTTGAGTGTAAGAGACGCGTAATGCGGTATGGCGTTGAAGCGGACAAAAGCCTTTCGTCCCAAGAGTGCTTGATATCCACTTTCGAATGGGACGATGTGAAAAATTAATTTTTCGCGTCGAAAATTGTTTGGCGATCCAAACACGACTTCTAGTAATATGGAGCCTGTGCACTTGGCGTAAGGGCCTGGCGTCACTCCTTTGAAGGAAGTGCGGCTGTGTCGGATTTTGGTAGGGTCTATCCCCATCCTACGGATTGTGTTTGAATACAGCAGGTTTAAGTCACTGCCTCCGTCCATTAGGACGTTAGTAAATTGTAATCCGTCTATTATGGGATTCAATATCAGGGGAGTCCGTCCCGCGTTTCGAACGCTTCTGGAATAGTCCAGGTGGTCGAAAGTGATTGGTTTTGATATCCAATCTCTATGGTCTGCTGGGTTGGACCGCGCGAAGCTGTTTTTAGAAAGTGCCGTGCTATTTTTCCGTATTATCACATGAAGTGAGTTTACTGCTTTGACCCCTTGTGGGAAAGTCTTTTGTTTTCCGGTGCTCTGATGGTGGGGTTTATCGTCTTCGCTTGACGCGTCGAGCCCCTTGTGTTCGGCGTTTAGTCGGCCGGACTGTTTAAAAACCCAACAATCCCGATGGGTATGGTTTGCAGGCTTTCCGAGGGTACTGTGCATTTGACATATCCGACCCAGAATCTTATTTAAGCTGGATAGATCGTCGCTGTCATCCTTAAGAGGCGTTGTTTTGTTGTTTGGCCGCGAGCGTTTGAATCCGGCGTTGACTGTCGTGCTCTTTAGGCTTTTCTCTTTATTTTGGCGCTGTTCTTTTCTGCGCCGTGATTTTCCGTTTCCATCCCTTATCTCGGATGTACTTGGGTCGCTGGTGCTGCATCTTGCTAGCCAGCTGTCCTCTCCCGCGCAGAAGCGGGTCATGAGGCTTGTTAGTGCGGACATTGTCCTCGGTTTCTCTTGACCGAGGTGCCTGGCAAGCCATTCGTCTCGGACATTGTGCTTGAAAGCTGCTAAGGCTTCGGCGTCCGGACAGTCGACTATTTGGTTCTTTTTGGTAAGAAACCTGTTCCAGAATTTCTGCGCTGACTCTCCGGGCTGTTGCGTTATATGACTTAGATCATCTACATCCGGAGGGCGGACATATGTCCCTTGAAAATTTGCTCTAAACGCATCCTCGAGCTCTTCCCAACTTCCCACGGTGTTTTCTGGGAGGCTTTTAAGCCAATGACGGGCTGGCCCTTTGAGCTTGAGGGGTAGGTATTTTATGGCGTGGAGATCATCTCCTCTGGCCATGTGTATATGTAGTATATAATCTTCTATCCAGACTCCAGGGTCTGTTGTTCCATCATAGGCCTCTATGTTTATGGGTTTAAATCCTACTGGGAATGCATGTTCCAGCACCTCATTGGTGAAACATAGTGGGTGTGCGGCGCCCCTGTATTTGGGCGTGCCACTATCTTCGGACACTTGACGTGTTGCCTTGCTTCCTGGGCCCCTCTTCTTTGGCCCGTAGATGGACCTGGCTGGGCCATCTGTCTTTCCAGGTTCATTAGTTGGTTTATGTGTGGCGCCGCTTTTAGAATTTGGCCTATCATCTGGCCGTCTATCCAACCAGGCAGCCTCTTTATGTCTTGACGGTGGAGGCTCTATGGCCTCTTCGTCGAATTCTGGTAGCAGCTTGCGCTTCGGGTAGCTCTTTGATTGGTGACCATTGTCGTATTTGTCCATGGTCTTGAGTACTTTGCTCCATCTCATTCTGAGTGTATCTTCTGATGTTTTGAGCTTCCGCTTTTCCTTCTTCAGGCTTCTTGCAGTGTTGATGAGTCTTTTTCGAAGATTTTTGCTCTCCGGCGGCGTGTCCGGCATGAGATCGTCCGGACTGTCGTTTTCGCCGGGCCTGGACTGATTATCTGACTCGTCATGTTCGGACGGTTGCTTATCTGCATATTCGTCGTCCACTTTTGAGCCCTGCTGTGTTATGGGCTCTGAGGGAGTCCTGGACCAGGGGGTGTCCGGACAGCCGGACTATCAATATCCGCCGGACTCCCATACTACGAAGATAGAAGATTGAAGACTCCGGCTCGTGTCCGGAAGGTACTTTCCTTGGCGTGGAAGGCAAGCTTAGCAATATGGATATGTAGATCTCCTACCATTGTAACCGACTCTGTGTAACCCTAACCTCTCCGGTGTCTATATAAACCAGAGGGCCTTAGTCCGTAGGACAAATATACATCTCAACAATCATACCATAGGCTAGCTTCTAGGGTTTAGCCTCCTTGATCTCGTGGTAGATCTACTCTTGTACTACCCATATCATCAATATTAATCAAGCAGGACGTAGGGTTTTACCTCCATCGAGAGGGCCCGAACCTGGGTAAAAACATTGTGTCCCTCGTCTCTTGTTACCATCCGCCTAGACGCACAGTTCGGGACCCCCAACCCGAGATCCGCCGGTTTTGACACCGGCATTGGTGCTTTCATTGAGAGTTCCTCTGTGTCGTCACCAATAGGCTCGATGGCATCTTCAACCATCAACGCTGTCCAGGGTGAGACTTTTCTCCCCGGACAGATCTTCGTATTCAGCGGCTTTGCACTGTGGGCCAATTCCCTTGGCCATCTGGAGCAGATTGAAAGCTACGCCCCTGGCCGTCAGGTCAGATTCGGAAGCTTAAACTTCACAGCCGATGGCCGCGGAGACTTGATCTTCGACGGACTCGAGCCACAGCCAAGCGCGCCGCACTATGACGATGGGCACGATCTAGCTCTGCCGCCGGACAGTGCTTTGGTGGCCGCACTCGGATCCGCTTCAGCCACTAGCCCGGAGCCGATTGCCCATATCGAGGGCCGGTGGATAGACACCGCCCTGGGGGCTTCAACATCCACGGCGATGGAACCGAATACCAATCTTGTCCCCTGTGAAACTCGTGATCCCGAGGCGCCGAACTCCTCACCGGACTCCGAGCCTCCCGCGCCCCTGCCAATTAATCCGGATTGGGCGCCGGTTATGGAATTTACCGCCGCGGATATCTTCCAGCACTCACCTTTTGGCGATATTCTGAATTCACTAAAGCATCTCTCGCTATCAGAAGAGTCCTGGCCGGACTGCGGCCAGGGTGGTTGGAGTTCGGACGACGAAGAAATTCAGCGCCCACCCACCACCCACTTTGTAGCCACTGTCGAGGATTTAACCGACATGCTAGACTACGACTCCGATGACATCGACGCCATGGACGACGATGCCGGCGACGAACAGGAACCAGCGCCTACAGGGCACTGGAAGGCCACCTCGTCATATGACGTATACATGGTGGATACCCCGAAAGAGGGAGATGGCGAAGAAGCAGCGGAGGCAGACTCTTTAAAGAAGCAGCCCAAACGCCGGCGTCAGCGGCGCCGCTCTAAATCCCGCCACAGCAAGAATGGAGATTCCGGCACAGGAGACAACAACACTCCAGAGAGTGCCGAAGACAATCCCCTCCTGCACGACTCTGCGCAGGAGGATGCGGAAGCAAGCCCCCACGAGAGGGCAGCAAACGAAGGGGTTGAGGATGATAACTACATGCCTCCCTCTGAAGACGAAGCGAGCCTCAACGATGACGAATTCGTCGTACCTGAGGATCCCGTCGAACAAGAGCGCTTCAAGCGCAGGCTCATCGCCACGGCAAACAGCCTATAGAAAAAGCAGCAACAGCTTCAAGCTGATCAGGACCTGCTGGCCGATCGATGGATAGAGGTCCTCGCGGCCGAAGAGTATAAACTCGAACGTCCCTCCAAAAGTTACCCAAGACGCAAGCTGCTCCCCCGATTAGAGGAGGAAGCATACATACCCTCATCACCAGCGCATGACATGGCAGACCGACCACCCCGTGGTCGCGATAGAGAGGCACTCAGGCCCCCAGCCAAGACCGTACCCCGGCATCGCTCCAAGAGTACGAAGCCAAAAGGGAACGCGCCAGACTTGCGAGACATATTGGAGGACAAAGCAAGACAATCTAGATCCATCTATGGATCACGTGGGCGCCCTACAACCCACGACGAATACCGTCGCGCCGGACATATTGCCGGCCGGGCCGAACATAGCAGACAGCGCTCCCTCGAGCTGCGTCGCGATGTTGCTCAATACAGGGGCGCCGCACACCCGTTATGCTTCACTGACGAAGTAATGGATCACCAGATCCCCGAAGGGTTTAAACCCGTAAATATCGAATCTTACGATGGTACAACAGACCCCGCGGTGTGGATCGAAGATTATCTTCTCCACATCCATATGGCCCGCGGCGACGATCTCCATGCCATCAAATATCTCCCACTCAAGCTTAAAGGACCAGCCCGGCATTGGCTTAACAGCCTGCCCGCAGAGTCAATTGGGTGTTGGGAAGACCTGGAGGCCGCGTTCCTTGATAACTTCCAAGGCACATATGTGCGACCACCAAACGCCGATGACCTAAGCCACATTATTCAGCAGCCAGACGAATCGGCCAGACAATTCTGGACACGGTTCTTGACGAAGAAAAATCAAATCGTCGACTGTCCGGATGCGGAGGCCCTTGCAGCCTTCAAGCATAACATCCGGGACGAATGGCTAACCCGGCACCTGGGGCAAGAAAAGCCGAAATCCATGGCAGCCCTCACATCGTTAATGACCCGCTTTTGTGCGGGAGAGGACAGCTGGCTAGCCCGCAGCAACAATCTTCGCAAAAATTCTGGCAGTCCCGATACTAAGGACAACAACGGCAGGTCACGTCGAATCAAAAACAAGCGCCGCATTAACGGCGACAACAAGGAGGATACGGCAGTCAATGCCGGATTCCGAGGCTCCAAACCCAATCAACAGAAGAAGCCATTTAAAAGAACCAATCCAGGTCTGTCCAATTTGGACCGAATACTCGACCGCTCATGCCAGATACATGGCACCCCCGAAAAGCCAGCTAATCACACCAATAGAGACTGTTGGTTGTTCAAGCAGGCTGGCAAGTTAATCGCCGAATACAATGACAAGGGGCTAAATAGCGACGACGAGGAAGAGACCCGGCCACCGAACAATAGAGGACCGAAGGGTTTCCCCCCGCAGGTGCGAACGGTGAATATGATATACGCGACCCATATACCCAAGAGGGAAAGGAAGCAAGCACTACGGGACGTCTATGCGATGGAGCAAGTCGCCCCAAAGGTCAACCCATGGTCCTCCTGCCCGATCACTTTCGATCGAAGAGACCATCCGACCAGCATACGCCATGGCGGATTCGCCGCATTGGTTTTAGACCCAATCGTCGATGGGTTCCACCTGACGAGAGTCCTGATGGACGGCGGTAGCAGCCTGAACCTGCTTTATCAGGATACAGTGCGCAAAATGGGAATAGACCCATCAAGGATTAAACCTACAAAGACAACCTTTAAAGGTGTCATCCCAGGAGTGGAAGCCAACTGTACAGGCTCAGTCACACTGGAAGTGGTCTTCGGATCCCCGGACAATTTCCGAAGCGAAGAGTTAATCTTCGATATAGTCCCGTTCCGTAGCGGCTATCATGCCCTACTCGGACGAACCGCGTTTGCAAAATTCAACGCGGTGCCGCATTACGCATACCTAAAGCTCAAGATGCCAGGCCCTCGCAGAGTCATTATGGTCAATGGGAATACGGAACGCTCCGTCCGAACGGAGGAACATACAGCGGCTCTCGCGGCAGAAGTACAGAGCAGCCTTCTCAGGCAATTCTCAAGTCCCGCAACTAAAAAGCCGGACACAGCAAAACGTGCCCGGAGCAAGGCCAACCAAGACCACCTGGCGCGATCAGAACACGCGTAGCAATGCGGCCCCAACCCTCGCCCGCGCATGATCGCAAGAATAACACTCCGCGTACATCATTACGCTTTGGAGATACCATGGGCACAGGGAAAGGGGCACAAGGAACCAAGAGTGCGGCTCGACCACACCAGGGGCTCACACTTACGCCCCCCTTGTTTTTATTTTTATCTTTTCTTCTTTTGCGTATACAGGACTCCATTAACCAGAAGCCCTGTTCGACGGCGAATTTGCCGAATTCATGATGCAAACAGTCAGGGACTAAAGGAGGCAGCGACGAATATTCAGGTGGTCTCAATTACGAGCATTAAATTCAATTACATACACCAAGTCCGCAGCTCATCCCTGGAGGGGGACATGTTAATTTAGTCCAAATCCTTTGCTTACCGCACTATTTGTATCAGTCCGCTTTATTAGCAGACCTTCGTTCATAAATAACGCAGCACTTCCTTTTCGCAAGTACAATACCTTTCCATTGAAATTGCGTTATCTTTTATATGCTCATTAAATGACATCTTGCATCCGTATACTTTGGTACGGCCGAATACGCCAGGGGCTTCTGTTCCCCAGATTATGGTGTGATTAAGTCCGAACACTTTCACAAGTGCGGCACCCCGAACTTATAGCATTATATGAATCGGCTCCGAATCATGTCTTGGGTCAATAGTTGGGTTTGCCCGGCTCCCATGTTTTGGTGCCTTACGTTCCGTTCCGTCGGCTAAGGTAGCACTGGGAGAACCACTGCGATTGCGCCCCGGTTGAGCCGGGTTAACGCCTCAGTGGAGAAAGCTAAAACTGACTGGCATGATAAGGCGAGAGACTGGTCGCTGTTCGAGAGGTTCTTTCGGGTCCTTAAAGACTCATGCCGCTTCGAGCGAAGTTCCGGATGATGTCCGACGAAGGCGTGGATAGCGCCCCGGATTCGGTCCTCCGAATACCAGGGGCTTCGCCGAGATTTAAAATTATAGAATTCTATGGCTAAGTGAGAGTGTTCAAGCATTATAAGTCCGGTTGCCTTGTTCGTCGTGTTGAGCGCCTCCCTAGATGGACCCAATAATGGGAACAAGAGTGCTCAAGTTATCACCGAACACCCCAGCACTTGTGGCTCGGGGGCTGAAGCCAACGACTTGCCATCTCTCAGATTTTACAAACAGCCGCACAGAAGGTAATATTTTAAATTAAACAAGCGTTGCTCATGGTGCATACAAACGAAGTTTTCAGCGCCCAGGATAAACACACAGCGAGTTCATTCAAAAATTACATTTCGGGAGCACTCATCGGCGATATCGCAGGCTCCCTTCAGGACAACTTTATAATACCGCTCCGGCGTACGATGCTCCTTGCCCGGCGGCGGCGGATCCGTGAGAAGCTTCTCCTCATCCAGTTTGCCCCATTGCACCTTTATGCGGGCAAGGGCCCGCCGAGCGCCTTCAATACAGGCGGAGCGCTTGATCACATCCAGCCTGGGGCATGCATCCACCAGCCGCTGCGCTAGGCCAAAGTAGCTGCCAGGCATGGCATGTCCAGGCCATAGCCGGACTATGAGGCCCTTCATGGCCTCCACAGCTACCTTGTGGAGTTCGACCAGCTGCTTCAGCTGGTCGCTTGGGGGCACCGGATGGCCGGCCTCAGCTTACTGAGACCAGAAGACCTTCTCCGTCGAGCTCCCCTCCTCGCCACGATAGAATGCGGCGGCATCAGTCGCACTACGCGGCAGATCTGCAAACGCCCCTGGAGAGCTCCGAATTCGGGTAAGTATCCGGTAATTTTCAATAACGTGCCTGCTCTGCATGAAAAAGGCCTTACCCGCCGCTATCTTCTTTATGTCCTCTACCCCCTGAAGGGCCTTCTGGGCCTCGGCCTTGGCGGACTTGGCACTTTCGAGAGCCGAGGCAAGCTCAGACTCTCGAGTCTTGGAGTCACGCTCCAAACTCTCATGCTTTTCCATGAGAGCTTGGAGCTCTTGCCGAACTTCCGCCACCTGTGCCGCTTGCTTTTCTCGCTCAGCCTGTTCTGTGGCCGCATTGCGTTCGGCCACGGACACGGCATACTTCAGGGCTGCCACCTCGTTAGTGGCCCCTGCATTACACATATTATCCTTATTAATTTTGTTTGCAACCAAAACCCTTTTCTGTAAGGTACTTATTTAAAGTGGTGTTATTCACCTTCTTTTTCCTCGAGCTGCCTCTTGGCATGGCCGAGCTCTTGCTCCGACCGCTCAAGGTCCTTCTTCAGCGCCTCGACCTCCGCCGTTAATGCGGCAGAGGTCAACAGCGCAGCTTGCAAACCCATATTGACATATTTTTAGAAACCCTGCATATATCTTGCTAGATCCTTAGTCCGGCTTTTCTTTCCGAACACCGAACTAAGCATCAGGGGCTACTGTCCATGCGGTATTACATTGCATAATTTTAAACTTCTTACCTCAAAGCCTGTTAGAAGGCTGTTGCAGGCTTCGGTCAGCCCGCCCTTGGCAAGCTGGACCTTCTCAATCACCGCACTCATAAGAGTGCGGTGTTCTTCCTCGATGGAAGTGCCTTTAAGCGCCTCCAGCAGGTTATCCGGCGCCTCCGGTTGGACGGAGGGCGCCGGCGTCACGGTCCTGCCCTTCTTTCGAAGGGGCTGCTTGCCGGACTCTGGAACCGCTACGGGTTCCAAGGTAGAGTCCGGCACAAAGTCCGGGGGGCTGCCTGATGGCACCTCCGGAGCCTCCTCCTGACGGGTCCCTCTGTGGGATTCCGCCTCGTCGTCCTCGTCGACGCGGGGGTAGAGGCAGTTGGGATGGAATTTACATCCGACGGTGCCAAAGACCCGCTCATCGAGTCGGGAAGATCATCAACGGCCGGACTGCGGGCAGAACGCAGCGTTAGAAGGACACTACATGACATACAATGTACGGCATATAAATGATCCAAATACTTACGATCTTGCCGGACGCCTGGCCCTTGGAGGCCACTCATCCTCGCCAACGCTGATGTTTTCGAAACTGTCCGGAGGGATAGTTCTCTCCCTCTTGGACCCTTCGGCCGCCCCGATTGGGGAAGCCTTCCTCTTCTTCTCTCCCTCCTCCGGGAGAGAGTATTCCTCCTCCTCCTCGTCTTCGGGGGAGGAGTCCTCCTCGTCGTCAGACGCCTGATTACGGGAACTCTTTCGAGTCCCCATGGCCACCTTCTTGGCCTTCTTCTCCGGCACCATGTGCGGTGCCGGAACCAGCAGCCCTGCTAAGCGGGCGTCCACTGGTTTTTCTGGCATGGGAGTCGGGCTGATGAGCAGCTTGGCCTTCTCCATCCATTCCTGTCAAAGGAAGAGGCATATTAACAACCTCGCTAGAGTCAATCTAATTATCACAAGTGTCCCGTAATGGGGTCGAATCACTTACCTCGTCAGTCGGAGACTGCGAGCTGAATCCGCGATCTTCGGTCGCGGATGCGGGGGCTTCGGCGCCCTTGAACAGCACCCTCCAGGCCCCTTCGTGTGTTGTATCGAAGAGCCCGCTCAATGTCTAGTGTTGTTCCGGATTAAACTCCCACAGATTAAATGACCGTTCTTGGCATGGGAGAATCCGCCGGAGGAGCATGACCTGGACCACATCGACGAGCCGGAGCCTATTGCTCACCAGCTTCTTGATGCAGGCTCGATGTCTCGTCACCTCCACCGGATCACCCCACTGCAAGCCCTTCTCTTTCCAGGAGGTGAGCTGCGTGGGGATTCCAGATCTAAATTCGGGGGCCGCCGCCCATGTAGGCTTGCGCGGCTCGGTGATATAGAACCACCCCGATTGCCACCCCTTGACGGAGTCCACGAAGGTCCCTTCTAGCCAAGGGACGTTGGGCAGTTTGCCCAACATGGCGCCTCCGCATTCCGCTTGCGTCCCCTTCACAACCTTCGGCTTGACGTTGAAGGTCTTGAGCCACAGGCCGAAGTGGGGCCGGATGCAGAGAAAGGCCTCGCACACGACGATAAACGCCGAGATGTTGAGGATGAAGTTCGGCGCCAGATCGTGGAAATCCAGGCCATAGTAAAACATGAGCCCCCGGACGAATGGATGGAGCGGAAAGCCCAGTCCGCGGAGGAAGTGGGGAAGGAAGACGACCCTCTCATGGGGCCCTGGGGTAGGGATGAGCTGCCCCGCGTCGGGCAGTCGATGCGCGATATCGCTGGAAATATATCCGGCGTCACGCATCTTGGTGATGTCCTCCTCCTTAGCGGTGGAGGCCATCCATTTACCTCCCGCTCCGGACATATTCGGAGAGGGGTGGAGGTGAGATGTGCGAGCTTGGGCGTTGGAGCTTGAGTTCGGAGGGATGGATGAGCAAAGGAGGAAGAAGGCGTAGGTGAGAAGGTAAATCCTTATTCCTTATATATAGGCGGACTAAACTATGCGTCCCCCACCTGCCTGGTAAAACTCGCTTTTCTCCCAAGCGCCACCATCAATGGCGCGGTTGGGTTACCCACTCACGTATTGATGAGAATCCCGGAATAAGGGGAACACGATCTCTGCTTCGACAGGACGTGCCAAGGAAACCGCTTCGCTAAACGTGCTGAGGTGGTATGGTAATTCAAACGAAGGCTTGGCTGCGGTGTGATGTCACGCCGCATAATACGTCAGCAGATTGGGTCAGTGTATATGTTTTATTCTCTCTACGGTGGAATG
The DNA here is from genome assembly GCF_002162155.2 of Triticum dicoccoides. NCBI lineage: Eukaryota > Viridiplantae > Streptophyta > Magnoliopsida > Poales > Poaceae > Triticum > Triticum dicoccoides. The sequence goes on along the minus strand of NC_041393.1, from coordinate 426,284,427 downwards.
TGGAAATTATCTTTGCAGAGCCGGACACTATCCTGGTGTTCATTATCTTCTCCGAATTATTCAAGGGAGGAACCCGCCTTGCAATGCCAAACATCATGTACGCCGGACTTATCGTCATTGAAGACTGGTTCAGGGGCTACTGAGGGAGTCCTGGACTAGGGGGTGTCCGGACAGCCGGACTATCAATATCCGCCGGACTCCCATACTACGAAGATAGAAGATTGAAGACTCCGGCTCGTGTCCGGAAGGTACTTTCCTTGGCGTGGAAGGCAAGCTTGGCAATACGGATATGTAGATCTCCTACCATTGTAACCGACTCTGTGTAACCCTAACCTCTCCGGTGTCTATATAAACCGGAGGGCCTTAGTCCGTAGGACGAATATACATCTCAACAATCATACCATAGGCTAGCTTCTAGGGTTTAGCCTCCTTGATCTCGTGGTAGATCTATTCTTGTACTACCCATATCATCAATATTAATCAAGCAGGACGTAGGGTTTTACCTCCATCGAGAGGGCCCAAACCTGGGTAAAAACATTGTGTCCCTCGTCTCTTGTTACCATCCGCCTAGACGCACAGTTCGGGACCCCCTACCCGAGATCCGCCGGTTTTGACACCGACAGGCTCCTTAGGAGCGTTGTTGTTATCGAGGCGGGACTTAGGGCGGCGTCTGCGCCGCCGTTTTGGTTGTTTATCGGCAGGGTTATCTCCTGCCGCGGCCCGTTGGTCCTCGTTATCGCTCTCTTTTGGGGTATCCACCATGTATATGTCGTGTGACGGGGTGGTCCTCCCATGCCTTATAGGCTCTGTTTTTTCTTCGTCTCCAGCATCATCGTCTATTCCGTCGATGTTGTCGGATTCGTAGTCTAGCATGTAGGTTAGATCGTCGACAGTGGCTACAAAGTGGGTGGTGGGTGGGTTCTGAATTTCTTCGTCGTCCGTACCCCAGCCATCCTGGCCATAGTTCGGCCAGGACTCTCCTGATAACGAGAGCTGCTTTAGCGAATTTAGGATGTCACCGAAGGGCGAGTGTTGGAAGATGTCCGCGGCGGTGAATTCCATAACCGGCGTCAAATCCGAATTGATTGGTAGGGGCGCGGGAGGTTCGGAGTCCGGGAAGGAGTCCGGCGACTCGGAATCACGAGTTTCGCAGGGGACAAGATTAGTGTTTGGCTCCATCGCCGTGGGTGTTGAATCCCCCAGGGCGGCGTCTATCCACCGGCCCTCGATCTAGGCGATCGGCTCCGGACTAATGGCTGGAACGGATTCGTGTGCGGCCACCAAGGCACTGTTCAGCGGCAGAGCTAGATCATGCCCATCGCAACAGTGTGGCGCGCTTGGCTGTGGCTCGGGTCCGTCGAAGATCAAGTCTCCATGGACATCGGCCGTGAAGTTTAGGCTTCCGAATCTGACCTGACGGCCAGGGGCGTAGCTTTAGATCTGCTCCAGATGGCCAAGCGAATTAGCCCGCAGTGCGAACCCGCCGAATACGAAGATCTGTCCGGGGAGAAAAGTCTCACCTTGGACAGCGTTGTTGGTTGAAGATGCCATCAAGCCTATCGGTGACGACACAGAGGAACTCTCAATGAAAGCACCAATGTCGGTGTCAAAACCGGCGGATCTCGGGTAGGGGGTCACGAACTGTGCGTCTAGGCGGATGGTAACAGGAATGAGGGACACGATGTTTTTACCCAGGTTCGGGCCCTCTCGATGGAGGTAAAACCCTACGTCCTGCTTGATTAATATTGATGATATGGGTAGTACAAGAGTGGATCTACCAGGAGATCAAGGAGGCTAAACCCTAGAAGCTAGCCTATGGTATGATTGTTGTAATGTATGTTGTCCTACGGACTAAAGCCCTCCGGTTTATATAGACACCGGAGGAGGCTAGGGTTACACAGAGTCGGTTACAATGGTAGGAGATCTGCATATCTGTATCGCCAAGCTTGCCTTCCACGCCAAGGAAAGTCCCATCCGGACACGGGACGGAGTCTTCAATCTTGTATCTTCGTAGTCTTGGAGTCCGGCGGACGATGATAGTCCGGCTGTCCGGACACCCCCTTGTTCAGGACTCCCTCAATGCCCATCCATATTATCAGCCAAGAGATCTTTAACCATAGCAATACTAGGTTCAACTTTAATTTGCTCAGGAGGTGTATACGTTCTAGTATTACTTTTACGAACCACAGTTGAAGCTTTAGCATGATCCTTTATCCTAACAGGGAAAGGTGGTTTCTCAACATAAGTAGTAGGAACAATAGGATCATTATAAGTGATAGTCTTTTCTTCAACTATAATAGGTGCAAATACTTTTACTTCAATGGGAGGATTATATTTAAACCACTTCTCCTTAGGGAGATCAACGTGAGTAGCAAAAGATTCACAGAAAGAAGCTACTATCTCAGAGTCAAGTCCATATTTAGCGCTAAATCCACGAAAAGCATCGGTATCCATAAAAGATTTAACACAATCAAACTTAGGTGTCATACCTGACTCCTTACGATCGTCAGAACCCCAATCTTCAGAGTTGCGTTTAATTCTTTCCAATAAATCCCACTTGAATTCAATAGTCTTCAGCATATAAGAACCAGTACAGGAAGTATAGAGCATGGTGCGATCATTGGGAGAAAGCCGAGCATAAATTTTGTGAATAATCATTTCTCTTGAGAGCTCATGATTGGAACATGAATATAACATTGACTTAATCCTACCCCAAGCTTGAGCGATGATTTCTCCTTCGCGAGGCCAGAAATTATATATGTAATTATGATCACGATGAACAAGATGCATAGGATAGAACTTCTGGTGAAATTCCAATTTTAATCGTTTATAGTCGCAAGATCCCGTATCATCACATAGCCTATACCATGTCAATGCATCTCCCTTCAAAGATAAAGGGAAGACCTTCCTCTTAACAACAACATCGGGCAAACCTGCAAGCTTAAATAATCCACAAACTTCATCCACATAGATAAGGTGTAAATCGGGATGCAATGTTCCATCTCCTTCAAAGGGATTAGCTAGCAGTTTCTCTATCATACCCGAAGGAATTTCAAAGTAAACATTTTCAGTAGGTTCGGTAGGTTGAGGAGAAACTCTTTGCTCTACTAGTCGGGGCAAAGATGCCCCGAACAAGCCCCTCAAAGGACTAGTTTCCATAGTAATAAGTGACAGTAAATTTCAGCACACTATATAAATGTTTCCTTACCAAGTTCCACTCACCAAAGGCGCTTCACTCCCCGGCAATGGCGCCAGAAAAGAATCTTGATGACCCACAAGTATAGGGGATCTATCGTAGTCCTTTAGATAAGTAAGAGTGTCGAACCCAACGAGGAGTAGAAGGAAATGACAAGCGGTTTTCAGTAAGGTATTCTCTGCAAGCACTGAAATTGTAGGTAACAGATAGTTTTATGATAAGACAATTTGTAATGGGTAAAAAGCAATGACAGTAAATAAAGTGCAGCAAGGTGGCCCAATCCTTTTTGTAGCAAAGGACAAGCCTGGACAATTTCTTATAATGAGAAAAGTGCTCCCAAGGACACATGGGAATTATCGTCAAGCTAGTTCTCATCACATTCATATGATTCACGTTCGTTACTTTGATAATTTGATATGTGGGTGGACCGGTGCTTGGGTGTTGTCCTTTCTTGGACAAGCATCCCACTTATGATTAAGCCCTATTGCAAGCATCCGCAACTACAAAATAAGTATTAAGGTAAACCTAACCATAGCATGAAACTAGTGGATCCAAATCAGCCCCTTACGAAGCAACGCATAAACTAGGGTTTAAGCTTCTGTCACTCTAGCAACCCATCATCTACTTATTACTTCCCAATGCCTTCCTCTAGGCCCAAATAATGGTGAAGTGTCATGTAGTTGACGTTCACATAACACCACTAGAGGAGAGACAACATACATCTCATCAAAATATCGAACGAATACCAAATTCACATGACTACTAATAGCAAGATTTCTCCCATGTCCTCAGGAACAAACGTTTCTACTCACCAAGCATATTCATGTTCATAATCAGAGGGGTATTATTATGCATTAAGGATCTGAACATATGATCTTCCACCAAATAAACCAATTAGCATCAACTACAAGGAGTAATCAACACTACTAGCAACCCACAGCTACCAATTTGTGGTTTTAATACAAGATTGGATACAAGAGATGAACTAGGGCTTGAGAGGAGATGGTGCTAGTGAGGATGTTGATGGAGATTGACCCCTCCCGATGAGAGGATCGTTGATGATGACGATGGTGATGATTTCCCCCTCCCGGAGGGAGGTTTCCTCGGCAGAACAGCTCCGACGGAGCCCTAGATTGGTTCCGCCAAGGTTCCGCCTCCTGCCGGCGGAGTTTCGTCCCGTAAGCTTCCCTATGATTTTTTCTAGGGTAAGAGAGTTCATATAGTATAAGATGGGCACCGGAGGGCCACGAGGGGGCCCACGAGGCAGGGGAGAGCGCCCAGTAGGGGTGGGCGCGCCCCCACCCTCGTGGCCAGGGTGTGGGCCCCCTCTGGTACTTTCTTTGATCAATAATTCTTATTAATTCCAAAAATGACTTTCGTGGAGTTTCAGGACTTTTGGAGCTGTGTAGAATAGGTTTCCAATATTTGCTCCTTTTCCAGCCCAGAATCCAGCTGCCGGCATTCTCCCTCTTCATGTTAATCCTTGTAAAATAAGAGAGAATAGCCATAAGTATTGTGACATAACGTGTAATAACAACCCATAATGCAATAAATATCGATGTAAAAGCATGATGCAAAATGGACGTATCAGGTAGCACCCCGCACGCTAGTAAATTGATGGCGCATTGAGGACACACTTCTTTCGCACGAAGGACACACTCGTGCACAATTCACCACTGCGCGGCAGCATGCACAGAAGGATGCACTCGCGCACACCCAGCACATAATACACACCAGCTCATGTGTACACCGGCGTCACCGCTGGTTGAGATGGATGGTGTCGGTGTACTAAAGTAGGGGTACCTTAGTACCCCGAAGTTGGGCACGGGCGGTTGCAGCACCCCGCGGCAAGGCTTGCCGGACGCCCGCCAAAACCCTCCGTCATTCCCATCTACTGCCATTCAAGAACAAAGTATTAACTAAACAAGTCAAGGCCCCGGCAAGAGAAGCTTGCCGGGAAGGACAAGGCCCCGGCAAGAGGAGCTTGCTGGGGAGACCAACCAAGGCACTTCATAAAATCTGCCGCGACGCCCCGCGCGTCCCGGCAAGGCCCGGCGGGCGACAAGCTCGCTGGTGCGTCAAGACGATGGCCGCGGCAAGGCGCTTGCCGCGGCAAGGCCACCACTCTGCACTCCAGCTCACCCGACGACGTGTCGCCACAGGACCGCTCCTGGAGCATGTGGCGGGCGGCTGGGCAGCCTAGTGGTGCGAGGTGGCAAGCGAAGCTGACAAGGAGGCCATCGTGGCGATCGGTGGCACCCCTAACGGTCGTTTCCTTGCACTGTTGGAGCGACCAGACGGGCATTAAATGCTCTTGTCCCTTGCCGTCAGAGTTAGGTAGGGGACACTGTACACAGCAGTGTACCAACCCACGTTTTTACCTTTCTACCCCTCTTTCTACACTGCCACCTGTCGGTGACCCCCTTAGACTATAAAAGGGAGGCCCATGCGCACGTAGAAGGGGTTCCGTAGTTTGGAGACAACAGCATACCTACGCTTTCGAGCAAAGAACAAATACAAACACAAAGCAGCAGTAGGAGTTTTATCTCTCTGGAGAGCTCCGAAGCTGGGTAAAAATCCCGTTTCCCCCGCGTGTTTGACCTCGATCTGCTCTTCGTGCGCCCCTCGCCCCCCTGCTGGACTAGAAGGGCCCCCCTTGCCCCATAGGTGCTCGTTCCCCACGACATCTTTGGCGCGCCAGGTAGGGGGCGTCGAGATCGTGCGAACCTGATCCGGTCTCCGCGCGCGCTACATCAACATCTTCGTGGACATGCCACCGAAGAAGAAGCCTTCGGAGGTGGCCGCTCCGTCTACGTCCATTCCACCACCGCCGCAGGAGCAAACGGGCGGTGGGGTAGACGCCGGCGGAGGAGCGGGCGCTGACGGTGGGACTCACGTCGTCACCAGGTCCAAAGACAAGGCCCCGCAAGCGTCGGCGACCGTACGTACGCCACGCCCTTCCCAGGAGGTGCAGGGTCGACAACGCCCTGGTGCTCCTAGCACCGTGCTCGTGTTGGAGCAAGGCCAAGCTGGTGGGTCGCGGGACGTTCAAGACCAGCGTGCACGCCAGCACGCTGGCGCGAGTGAAGTGTGGTCGCCTGGGCGGGGTGTTGCTCATTCCAATCCAGCTGGGAGCCCGAGCACATCCCGTTCCTCGCGCCGCTCGTCGCCACCGCCACCCAAGACTCCAGAGGAAGCGCTGGCCCGAGCCCAGCTGCTTCTAGACTACCCTCCGGCGCCACACAAGATTGATAACTGGAGGATGGCCATTTATAGCCTCATCGGCTTCGCCAACGGTGACAAGCCCCGGCAAACGAGCGCATCAAAGCCCCGGCAAGACGCCCAGGCGCGAGCCGACGCCGACAAAGCCGCTGGAGGTGCCACCACCGTGCACTCCCCGCCCCGAAGGCCGAGATCGCCTACTCGTCGGGCCAACCTCGACGCAGACTCCACTGCCTCGTCGGACCCGCGAACTCGCTGCGATCAACGCCAAGTTATCCAAGAACGAAAACACGAAGACGCTCGCACTCGTATCGAGCGTCGGAGAGAAGCGCGACGTCAGTCCGACCGGCGCGCTGGGCGCACTGTCGATATGCATGCGCCGGGGGAACCAGGCGACTTGCCGTACGCGGTGGGTTGTCCTGCGTTCACTCGTGAGCTGCGGCAAGTCCAGTGGCCCAGCACCAAGAACTTCAAGCCAGACGTGCCCGAGAAGTATGATGGCAGGATACATCCATTGGAGTTCCTCAGTGTCTACACCATCGTGGTGCAGGCTGCCGGGGGGCGCGACGAGAAGATCCTTGCCAACTACTTCCCGTTGGTACTCAAGCCCAACGTCATATCTTGGCTCATGCACTTGCCGGACGGCTCCATCTCTTCGTGGGCGGACCTGTGCCATCAGTTTGTCGGCGCCTTCACAGGCGGCCACAAGCCTCATGGCCAGGAAAGCGATCTTCATTTGCTTGCCCAGAAGGAAGGAGAACCCCTGCGCAAGTACATACAGAGATTCAGCCAGGTGCAGCGTAACATCCCAGACGTCCACCCTGCCACGGTTATCAGCGCGTTCCATCAGAACGTGCGTAACCGCAGGATGAGGGAGGAGATGGCGATGTGCAAGATCAGAGATGTCAGCGAGCTCTATGCTCTGGCCGACAAGTGCGGCCGTGCTGAAGAGGGGAGGAAACTCCCCGGAGAGAATGTAGGAGCAGAGGGATCTGACAGTGAGGACACCGCTCCGGCAAGAAGGAACCATAGTTTTAAATAGCGCGCTAAGCATGTTAGCGGCGGACCTCTTCCAAATGCTATAGCGTGCTATAGCGGAGCTATAGCGCGCTATTTAAAATGTTTGTTAATTTGTTTGGACCAAACTCTCTTAGCGCAAGACCTTTTGTAAACGCTATAGCGTGCTATAGCGGGCTATTTAAAATAGTGGAAGGAACCGGAGGCGGAATAACAGAAAGAGAAAGGCTAAGGATGTGCTAGTTGTTGAGCAGTCCGGCAACGGGGGCGGCTCCGACAAGGCCAAAGCTGACGACTCCGGCGAGGCTGTGGTGGCCGCCGACAAGCAGGACGGCTCCGACAAGCAGTACTGCAAGATCCATCGCACCAAGGGCCATGATCTCCAAGCATGCAAGAAAGTCGAGCAGATGGCGGAGCTATAGAGAGCTGAATATGAGCGCCGCGACAAGGAGAAGGCCCAGAAAGGTGGCAGAGGATCCGGCAAGAAGCTTCCCGCCCAGGGAGGGCGCTGCGGCAAGCCCAAGCAGCGACAAGGAGATAGACCTCCCCGTGGCCGTGACAAGGACGAAGAAGAAGATGAGGATGATGAGATGGACGAGGATGAGACCGACGACCAAGAGTTTCAGAAGGCCACGGAGGTTTTGTGCGTTGACTGCGGTGCTTCTCTGCACACCTCGCACCGTCAACTCAAACAGTGGGTGCGGGAGGTGAATGCAGCAGAACAATCAGTCGAAGCGCGCAAGCCCCTGAAGTGATCCAGCACGCCCATCGTCTTTGATGTTGAGGATCACCCTGATCGCATCACTGCGGTCGGGTGCTTGCCGATGTTGGTTTCGCCAACCATCCGCAACCTCAAGGTCACAAAGATGTTGGTTGACGGCGGGGCCGGCCTGAATCTCATCTCCTCCGCAGTGCTCAAGAACCTCCAGATCCCCGACAGTGAGCTCGAAGAAACTGGTACCTTTCAGGGAATCAATCCGGGAAGGAGCAAGCCCAAGGGGAAGATCACACTGCCAGTAACCTTTGGCAGCGAGCTAAATTTCAGGACAGAGAGAGTCACATTTGACGTTGCTGATTTCCCATTACCCTACAATGGGATACTCGGCCGTCCAGCGCTTGCCAAGTTCATGGCAGCCTCTCACTATGCCTACAATGTGCTCAAGATGCCTGGTCCGATAAGTGTCATTTCTGTCCAAGGCGACAAGAAGGATGCACTTATCTGTACCGACAAGATCTACCGGGAAGCAGCAGCCGCAGCGGAGCAGAACCCACTTGCCGCTGAAGCTCCCTGGGGGAAGACCAAGTCCGGCAAGCGTAGCTCTGATGCCCACTCCGGCAAGCGCGCCTCTTCGGAGTGCTGCGCTGCCGTCGAGGACGCACCATCGAGCTCCACCGGCAAGGGCAAGAAGGCAAAGATAGCTTCACCAAAGACCAAGAAAGTGGCCGCCAAGGAGGACGGCACTGGTGGTACCTTCACCATCAGTGCCACGCTTGACCCTAAATAGGAAAGCGCGCTCGTCGCTTTCCTGCGGGCGAATGTCGATGTGTTTGCGTGGCAACCATCTGACATCCCCGGTGTTCCCAGGAAAGTGATTGAGCACCACCTTGCCGTCTGTCCTCACGCATGGCCCGTCAAGCAGAGAGTCAGGAAACAAGCAATGGAGCATCAAGAGTTCATTGCAGAGGAGATCAGGAAGTTGGAAGCAGCAGGCTTGGTCCGAGGAGTACTCCATCCAACGTGGTTAGCCAATCCAGTAGTCGTGCGCATGGCAAACAGGAAGTGGAGGCTTTGTATTGACTTCACTGACGTTAACAAAGCTTGTCCCAAAGATCCATTTCCCTTACCGCGCATTGACCAGATTGTCGACTCCATGGCCGGATGTGATCTGCTTTCATTCCTTGATGCGTACTCAGGATATCATCAGATCTTCATGGCAGAAGAGGATGAAGAGAAAACCGCGTTCATTACTCCATGTGGCACGTACTGCTTTGTACGGATGCCTTTCGGACTAAAGAATGCTAGTTCAACATTTGCAAGAGTAGTCAGTCATGCCTTTGAGCCACAGCTGCACAGAAATGTAGAAGCTTACATGGATGACACAGTGGTCAAGAGCAAGGACAAAGAGACTCTGATCCAGGATTTGGACGAGACTTTTGCAAATCTGTGCAAGATCAATCTCAAGTTGAATCCCGAGAAGTGTGTGTTTGGAGTCCCTTCCGGCAAGCTTCTCGGATTCTTTGTATCTCAGAGGGGGATTGAAGCCAATCCCGACAAGATTGAAGCCATCGAGTAGATTGAAGCCCCGAAGCGCGTCAAGGATGTACGAAAGCTTGCCGGCTGCGTTGCTGCTCTCAGTAGGTTCATCTCTAAGTCTGCTGAGCGCGCCCTACCGTTTTTCAAAATCTTGAAAAAGGCAGGTCCGATGAAATGGACTCCAGAAGCAGAGGTTGCGCTGCAGGACTTGAAGAGATACCTATCCTCCACTCCAACACTTGTCGCACCTAAACCACAAGAGAAGTTGCTGCTATATCTGGCGGCAACCAATCAAGTGGTTAGCGTTGCGTTAGTAGCGGAGAGGGAGGCGGATGATGAGCCAGCGGCCGCGGCAAGCGAGTCCAGCGACAAGCAGGAGGCTTCCCCGACAAGCTCCGGCTCCGGCAAGGATGCGTCTGTGCAGTTGCCGGAAGAGAAACAGAAGAAGATGGTGCAGCGCCCAGTTTATTTTGTCAGCTCCCTTCTGCAGGGGGCTAGATCAAGATACTCTAGTGTGCAAAAGCTGCTTTTCGGCCTTCTCATGGCCTCGAGGAAGCTGCGCCGTTATTTTCAAGCACATGAGATCACAGTTGTCACTCGCTTCCCGTTGAAGAGGATATTGCAGAATCCAGAAGCAACGGGCAGGATCGTCGAGTGGGCACTGGAATTGTCAAGCTTTGGCCTCAAGTTTGAAAGTACTTCAACTATTCAGAGCCGAGCGTTGGCAGAGTTCATAGCGGAATGGACGCCAACGCCCGATGAGGAAACCCCGGAGAAGAGCATCCCCGTCAAGGAGGCAAGTAAAGAGTGGATCATGTACTTTGATGGTGCCTTCTCGCTGCAAGGCGCCGGTGCGGGCGTACTGCTAGTCGCACCCACCGGAGAACACCTCAAGTACGTGGTCCAAATGCACTTTCCCAAGGAGCAAGCAACAAACAATATTGCAGAATATGAAGGCTTGCTTGCCGGACTCAGAATAGCAGCTGAACTTGGGATCAAGAAGCTCGTTGTCAGGGGAGACTCACAACTTGTCGTCCGCCTAGTTAACAAAGATTATCAGAGTCCGTTGATGGAAGCATACATCGATGAAGTGAGGAAGCTAGAAGAACATTTTGACGGCCTGCAGATGGAACATGTTCCAAGAGCTCAGAATGACATTGCAGATGGCCTGTCAAAGTGTGCTGCGCTCAAGTTACCTGTGGAACCAGGGATTTTTATGCTCAAGCTAACTCAGCCATCTGTAACACCATCAACTGGACAGAGCAAAAAGAGAAAGTTGGTCACTGGTGACTACTTTCCGGCAGAGCTCCCCGGAGCCGCCGCCAAGAAGGTCTCCAGTATCAACACAGAGAGCGCTGAGGGGCAGTCTGCTCCGACAAGCCCTAGGGTTTGTTTCGTTGAAGCAGACGCTCCCGGCAAGCCGTGTCCCGACACGCTTGCCGGGGAGCATCACGCTCCGGCAAGATCCCAGATACTTGCCGTAGAAGCGGATGTTCCCGCAGCAGCATTTGCGCCTTTAGTCCTTGCCGTCGAGCCACAAGCCCCGGCATGGGCACAACAGATCGTCCATTTCCTCCAAACAGGAGAACTTCCCGAGGAGCAAGAAGAAGCAGAGAAAGTAGCCCGGCAATCGAGTATGTACCAGTTTGTCGATGACATACTGTATAGAAGAAGATTCAACGGAGTGAAATTGAAGTGCATCTCCCGGGAAGAAGGACAAGAGCTGTTGGCGGAGATACACGGAGGCATATGTGGACACCACATTGGCGCAAGAGCACTTGCCGGCAAAGCTTTCCGGCAAGGTTTCTTCTGGCCGACAGCCCTCCAGGATGCAACTGCACAAGTAACCAAGTGTGAAGCGTGCCAGTTCCACTCCAAACAGATTCATCAACCAGCTCAAGCTCTCCAAACAATCCCTTTATCCTGGCCATTTTCGGTCTGGGGGATCGACATCCTCGGCCCCTTTCCCCGAGCTATCGGGGGCTTTGAATACTTGTACGTTGCAATCGACAAGTTCACAAAGTGGCTGGAAGTGGAACCAGTGAGAAAGGTGACAGCACAGTCAGCAGTCAAGTTCTTCAGGTCAATTGTTTGCCGTTTCGGAGTCCCTAACAGGATCATCACCGACAACGACACACAATTCACGAGCCGCACCTTCATGCAGTATGTCCAAGATCTTGGCGCCAAGATCTGCTTCGCTTCTGTTGCTCACCCGAGAAGCAACGTCAAGCGGAGACGGCAAACGCTGAAGTGCTGCGCGGGCTCAAGACCAGAACTTTCGATAGCCTGCACAAGTGCGGAAGAAATTGGATCGAGCAGCTGCCGGTGGTTCTTTGGTCAATCAGAACGACACCAAATCGAGCCACTGGCCAGACACCCTTTGCTCTTGTTTACGGAGCAGAGGCAGTTCTCCCCACGGAACTCGTATACGGATCGCCTCGAGTGCTCGCTTATGATGAGCTTGAGCAAGAGCAGTTGCGGCAAGATGACGCGCTGCTCCTCGAGGAGGATCGTTTTCAGGCTGCTGTGCGAGCTGCTCGCTACCAGCAAGCTTTGCGCCGCTACCATAGCCGCAAAGTTAATGCCAGAAGCTTCGAGGAAGGCGACCTTGTTCTTCGGCGTGTTCAGTCCGCCAAGAATACCAACAAGTTGACGCCGAAGTGGGAGGGCCCTTATCGGGTGAAACGAGTCACTAGGCCCGGCCCTGTCCACCTTGAGACCGAAGATGGCATTCCGGTGAGCAACTCCTGGAACATAGAACATCTTCGCAAGTTTTACCCATAAGGCGCGGTTGCCGGGCCCCGTTCCGGCAACCACCTTTTGTACAAGCCTTGTCGCTGTTGCATGTTACCCTTTGTGCAAAGCCGGGCGCAGCTCCCATGCGTAAATAAAGTTTATGTGCCTCACACACCTTGTCTAATTTAATGCATCTTTCTTTTTTGCATATATATCTGACAATTTGTGCAGCACTCACCCCCGGTAAGCAATAGCGAACCTTAAGGTTCCGTATCATTATTTTCTCTTCTTTCTTCTAAAAAAAAAGAGATTCCTCCGCCCACAAGTTCACCGGGGGGGAAGGAGAAGATAAAGGTGTGGACCAGGCATCGTTCAAAGGAATCTAGCCTTGCCGGGGCACGAACGACAGAAAAGCTAAGTTTCCAAAGTTTGAGCGCCATCATTTTTAATTTTTATGTTATATCCCTTGAACGACCGTACCTTGTATGGAAAACCTGTGCGCGGAGGAATCTACTCGGGGCTAAGTTGCGCCCTTGATTTGTTTTCGAGTCCGCTCAACAATACAAGCGCGCTGCAACTAGCCCCGACAAGGTTTCTTGCCGGAGACAGCACCGCTAGCGGGCTGCTGATGTTCCACACTCAGCAAGTGTGCTTGCGCCGGCAAGTTCCCTCAAAGCGTAGGGTAAAAACATACAGGGGATGGAATCAAGTAAAGGAAGTAACATAGCAGACAGTACCCAGAATAAAGTTATATTACAATAAATAACTTGCCGCACGTTGATGAGTTATTCTTATGACATATCTAGCAGCGGCAAGGAAAGGGAGAAGAAGGGTGGCCTAATCCACGCGCTCGCCGTCGACCCTCCTAACTTCGTTGATCTTGTCCACAATGGGTGCGACGATGGCTTTGAGCTCTTCAAGATCGGCACCTGCCGGCAGCTTCTTGGTGACACGGGTGAGGTCGACGCTCGGGTTGTGAAAGAGTATCTTCACCAACACCTTCTCCAGGACCTTGGTGCAGATCGCGCGTAACTCGTTGGCCAGTTGCTTCGGGATCCTTTCCCGGAGCTGCCGGAGAGCCGTCACCACATCCTTGAAGAAAAGCGTGAGCTTGGCGCTGGGCTAGAGATTTTCCTCAGTGGTGTACCTGAAGCCCGCCAAGTCCAGCTCCACCAGCTCCTCGTCGATGGACGCGGCGATGTTGACGAGGCCCTCCGTCCAGAGCTCCACCGTGGTCTTGAAGGTGTTTTGGGTCTCGGCGGCCCTCGTCAGCAGCTCCTCGTTGCCCTTGAGCTCCTCCCTCAAGTCATCCTCTCGCTTCTTGACGGCGTCCAGCGTCCCCGCCAAGGTGGCCAACTTCAGCTCCAGATCAGCACTCGAGTCCTTGGCGGCGTTCAGCTCCTTGATCTTCTCGGCGAGCTGGACCTGCAGATCGCCATGGGCGCGTGCGTCCTTCTCAAGTTCGCACTGGAGTGCGTGAAGCTCTTCGTTCTTCCTTTTCATGTCCGCCTCCAGCTGCGTCACCCTCTCCTCTAAATCCTTCTTGGCGGCCTCGGCGGCCGCGGCTGCGTCCTTTGCCTCCTTGAGCGTCCCGCCAAGTGACTGCTCCCGTGCCTCGAGCTCCTCCTCATGACTGTCCAGACTAGCTTTCTTCTGTGTCAGTTCACCTTCCCGCCTTGACATCTCCTCGGCAGCGAGCCTCTGCTGCTCCTCGGCTTCAGCCTTCTCCAGGATGAACGCCTCCTTTGCCTCGCCAAGCTGCACCCTCTCCTCTGCAATGGATCGGAGGGCCTCCTGGTTGCGGTTCCGGAGCTCTTGCGCATGTTTTTCTATGTCAACCCCCGCCTGCGCGACAAGCGCTTCCCGGGACTCAAGCTTCGCTTGCCGGACACGGTAGAGTGACACCAGCTTCCGGAGCAACTGCTCCTCCTCCGAATCTCCACTGCTGCTGCCAGGCGCGTCAACGACTGCCAGCTCGGCAGAGGCAAGTACTTCCAAGTCAAACTCCTCTCCTTCGACCGGCGCCCTGGAGCTCGACGCCCAGGGAAGCTTGATGTATACGCCCTCGCCGGCCTTCAAGTAAGCACCTGGCTGGGGCTCCTCGGAGCCCGATGCCACGTCAGCGGCGGAGGGGTCGGCTGTCGGTGTAGCGCCTCGCGCTCCTGCGTCCTTCGGGTCGTCAGTGCGACCGCCGGACCCCTCGCCGGCTCCTGCACCAGTAGCCTTGGCGGCTTCTTCGTCGGCGGGCTCATCAGCGCCGGCCTCTTCCTCGTCAGCGGCGACATCCCCAGTGTTGCCGCGTGCACCCTCCTCGCCGGCGGCCTCAGTTTCCATCGGGTCCCCAAGAGGAGGATCTGAAGACAGGAAGAGGAAGGAAAAGTCAAGCAAATATCCAAAAGAAAGAAAAAGAAGATCAGAAGAACCCAAGGGAAAGTTTCCGGCAAGGAGAGTTACCTGTGCTGGGCTCTGTGATCATGGGCTCCACCACTGGGGGCTCACTGGTTCTGCCCCTTGCCAGAGATCCCTCCCTTGCCGAGGAGTGCTCCCATGTCGGGGAATCAGCCCTTGGCGGCGTAGTCGAAGCCGACGATACCTCCGGGGTGGCCTCTGGTTGCTCCTGGTGGGCCTGTTCTGTTCCTACACAAATGAACCAACAATTAAGGTGTCAGCAAAAGGAAAAGCACCCATGCGCGCCCCACAACTGGAAGTGAACCAGGCACTTACGCTGGGGGCTGTGCTGGGGGCTGCCGTGAGGAGAAGGGATCGGGTCCGTCAAGGTGGTCTCGGACGTATCTTCCGTCGTCACGGCAGGGTCGTCCCCGATGTCGACCACGGGGATCTTGGCCCTCTTCGCCGCCCTCTCGGCCAAAGTCCTGAAAAGGAACAGGAATTCAGGGAGAAGCAAATTAGATACAAGACAAATAACGACAAGAATCAAAGAAAATCAAGAATAGTGGGAAGAAAGCCTTACTCCTCCTCATCCTCCTCCTCTTCATCGTCATCGGAGCTCAGCACGGAGAGGTCGAACTCCGGTACCCTCTCAGCGCGGTGGGGCGGAGGAGTAGGCTCCCTCCGGCGTTTGCCGAGGACCGCGGAAGGATTAGGCGTGGCGGCCCGGGAAGACCCCGCCTCAATTGCCGGTACGGCCTGGGACCCTCCCGCGGCAACTGTACTTGCCGCGGTGGAGCGTGCCCCACGGCGCCGCGGCTGCTGGTCGGCCTGCTCCTCCACCATATCTCCAACACGACGGAGGCGCCTTCTCGGTTGGAATTGGGGCTGCGCTGGGGGCTCCGCCTGCGGCAAGCTGCTCGAAGACGGCTGACCGCTCGCGCCCTCGGCGGGCTCGCTCGCTTCGACCTCGGGCTCCCCCTCGCCATCGACTTTTCCGGCAAGATCTTCCCGGAAGGCAAGGCTTGCCGCCTCATCTGCATCCGCCTCCACCAGCGTGAAGCCAAACTCGCCCGCGGCGGCGGCTGCCGCGGCCTCTTCGGCCCTGGTGGCGATGTACGCCATCTCGTTGTAGGTGGTGGCACGGGTGAGGAGCTTCTGCTCGTCGGAGTTGACTGCTACCTCCATCAAGTTATCAAAAAATTTCTGCACGACCTCGGCGGCGGGCTCTATCCAGGTTGCGCTTATCCCGTGCGAGTCGCACTCTGGCATCATTGCGCAGATGCGATCGCGCTGGGAGTTGTTGCAGAAGGGAACGACGCCCTGCGGCAACTTGAACCACTCTGGGTGGTTGGCATCATGCTTGAACATCTCCCTCAGCATCCCGTCAAGCTCCAGAACGGTGAAGTTGAAGTTGAGGCCTGGACGCAGCCTCATGATATCCACCGGGCCGCCAAACAGCCAGGCGGGCCTCCCCCTCTTTTGCAGAGGGGTGATGCGACGGCGAAGGAAATCCGCGCCAACCGCCCCTGCTGTGAGCCCGACATGCCTGAGCCGGAGGATTCGGGTGGTGGCAATCTTCAGCTTGGCATCGTCCGGCGACAGAGCGCTCCAGTCGCTGCCACACACCACCCGGGTCTGGCGCAGCCTGGTGAATGGAGGCGGATTGGCATCACAGATCCAGCACCACTCCGCCCTCCACTCGTCCCACTTGCTGTGGAGCTCGCCCGTCAAGTACACCTCCTTCATGCCAATCCGAGAGGTCCAGGCGATTCCGCCAGCCAGTGGCTCCCCTTTCTCGGCTCGGGGGGAGAAATAATGACGAAAAAGAGCGACATTGGGGAGGATGCCAACAAAGTTCTCGCAGAGGTGTGCGAAAACCGCCATTGTCAGAACGGCTTTGGGGGTGAAATCAAGAAGATGAAACCCATAGGTGTTCATGATGTCTCAGAGAAAATCGGAAAAAGGTGGGCAGAGCCCGCAGTAGAAGAACACAGGAAAGAAGTAGTAACCTCTGGGGCACTTTTTCGATTTGGAAGCCTCAGCGGAAAGCACCGGCGTGCGCGGATGCGCCCGTGTCTCCGTCGACCAGAAGAGGTAGAAATCCGCCCGCAGCGCCTCCGGGGTGAGCTCGGGGAGGAAAAGCACTCGCTTTTTGCGTAGCGCCTCGAGCTCCAGCGCCTCGGCCGACTTCGCAGCCTTCGCAGCCTTCGCGGCCTTCGCAGCCTTCCCGGTCTTCGGAGCCATGGCAGAAGCGGTGGGGGAAGGCGAGGGTGACGGCGGCGACGGCTGCGGCGGGCGGCGGAGTATTGCTCTCTTTCGACCTGGGAAGCGGAGGGGAGCGGCGGGGCTTTTGGAGGAAGGAACTGCAAGTAGCGAAGGTGGAGGAACGGCCCTGTTCCCTCTGCTTATAAACAGGGGATGCGAACGTTACGCATTTCCTGGAATTAAGTATTGACCACGTTCTCTCCCACGACGCCGCAATTGACGCGTGCCGTTGCGAGGGGACGCGATGGATACGGAGTGGATTCGGTTTGGACCCAGGCCGCGTGTGCCCGTGCCCTGTTTTGAGCCTGGCCCAACAGCGCTCGGCACCGTGTATGGCCCAGGCCCGGGGGCTCCTGTCGGTGTACTAAAGTAGGGGTACCTTAGTACCCCAAACTTGGGCACGGGCGGTGGCAGCACCCCGTGGCAAGGCTTGCCGGACGCCCGCCAAAACCCTCCGTCACTCCCATCTACTACCATTCAAGAACAAAGTATTAACTAAAGAAGTCAAGGCCCCGGCAAGAGAAGCTTGCCGGGAAGGACAAGGCCCCGGCAAGAGGAGCTTGCCGGGGAGACCAACCAAGGCACTTCATAAAATCTGCCGCGATGCCCCGCGCGTCCCGGCAAGGCCCGGCGGGCGACAAGCTCGCTGGTGCGTCAAGACGATGGTCGCGGCAAGGCGCTTGCCGCGGCAAGGCCACCACTCTGCACTCCAGCTCACCCGACGATGTGTCACCACAGGACCGCTCCTGGAGCACGTGGCGGGCGGCTGGGCAGCCTAGCGGTGCGAGGTGGCAAGCGAAGCTGACAAGGAGGCCATTGTGGCGATCGGTGGCACCCCTAACGGTCGTTTCCTTGCACTGTTGGAGCGACCAGACGGGCATTAAATGCTCTTGTCCCCTGCCGTCAGAGTTAGGTAGGGGACACTGTACACAGCAGTGTACCAACCCACATTTTTACCTTTCTACCCTGCTTTCTACACTGCCACCTGTCGGTGACCCCCTTAGACTATAAAAGGGAGGCCCATGCGCACGTAGAAGGGGTTCCGTAGTTTGGAGACAACAGCATACCTACGCTTTCGAGCAAAGAACAAATACAAACACAAAGCAGCAGTAGGAGTTTTATCTCTCCGGAGAGCTCCGAAGCTGGGTAAAAATCCTGTTTCCCCTGCGTGTTTGACCTCGATCTGCTCTTCGTGCGCTTCTCGCCCCCCTGCCGGACCAGAAGGGCCCCCCCTGCCCCATAGGTGCTCGTTCCCCACGACAGATGGCGAGGCAGCCAACAAGCGAAGGCGGCTCGAGCCAAAACCGCATCCGGCGAGCCTGGACTTCATTAGCAGCCTCCCCGATGACATGCTGCTCGTCATCATCGGCCTCCTCCCCACCAAATCTGCCATGCGGACCGCCCTGCTCTCCCGGCGGTGGCGCCCCCTCTTGCGCCGTGTCCCCCTCAACCTCACCGTCGATAGCTACCTTTGTGACAGGGATTGCAAACGCATGGCCGCAGTCTGCAAGATCCTTTCATCGCACCCTGGGCCAGCGAGACGCCTTGACATCCGCATGTTCAATACCAACTACAAGGTCCAAGCCAAGTTCGACGAGTGGTTCTTATCCCCCACCCTAGATCAGCTCGAGGATCCCAGCTTTGAAGCTGGACGATGTCGCTCTCTGCCGCCGTCCGCGCTCCACCTCACGCCAACGCTGTGCCGCGCCAGCTTCAGCTCCTGCTATCGTCCCCAGATTAATGCCGCGCCCGCCCTTCTTCTCCCTCAACTCAAGCAGCTCGACCTCTTCGACGTTGTCATCTCGATGAAGGCTATGGAGCACCTGCCCCGTAGCTGTACTGCGCTCGAGTACCTTCATCTTGAGTAGATCAACGTGTTCATTAGCCTCCGCATCGCCTCGATGAATCTCCGATGGATTTATGTGTCTTGCTGGCCCCGCAACAAGACATCAATTGGGAACAGATCACTCTAGCTATTCCACATTATGGTCATTGAGAATGCGCCTTTCCTTGAGAGATTGGTTGTATCGGATCTAGAACGTCCAACAAAAATCAGGGTCATTGACGCGCCGAATTGATAGCATTGGTGTACTCGACTACCAAATTCTCTGAACTCTTTATTGGATCCATAATCATTCAAGTACGACACTCATCTTCTTGTCCGTCTTCTTGAAATTCACATTTTTAAATTTCTTCTTGATGTATTTACGATCGTCTTCCAAAAAATTATTCCCACAAGCTTGACCCAGTCTATGCACACAGTGAAGATCTTGGCAATAAAATATATTGGCCCCAATCTGGATTAAGTTGTTGGATTCCTTACATGCTTTCCGTGCACGGAGAAGCTACTCATCAAGGTGAAACTTCTTTCCTATTAGTAAACGGTAATCACAACGTAGCTCAATTTTTTCGTAATTTTCCCAAATTACGATGACAAGTGTAGTGTTCAAAACTGCATCTACGCACTGCACCAAAAGAAATGTTTTTAGTATTTTTTCTCACGTGATCACCTGCATCATTTTGTTGTTGTACTACTATAGTAGCCTAGGCTAGTCATAGTGGAAAGTAACTTAGACTAGTAACTCTATGGTTACCCTAAGAGCAAGTACTACCTCCTTCCTGGTTTACTCTTCGACTACTGGATTCTTTGCCGTCCGCTAGCGGACGACAAAGATATGCTGATGGCAACGCCTTTCGTTGCCGTCCGCTGCCACTTTGCCGTCCGTTTTCTGGTGGATGACGGCAAAGACCTTCTTTGCCGTCAGCCAACAGACGGCAAAGAGTTGACAGACGGCAAATAAGCTAATTCCAGTAGTGTTCCTATTTTGTAGTATCAAAATTTGACCATAGATTTAACTGACCAAATGTTAATGCATGTCATTAAGAACTATATCATTGGATTCATATTCGAACATAATTTCAAATTGTATAATTTTTAGTGACATGCATTGGCATTTTCTTAGGTAAATCTATGGTCAAAATTTTATACTGAATATGAGGTAGTACAAAAGTGGGCTATAACAGCCCTCCACTATGTAGGCCAAAACACGTGCCATATTCACTTGTGATGCATTTGGCATTGATGCCCCTCCATTGCTCACCTGGTGCCCCAATCTGGATCACCTACTTTGCTCCGGTGCCAAATTAACTCACGCAAGAAAAAACACTTGCGTGGGAGAGAGAGAGGACTAAGGCAATAAAAAACACTTGTTTGGGAGAGTGAGAGGCTGGTGTAGTTGATTTGATTGATTTGTTTATACATGTGGGTCTATGTGCACAGCGGTGCCAAATCTCTCACATCGTGAGAGCGGTGCCAAAATCTTTTGATTTGACATCGATGCGTATTACTCCCTCCGTTCCTAAATATAAGGTGTATTAGGTTTTCAAAAAGTCAACTGTTGTCTATGTTTGACCAACTTTACAACAAAATATATAAAGATTTATAATACTAAATATATAAAATTTAAAAATATAGTTCATGATGAATCTAGTGATAATGATTTGGTATTCTAGATATTGATATTTTTGTCTATAAAATTGGTCAAAGTTAGAGAAGTTTGACTTTTTAGAAAAATAATACACCTTATATTGAGGAACGGAGGGAGTATGTGGCATACTTTTGAGAAATATGGCATCGGCCACATAGTGGAAGGCCACAAATGCCCAAGCTCTTCATGTGCTCCTAGGTAAATGAGAGGAAAGAGAGAGAGAGAGAGAGAGAGAGAGAGAGAGAGAGAGAGAGTGAAAAATATCACTAGTCAGCCAACCCTATCGTATGAGCGAATGATATTGGTACCTCTTGATGACACGGCAATCTTATACAGCCAGCTGCTCTAACATGTTCTCTTCTTTTGCAGATAAAAAAAGACCCAAAAGTGAAAAATGTGCTGCACTATAACAATCTCATCGGATGCCTTGATCTCCATCTTACAGAAATTGATTTGATCGACTATCGAGGCAGCACATCTGAGATTAAATTGGCCAGGTTCTTTGTTCTGGAGGCAAGTGTGCTCAAGGTAATGAGGTTTGGCGTTCTCTGGCGCAACAATGAATGGCGTGCTGATCACCACAAGCGTCTAAGCCTAAATGACAAAGTCTCCGCAGAAGCTGAATTTGTTTTTGAAACATCAAGTGGCCAGAGACTCGAAAACTTATTTGCCCATTAGTGACTTGTCAGGGCGGTGGATTTTAGTTTGTACGATAATACTGCATCCACCTAAAGTAACGAAAGTACTTACGTAAACTTCCTAGTAATTCCCTCTTCGTAGGTGCAACATTACTCCTAACATTTGTAATATCAGTTTGAAACTTGAAATATTGTCGTGTCCTATTCTTGCGTTTTCAAAATCCTGCAAATCAAATAGGTCCTAAGTTGGTGATGATGTTGTGCCTGCCATCTTTAACCAATAGCCGTCGGATCTAGATCTGACGCATACAAACCAAATTTCTCTAGTTTTGCAAAAAGATGCCCGCACTTGTTCCCAATTTACAAACAACTCCTTGTCTCTCACAATCAGCCTTATCTCCTCCCCACCACATCTAGAAGGCCATGGAAAAATCTGGCGCGATGGCCGCTGCCGGTGCCGTCCACCCCCAATCTTGGTGTTCCGTGCAATGCAAGGGCATCTACGCACGGGAAATTATGTCGAACATGGCTAGATGTAAGTAGGCCAGCTCTACAGCCATGATCATAGTGACTGCAGACGGTGAGGCTGACTATGGTATGCCGAACACGGCACCTATACTCAGGTGTCATCTCCGGCGCAGGGTCTTGTCACTTTACTGTGAGAAGCATGTCACGCCCAAGATGCGGCTCTATCCTAAAGGAACTCGAAGGTCCCACCAAGGATAGAAGTGCATCTTGAAGACGCTTTTGCAAGGTGGATATCATTAAATCAACATTACATAATAGATGGGGATACATACATAAGGCATACAATGCCACACAAATACAACATCATCTTACAAAAGAGCACCATCCGACTACGGATGAAACACAAACAGAAACTCAAACGACATCCACCCTGCTAGCCCAGGCCGCCGACCTGGAACCTATCCCCTGATCGAAGAAGCAGAAGAAGAACTCGAAAACAAGCAAACATCGCTCTCACGTCATGATCATCGCATAACCTGTACCTGCAACTGTTGTTATAGTAATCTGTGAGCCACGAGGACTCAGCAATCCCATTACCATGGGTATCAAGACTAGCAAAGTTTAATGGGAAAGGAAGGGGTAAAATGGTGAGGTTGCAGCAGCGACTAAGCATATATGGTGGCTAACATAGGCAAATGAGAGCGAGAAGAGAAGCAAAGGAACGGTCGTGAAGCTAGCAATGATCAAGAGGTGATCCTGAACTCCTACTTACGTCAAACATAACCCAAAACCGTGTTCACTTCCCGGACTTCACCAAGAAGAGACCATCACGGCTACACACGCGGTTGATGCGTATTAATTAGGATCTGGTGTCAAGTTATCTACAACCGGACATTAACAAATTCCCATCTGCCACATAACCGCGGGCACGACTCTCGAAAGTTTATAACCCTGCAGGTGTGTCCCAACTTAGCCCATGATAAGCTCTCGTGATCAACGAAGTATATACCTTCTCCCAGGAAGACCCGATCAGTCTCGGAATCCCGGTTTACAAGACATTTCGACAATGGTAAAACAAGTCCAGCAAGACCGCCCGATGCGCCGCAATCCCGATAGGAGCTGCACATATCTCGTTCTCAGGGCAACATCGGATAAGCTAAGCGTACAGGTACCGACGTAACCCAAGTTGCCAAGGGATGGTCCCACACGGTGCTCTAGTTTGGACCAACACTTAGACAAGCATTGGCCCGGGGGGGCTAAAATAAAGATGACCCTTGAGAGAGCGACTCCCAAGGGAAAAATAGGTGGTGGTGAAGCAAATGGTAAAACCAAGGTTGGGCCTTGCTGGAGGAGTTTTATTCAAAGCAAACTGTCAAGGGGGTCCCATAAATCACCCGACCGCGTAAGGAACGCAAAATCTGGGAACATAACACCGGTATGACGGAAACTAGGGCGGCCAGAGTGGAACAAAACACCAGGCATAAGGCCGAGCCTTCCACCCTTTACCAAGTATATAGATGCATTAATTAAATAAGAGATATTGTGATATCCCAACATAACCCTGTCCACCATGGAGCAATCTTCAACTTCACCTGCATCTAACAACGCTATAAGAGGGGCTGAGCAAAGCGGTAACATAGCCAAACAAAGGTTTGCTAGGAAGGGTGTCAAAGATTAGAGGTTAACATGGCAATTTGGGGAGGCTTGAAGGACAAGTGATAGGTAGCGCAGCAAAGCGATAGAACGAAGCAACTAGCATAGCAATGATAGTAGTGAGATCCAGGGTAGCGGCCATCTTGCCTGAAATCCCGCTAGGAAGAAGAATGAGTCCATGAAGGAGATGAAGCCACGAAGACGAACCAAGCATAGGCGAACGAATCCTCACGATCGCAACGAAACAGGAACTATCGAGAAGAAGCACACAACAGGATATACACACCACACATGAACAAGGCATGATGCTCAACCAAGTATGACGCATGACAAAGGCTATATGAAGCTACTAATGGCAAGAGATGATGCAAACAAGAACAACACATCAAGGCAAGTTCAAATGAGGCCGGAAACAACATATAACAATTCCGGTAAGTCCTCATATGAAAATTTAGGAATTGGTCCAGAAATGAACAAACATTAAGTTGAAGTTGTTAAACAGCAAGTTAAAGGGCACCAAGAGGATCTACACGAAATTCTAGTCAAGTTACATATAAAGTTCATTTAGTTCAGAGCTACGGCCTAGAAGATATGAGCAAAACAAGTTAAGCACGGCATTTATGCAAAATGCATACAAACATCAAGAAAACACCTTAAAACAAGGATGCAACATGATTATATGAAGCTACATGCAAAATCAAGCACGTTTCATATAGAGCACACTCAAAACGGAGCAACGGTTCAACACATACACTATACAAGTTTAAAGGGCATGCTGTCCAAAACAGCAAGTAGGCATCTAGCAAGCATCAAAACCATATGCTACAGCATCTCAACGTAATAACAAAAGGCATGGATATGAAGTACAGGTAAAGCATGACAAAAGATGAACACTGAGCTATCTCCAGAAATCAACAGATCATGCTCAAAAGGACTTGGCAAGATTGCAAATAATAACAGTTTCAGGCTTAGCAGAAATAACATCAGGTTGCAATGTTTAGAGCTATCAAACAACATGTTAAAAGAACTTATCATGGCAAACAAATGCATGGCATGAATATACTAATTGTATAGAACAAAAGTCCCTTACTGACCATGAGCCAAAAAGGATAAGAAGATATGATGGCAGCCATGTAAACATGGCAAAAGATATGACAGATTCATACATGGCAGGAACAACGATAAGTAGGCATGTTGGTGAGCTTGTACCACTCATCACAGAGAAATACATGGGATGACAAGGCAACCAACAGTAATAAGACATATTTATGAAGCTAAGAATGGCAAGAACAAGTTCATAGGGTGTATGGATCACTAGCAAAGCACATGGAAAAACTGAACATAATGTTAACAGGCTGACAGCAACATTATTTAGCAAGTTTGGAGCAAGAAAACAACATGTTACAGCAGGATATAAATGCAACCAGGGGCATGAATGGATAGAGCATGACATGTATAACAAAACATCCTTAGTGAACATCTCCAGATTATGCATAGAATGACTAGTAGCAGCAGGTTTACATAGTAACAAAATATAACAGAATCAGCATAGCAAAACAGCAACAGCAAGTACCCTACTGAACAAGCTTGATGCACTCAGTACAAGACTCATAAAAATACATGGATAGCACCCGTGTAAATATGGCATATCATAGTACAAAACACAAGTAGACATCAACCTCATAGGATGAAACATCAAACATGGCAAAAATGACAAATGAGCATGTTATAACAGTTTCAGCAGATTAACATCATATAGCACTCTTGCAACGATGATTCAGGCATCAAGATGGACTCAAATGAACATGATGCAATGGAATGAAATGAAGTACTCGTTGAGGCAAACAATTTGACATATTACACGGACGAAACGGAGCAGTATGCATGGAGTTAGGATGCGACGAACATGGCATGATAATGCCAAAATCTCAGGGACTTGGTGGAAAAACGGGGCAACCTCGAGATCTAGGGTTCCGGCAGTTGCGGAGTCAAATGCGGCGATGGCGGGCTCGGTTCCGGCGATGGTGGCACGGTGGGGCGAGGACCACGGCGAGCTCCGGCCGGTGACGGCGCACGGCGAAGAGGAGAGGGGCGGCGGGGCCGGTCTGGATCGGGAGCTCCTCTCCCGATCTGGATCGCGCGGGGCGAC
>NC_041393.1:426200748-426258503 GCF_002162155.2 Triticum dicoccoides | reverse complement strand
CCCGCGGCGGCGCGGGCGGAGCATGGCGGCGAGGAGGCGGCGCTCGCGGGTCGGGGCGCGGCCCAGATCGGGCCCGGGGCGGGACGGCCTCAGGCCCTGTTGGGGATATGACTATTTGTGTAAGCCGCCCAGGAGGGGCCGTGTTACGCAAAGAGTACTCATCAGAGGAAGCCCAAGGCCAAGCATGAGGATGGCGGTTCAATAAGGAGCTTAAGGCCCACGGGCGGCTTAAGCCCATTGTAGTAAACCGCCATGATGGCATGACTTGTAACGTAAGGTAGATTTGACTGGTCACCGAGCCGGACTCTGTTTATAAGCCGGTCGGGACTCTGTAAGCCGGTGGGAGTCAACCCGTGTATATAAGGGGACGACCTACTGGCGGTTTAGGGCAAGAAACAACTCATCGAGAACTAGGCATAGCGTGTCTCGCTCCCTGGTTATCGAAACATCAATACCAACCCAACTAGACGTAGGCCTTACCTTCACCGTAAGGGGCCGAACTAGTATAAACTCTCTCGTGTCCCTTGTCCCGATTTAACCCCTTCAAGCTTCCTAGTTGCGATGGCTCCACAACTAAGTCCTTTCACGAGGACATCTGACGTGACTATTCCACGACAGTTGGCGCCCACCGTGGGGCTAGCGCACGGTGGATTCGAGTTCTTGAAGGGCAACTTCGAAGGGCTCAAGGGGTACGTAGTGGGCCGGATAACCAAGAGTCATCGCGGAAAGATCTACATCGACGACGAAGGCTGGGGTCCCGACGCCGGCTCAATTGAGTACGGATACCGGGTCCCCTTCGGCGGTATCCACGTCTTCATCGGCCGGATCGGTGAGCCGGGCCCTGAGCTGGACAACTGCACCGATCTCGTCGAGACGGCTCAGCGTGCACGGAAGACCCGGACTCAGCCGGTCATGAGGCATGCCTTCGTGGGCTGCGTCCACGGAGAACTTTCTGGATCTGAAGATGGGGGTGAGACGGCCGTCCTTTCAGACGGTGACTCGTCCGCCGGCTCAACAGATTCGTTGTATCAGGTACAAGACGGCGTGCTCGGGGGCTGTTCTGATGGCATCAGTATTCCGGACCTCGATGAGCCGCCAAGATGGGCCGGAATCTTCATGGCTGGAACTCAGCCCGGTTCAAATTCTACAGCGGCAGCAGCGAATACGTCCGGATCAGGAGTAGCCGGGGCAGGCGGCCCCGTGCGCCCACTGGCTCAGGTGCTGATGGATCTCATGGACAAGCTTACGGCCCTATTAACCGCCATGGTTATCCCTGCAGATAAGGATGAGCATGACGCAGCGGTACCTCAAGTGCGTGAGGAGATAGCCCAGGCTAAGGAGGCTTTGGCAGCTGAGGATACCAGGCTAGCTGCGGAGCGGGCGGCTCTCGATGCCCGGGCGCAGCGCTTGCAGTCAGAAGCTTATCAGCTCACGATGAGCTTGAACGCATCCAATGAGGTAATGAGGAGGAGACATCAGAAAACACAGTCTCGTTTGCCTCCGAATTACGATCCCCGGGTCCTCTTTGCTACACCCGGAGCCGGCCCTAGTAACCCGCCAGAGGCTGATCGGCTTATGACAGCCAGAACAGGAGGACCGGCTCAGCCTCGGGATATGGTGCCGCCTCACGTGAGCATGCCACCACCGCGTTATGTGCCAATTCCACCGGGTCACTTTTCCAACCCCATGGAGAATCCGATCGCAGCTTCAGCGCGCTTAGAGGCTCTTCCTATGGAAGGTGATGACCCCACGGCGGTGGAAACACGGAGGGTCAAAGAGCTCCTCCGGACAGCCCTGGCTCAGCAGGAGACCTATTCCTACAGCCGGGACATGATTTATTCTACTCCCCCGCCCTAGGTAGCACCACCTCGCCAGAACCGGAGCCCTAGTTACAGCAGACGCATGGAGTCAGAGGCTTTGTCAAGCAATGCCCAACGATGTAACCAGCCCGGGGGCTATGACCCGGCGCAGGACCAAGTACGTCAGGAGAATGATCACCCGGAGTACCCAATGACATCTGTTGAGGCGGGAGTAGCCACTAGAACCGGCGGTGTCCCTTGCCTGGTGCCGGCTCTGCGCGATGTACGACTGCCCAAGGACTTTAAGGGACCTCGAAAGGTGCCAAATTACACGGCCGATTTACAACCCGGGGCGTGGATTGAGAGTTATGAAATGGCCATGGAGCTGCTAGAAGTCAATGACGCGGCAATGGCTAAATATTTCACCATGATGTTGGATGGAACAGCCCGGTCTTGGCTAAAAGGCTTACCACCCAACTCCATTAGTTCATGGGCGAGTTAAAGGCCCGGTTCATCCAGAACTTCAAGGATACCTGTAAACAATCTATGTCGATTGTGGACTTGACGGATTGCAAGCAAGAGGAAGGTGAATCCACCACCCATTGGGTACGCCGGGTCAAGGAGATAATTCATTCTTCTGATAAGATGGACGCCGGGTCTGCAGTTCTTATGCTGGAGAAAAATTGCCGTTTTGAGCAGCTGAGGATGAAACTGGGGCGCCTTAAGCGTGACCTCACAGATATGGGTACGCTGATGGCGGCTTTAGTCAAATATGCTGATTCTGATAGTACCAAGGATCCCGCGTCTGACGATGAGAAGACAGGGAAGGGAAAACGGAACGGCAATGGAAAGGGTCAGTAGCATAACCCGGGGAATCAAGGCGGTAATAAGCGTAAGGCGGACAGCAACCCAGAGTTTGTGGCCAATGCCAACGTACGAGGTAACAATCCAAGACGTAAGGGTAAGCCGCCATGATCCGGCGGGTCAGGCCCATCGCTGGACCAATTATTCAATGAGCCCTACCCGAGACATGGCACCCGGGAGCGGCCGGCCACACTTCTATGGAAGGATTGTGCGATCATGAAAGCGTTTAAAAATTCCAACACCTTCGACGGTGGTCAAGGATCTGGTGGCGGGTCCGGGGCCGGCGGCTTTCATAGCCCGGGCTGCGGTTCAAATTCCGGTTTTCAGGGGCATTCAGGTGGTAACAATCAGCAGTAGTCTGGACAAGGTGGGCAACAGCAGCAACAGTCGGGTTATCAAAGCCACCCGAAGCAGTTGAGTGGTGGACAGTATCACGTGTTTACCACTAGCTTGTGCAAACGTGACCAGAAGGTTCATAAGAGGGTCGTGATTTCCGTTGAGCCGGCAATTCCTCGTTATTTCAGGTGGTCAGAGCAGCCCGTCATATGTAGCAGGGAGGATCATCCTTCGCGGGTCAATAACCCGGGTCAGTTGGCTTTGGTAGTGGTGCCTCAAGTTGGTGGATATAAGTTCACCAAAGTGCTCATGGATGGAGGTAGTAGCATCAACATCCTGTACTACGAGACCTTTCAGCGCATGGGGTTGACTGATAAAAATCTGAGAACATCACTGTTTTCCACGGAGTTGTCCCTGGTAAGTCGGCTTACCCAGTTGGCAGGATTGAGCTGGAGGTGGCCTTTGGAGACGAACATGACTCCCGAGCTGAGAAGTTGATGTTTGAGGTGGTCAAGATCAGGAGCCCATACCACGCTCTGTTTGGATGGCCGGCTTACGCTAAGTTTATGGCCCGGCCATGTTACGTTTATTTACAGCTCAAGATGCCGGGTTACAAGGGCACCATCACCGTACATGGCAGTCGTAAGGTGGCATTGGAGTGTGAAGAAGGTGACGCGGCTTATGCTGAGTCGGCCTGTGCAGCAGAGGAGCTCAAATTTTATCAAGATATTGTTGACCCGGCGGGTATGACGTCCCTGAAGAAGCCAACTATAGAGCATGACCCGACGCTGAAGTTTAAGTCGGCGGCTGAGACAAAGCTTGTTGACTTTACCCCAGGAGATACTTCTAAACAGTTCAACATCAACAACAACTTGGATCCCAAATAGGAAAGCGCACTCATCGAGTTCATTCGTGAGAACCGGGACATCTTTGCATGGAAACCTTCTGACATGCCGGGTGTACCGAGGGAACTCACTAAGCACACTCTCAATATTGATCCAAATTATAAGCCGGTCAGGCAGTTTCTTCGCCGTTTTAACGAAGAGGGACGAAAAGCTATTGGAGAAGAAGTCGCCCGGCTCTTAGCGGCCGGGTTTATCATTGAAGTTTTTCACCCGGAGTGGTTGGCTAACCCGGTGCTCGTCCTCAAGAAGAATGGCACCTGGCGGATGTGTGTGGACTACACGGACTTCAACAAGGCTTGTCCGGCTGACCCTTTTGCTC
The DNA here is from genome assembly GCF_002162155.2 of Triticum dicoccoides. NCBI lineage: Eukaryota > Viridiplantae > Streptophyta > Magnoliopsida > Poales > Poaceae > Triticum > Triticum dicoccoides. The sequence goes on along the minus strand of NC_041393.1, from coordinate 426,254,280 downwards.
TCCCCCGTATTGATCAAATCATTGATGCTACGGCGGGTTGTGAGCGTTTGAGCTTTTTGGATGCTTACTCCGGTTATCATCAGATTAAGATGGCAGTTAAGGACCAGGAGAAGACGGCTTTCATCACTCCGTTTGGAGCCTTCTGTTATGTATCTATGCCATTTGGGCTCAAGAGTGCCCAGGCGACTTATCAGCGGTGTGTGCAGAACTGTTTGCACGACCAAATTGGGCGTAATGTCCATGCTTATGTGGATGACATTGTGGTGAAGTCCAGAGAAAAGGAAACCTTGATATCCGACTTAAAGGAGACCTTTGATAATCTCCGGGTTTACAAGATGATGCTTAACCCGGCCAAATGTGTGTTTGGCGTTCCTGCGGGCAAGCTCTTGGGTTTTCTGGTATCCAACTGAGGCATTGAAGCTAACCCGGAGAAGATTAAGGTGATTACCTCCCTGGATAAACCGGCGTGCATCAATGATGTTCAGCGACTGGCGGGTCGCGTTGCCACCTTAAGTCGATTCATAAGTCGGCTCGGTGAGATAGCCCTCCCACTGTATCAGATGATGAAGAAAACTGACACTTTTGTTTGGAGTGAGGCCGCTGATGCTGCTTTTGAAGACTTAAAGAGACAATTGTCTGAGCCGCCGGTTCTTGCGGCTCCAATTGACAAAGAGCCTTTGCTATTATATGTGGCTGCCAATTCACGAGCCGTCAGCGTTGCCATCGTGGTGGAGCATAAGGAAGCCGGTAAGGAGCATCCGGTTCAACGGCCGGTTTACTACATCAGTGAGGTGCTCATTGAATCCAAGCAAAGGTACCCTCATTGGCAGAAGCTTGTTTATGGGGTGTTCATGGCAAACCAGAAGTTGAAGCAGTATTTTCAAAGCCATCCTATAATTGTGGTAAGTTCTGCCCCTTTGGGAGACATTATTCAGAACAGAGAGGCCACAGGACGAGTCGCCAAGTGGGCTATTGAGCTTGGGCCTCATGACTTGAAATACATGCCCCGGACAGCTATTAAGTCTCAGGCCTTGGTGGACTTCATCAATGATTGGACAGAGTTGCAAGCCCTTGAGGAGAAGCCGGATAACACATACTGGACTATTCACTTTGACGGGTCTAGGCAGCTAGAAGGCTCGGGGGCTGGAGTGGTGTTAACTTCCCCTCGAGGTGACAAATTTTGCAACGTACTCCGGCTTATGTTTCCATGTACTAACAATGCAGCTGAATATGAGGCACTACTCCATGGTCTTCGGATGGCTAAGGAGATGAACTTAAGCCGGGTACGATGCTTGGGCGACTCAGATTTGGTGGCTCAGCAAGTGTCGGGCAAGTGGGATTCCAAAGACCCCCTCATGGCGGCTTATCGTCGTGAAGTAGATGCTGTGGCTGGTCACTTCACGGGTTACCAAGTGGAGCACATTGATTGAAGGAAGAACGAGGCGGCTGATGCTTTAAGCCGGTTGGGATCCCAACGTAAGCCGGTGCCGCCCAACACCTTTCTTGATGTGTTACATAACCCTTCTGTCAAGGTACCTACCGAGGAAGACCTAGCAGTGCCAGACACGGAGGCATAGCTGGTGGCGGCTCTTCATGTTATCCCGGATTGGACGGTGCCTTACTTCGCTTATATAATCCGGGGTGAGTTGCCGGAGGATGCAACGTTGGCGAGACAAATCGTCAGGCGCTCCAAATCCATGACGATTGTTAACGGTGAGTTACATCACCTCAGCTTCACGGGAGCGTTTCAACACTGTGTATCACCTACAGAAGGCCAAGAAATACTCCGTGAGATCCATGAAGGAGATTGTGGCCATCACGCCGGGTCAAAATCCCTCGTAGCCAAGGCCTTTCGTCATGGTTTCTATTGGCTGACGGCTCATGCTGATGCAGAGGAACTGGTCAGTAAATGTGACGGGTGTCAAAAGTTCTCACGACGAGCTCATGTGCCGGCTCAAGAGTTAAGGATGATCCCAATCACCTGGCCATTTGCAGTCTGGGGGCTTGACATGGTTAGACCTTTCAAAAGGTCTAAAGACAAAAATACACATCTGCTGGTGGCAGTGGACAAGTTTACCAAGTGGGTTGAGGCAGAGCCGGTCAGTAAGTGTGATGCAGCCACGGCAGTTCAGTTCATAAAAAAAGAGATCTTTCGCTTTGGTTTTCCACATAGCATCATAACTGATAATGGCATTAATCTCTCTAAGGGTGCCATGGAAAAGTTCTGTCAAAGAGAACATATCCGGCTTGATGCTTCGGCCGTTGCTCATCCTCAATCCAATGGTCAAGCAGAGAGAGCTAATCAAGAGATCCTGAAAGGCATCAAGCCCCGGCTCTTGGTCCCTTTACAGCGGACTCCGGGTTGTTGGGTGGGGGAGTTACCCTCCGTGTTATGGAGCATCAACACTACGCCTAACAGATCCACGGGATACACACCTTTTTTCATGGTTAATGGAGCAGAGGCGGTCCTTCCAAGTGACATCCGACCCGACTCACCCCGAGTGGCGGCTTACGTTGAGGCAGATAACTAAAAGGCTCGTCAGGATGCACTTGACTTGTTGGACGAGGAGCGAGACTTGGCAATAGCCCGCTCGGCGATTTACCAGCAAGACTTGCGCCGCTATCACAGCCGCCGGGTTAGAAGCAGAACCTTTCAGGAAGGCGGCTTGGTGCTCCGGCTCATCCAAGATCAATCTAACATGCACAAGCTATCCCCGCCTTGGGAAGGACCCTTTGTGGTCAGCAAGAATCTGCACAACGGGTCATATTATCTCATCGATATTCAAGAGCGCAAGGACTCATTTAAATCGGAGGAGGAGACCCGCCGGCCGTGGAATATAGCTCATCTCTGGCCTTACTATACTTAAGTTACTTCTTAAGATACTTTCTATAATGTACATATTATATAAAGAAATAAAGCAGGACCTCTGTCCTTTTTTCCCATAAAGAATGTTTCATGTTTTCTTTATCAAGTGATGGACACTGCCAACAGGGGAGGGATCATATCTGAATCCGTCTTTCCCTTTGGTCTGGCTTATGATCATATCTGAATCTAGCCTTGGTCACTTGGGGGCTACCTGTTCAAACATAGGTCGTATTCGAACCAAAGAGAAATAGCTGTCGATACCCACTTGATGGGCATATTGCCAAACCCACTTGGGGGCTTCCTGGTCAAATTTGAATCATAGCTTAACCCCTTTGGGTCTAACATGGATCGTATTCGAATCATCGTCATTAAACAACTCTTATGTTCACTTGGGGGCTTCCTGTTCAAACATAGGTCGTATTCGAACCAAAGAGAACATAGCTGTCGATACCCACTTGATCGGCATCGCCAAAAGCCACTAGGGGCTATATGATCGCATCCGAATCTTAGCTTAACCCCTTTGGAACGGTCCTCTGATCGTATTCGAATCAGGAGCCTGTGAACATTGCAAGTATAATTATTTTTACTGTCATTGAAACCTTCTTGAAGAGATGGTTCTTGATCTTTCCGGCTTTATATTAGTTACTTCAGGTTCTAACAAGTGCCAGGTAAAAACATATATGAGCCGGAGAGGTTATCAAAAAGGGTCGGAGGTATGCTGTTATGATGATGTTTTAACCCAATCATGAACCGGCTTATACATATGATTTTTTGATCATGTCTGGGTTATCAATATTTTATAACCCGCTGGTGCAATAAATCGTCCAGGAAAGCCTTGCCTGTTTTGCATGCAGGTTAAAACGGAGCAAGGTGAAGGATCAAGGACACACTTGATTAACATAAGCAAGATGAATTTAGTTCTGACGGCTTAACAAAAGCAATAAGTACCATAAGGCATAACAGACATTAAGGAGTTTTTCTATCCTATTACAAGACTCCCTGAGTCTGAATAAGTGAAGCATTGTTCTTTGCTAAGCTATAACCCGGTTGGCGGTTCATTCCTCCGGCTGGCTTGATGACTCTGGGTTATCCTTCCCCGCCTCTCCTTCGGTTGTTATGTCCTGGAAGGTGGACGAGGCCCAGTCAATGCCGCTCAAAGCTTCAAATTCAGCTTCATCATCAATTAAACTGGCCGGGTCCACTTCAGGAGCAAAGGTATGCTTACGCGTTGGAGGGAGTAGGCTGACTTGGTCATATGGGACATTTGGGATTCTCCGGTTCTCGCTATCATAACCCGGCGAGTACTTGGTGAGATCAGTATCCTCCCCAATGAGAGTCGCCAGAGGGCGTACGACTATAACACAGGTAGTGAAGTCCTGTTCGCCAAAGGCAGTACCGTCCTCCTTAAGACTTGGATATCCAAGAGAGAGGTCAGCAAGGTCAAGCTCTGGCACCCATGCTTTTGCCCGACTCAACGCAGCCACGGCTCCGGCTCTTGCGGATGCCCGCCTTAAGTCTTGAATGCATTGAGGTAGCACCGACAGATGTCTCAACACGTCTTGCAGAAGCCGGGGCGAGGTATTTGATAAAGCTACAATGGTCAACGCACGCTGTGACCCGAAGTATAGCTGCTCAACCAAGGTGTATACTACCTTAAGTTTGACAAGCATATTTTCCTTTAGATTGGTACTCCTGGGCCTGCATATTCACAGGTATAACAGTAAGCCGGAGGCAACTATTATGATAACTCTTGAAGGGTTACAATATTTACAGGCGGCTTACCAAAGATAGTTGAGACCATTTGGGAGATGTGCCGCTTTAAGTCAGACAGCTCATTTGTTGCCGCGGCAAGAGATGCCTCCGCTGTTTCAGCCCGGGTCACCAGCGAAGCCCTCTCATCCGCCCAAGATTTCTTTTCTGATTCAAAATTTTTCTTCATCTTCTCTTGTTCAGAGATACTGAATTCAAACTTGGAATTGGCTTTCTGAGCTTCGAGCTCTTGGGTTTTCAACTGGCTCTTCAACTCAGCAATCTCCGCCTCAAATTGACTTACGGTGGCCTGCATTTGACATCAGGTTATGGTAAAAATCTTGGTAAGATAACATTTAAGTCCCAAGTATTTTACAAGTAAAGAAACTTGGCACCTGGGGGCTAATGTATGTTTAACACATTTTTAGTCTATTTTACCAAGTCACACATATTAAGTCTCAAGCACTTTACAAGTAAAGGTAATTGACACTTGGGGGCTAATGTGTAACCCAAGTTTTCATGCTACCTCCGGGTTAAACATATTCAATTTAAGCTGGATCAAACTAATGGCAAGCAGATTATTAAGTCTACAGCATATTCATTCATAAGCAATAGACTTGGGGGCTGGTACAGTAAGTAAGATTCAGAGTAAAAGCTAGAATTTTACCTCAGATTTATGCTGTATTTGCTTCACCATGTCAATTTCCAGGTCACGACTACTGTGTACTTGGTTCAGATAGCCTGAGACTATATCACCAATACCTAGGTGAGAATAGTTAGTGAGGTCTTGTTTGGACTTCCGGCGCTGGGCAAACTCCTCCTTGGCGGTGCATTGAGCAAGGGCAGTAGGCCGGCCCGGTTCAACATATTGGCTCTTCACAATTTCAACCTCCGGGTCAACCGTCTTGGCCGGGCTAGGAGTCTCTGGGTCATCCGAGTTGTGAATCACGTTTTCTGCAGGCGGGTCAGAAGTTGGCTGCGGGATGTCAAAAGCTGGTTCAGGCGGTGGCTGATGAGCGGAGCTGTCTGGAACAGATGAGTCAAGCACCGGTTCAGTAACCACCGGGTCTTGGGATGGCTTATTCTTCTTTGCCCTCTTACTGGGCTTTACTTGCCCACTGTCAATCAAAGTGGAAGGATAAGTATCAAAGCATAAGTATGGATAAACTCAAAGTAAGAAAGGTTATATTACCCGGGAGCCGTTTTGAAAGCCGGCATGTTCGATTGCATCGACTCACCAGAAGAAGGAGAAGTATCCTGATAGTTGGAGTCAGATGAATTGAGAGGTTGGCGAATCAAACCCATCAAGGGTAAAGCAAAATAAAAGTCGGAGATAACCTCGGTCCGACGCTTCCTGGTTATGTCGGGTAAGCCGGAGGAAAGCTCCGCGTCCTGGTTGGCCCGAGTCTGTCGCCGGTTCTCAAGCTATTGTTGCTTCAAAAGAAATTGAGGATCTTGGTAAGTTAGAGGGTGTGAAAACCTTACTTTCCAGGTCACCCTTCGGATTCTTTGTGTTGGCAAAGGCTCCGAGTCGGAGGAAATTATAGTCACCTCTTCGCCAGCTGCTTGGCTGTTCCCAGTATCCTCCTGAAAGGATCTAAATGTCAGTAAGGTAGCGGTGAAGGAATTAAAGAAAATTAAAAAGATTACCTCTTCCTCATCTGAAGATGAGTCGTCCAATCTCATCATATCAGAGGCGCTGGGATTCTTCTTTCTAGAGGTACCCGTCCTGGCGGCTTTCCTTTCGGTCTTCTTGGCCGCCCGGGCCAGTTTTGCAGCTTCATGGTCATACTTGACCTTCCAGAAGTTGTCATCGGCCTGTGGAAAAAGACAAGGAGTCATAAGTACCAGAAGGTAACATAATAAAGAGTATTTGTGAAGACTAGTAACTTACCGCAGGAGCCGGATTCTTCTTATAGAAGGGAAGCAAACTGAAAGTATTACTGGTTACAGTGCCCTCCTTCAATAGTGATTGGACTGTAGCATCTGCTACATCATCTGGTAAGTCCTCAGGACTATGACGCATTGAGTCGTCCTTTTCGCCTGTGTAAGTACACATTAAGCCGGAGCGACGGCTTAATGGTAGTATCCGCCAGGTGACCCAGACCCGGACCAAATCAATGCCAGTTAACCCGTTGCCCAAAAGGGACTTGATCTTTCTGATGGTGGGGTTAAGAGGCAGGCGCTCAACAGCAGTTAACTTGTCTGGCAGAGGATGATTGGACTCAAGGCGTAGGGTGCGAAAGCCGGGCAGAGGCTTCTCGTTAGCGGGAGAGGTGTCTTGGCAGTAGAACCACGTCTGGTTCCAGTCTTTGGGATGACTCGGTAGCTCAGCATAAGGAAAAAGGCTGTCTCTCCGCCGTTGGATTGAGATGCCGCCAAGTTCAAGACTAGGTCTGCTGGCGTGCTCATTCTGCCGGTTCAAGTAAAAAAGCTCTCTGAACAGCAGCAGGCTTGGTTCCTCTCCTAAGTAAACCTCGCAGAAGACTTGGAAATTGCACAGATTGGACACGGAATTGGGTCCAATGTCTTGAGGCCTCAGGTCAAAGAAATTCAGAACTTCCCTGAGGAATTTTGAGCCGGGAGGGGCAAATCCCTGGTTCATGTGGTCTGTAAAAACTACTACCTCTCCGTCTTTGGGTTGAGGTATCTCTTCAGACGGGTGAGGGGCATGATAGGACATGACCTCCTTTTTTGGCAGATGGCCAGACGCTACAAACTCGGCAATTTTGCTTTTAGTGACTGTGGATGGAGCCCAATTGCAAGTCACAGGGGCCTTAGCCGCCTTAGGAGCCATATCGGCAGTGGCCTACGACAAAGTAAAAGTTCCGGTTCAAATTTAACCCGGGAGAAATATTCAAATTTATTCAAAATGGCGGCTTAAGCAAGGGGCCTAATGATATAAGGGTGATTATGCAGTAAAGTTTAAGCCGCTAACTGGATCAACAGGGATTCAAAGATTTTTAAGGTCATGAGAGGAAGGTGAGGCTTACAATTCAGTGTCACTTATTTAAGCCGGACGCCTATACAGTGGGGATGAAAGTAAGTCTTCCAGAAGAAGCTTTCCGGGTGATGGAAACAAGTTTCACGGATAACAATTATTATTATGGATCAAACTATTGCTCTAAAGGAAAAATTTCTAGACCTAAAACAGGGCAGAGAAGTTCATGCATTCAAGGGAGGTTTCCAAACAAGAGAAATAAGATCTATTTCTATACAAGATCACACAAACTACTACCGCGGCATTTCTGCACGGTTTTTACAATCTAAACAGGCTGTGGAAATGCGAACTAGCAAGGATTCGCATCGGGTGGTGATGAACCCGATGAACATGGTAGAAGCTTCAAGATAGATCTAAAGAAAAGGAAGAAGATAACTCACGGATGAGGATGAGTTGCGGAGGCTCGCCGTCGATCTCTGGTACAGTCAGGTTGATGCAGCGGCCTAAGTCGACGAAGACGAGGGAGTCGATGGCGACGGCGGCGGAGCTTGAGAGCCAGAGAGGAGAGAAAGAAGACGACTGAAGGGGTAAAAGGGAAAGAACCCAAGTCATGGTTATTTATAAGGGGAAGATGACTGAGATGGCGTGAGAAATGAGGAGATAACAATTATTATCCAGCGGCTCTGACGCCTTGATTTTCGGAACATTCAGTAAAGAAGAGATCCATTGAAGGATTCGGTGGAATAAAAAATGAGTTACAGAAAGAATGACGTCACGCCGGGTTAAGACGGATCCAGAAGATGACGTCATGGCGGGTTAACAAAAATCCCTCTGTATGGTCAGAAGACAGAAGATTTAATTATTTACAAATGTTTTTTTAGATTGACATGAACAGGTTCAAATCAATCCGGGGCCTAATGTTGGGGATATGACTATTTGTGTAAGCCGCCCAGGAGGGGCCGGGTTACGCAAAGAGTACTCATCAGAGGAAGCCCAAGGCCAAGCATGAGGATGGTGGTTCAATAAGGAGCTTAAGGCCCACGGGCGGCTTAAGCCCATTGTAGTAAGCCGCCATGATGGCATGACTTGTAACGTAAGGTAGATTTGACTGGTCACCGAGCCGGACTCTGTTTATAAGCCGGCCGAGACTCTGTAAGCCGGTGGGCGTCAACCTGTGTATATAAGGGGACGACCTACTGGCGGTTTAGGGCAAGAAACAACTCATCGAGAACTAGGCATAGTGTGTCTCGCTCCTTGGTTATCGAAACATCAATACCAACCCAACTAGACGTAGGCCTTACCTTCACCGTAAGGGGCCGAACTAGTATAAACTCTCTCGTGGCCCTTGTCCCGATTTAACCCCTTCAAGCTTCCTAGTTGCGATGGATCCACCACTAAGTCCTTTCACGAGGACATCTGACGTGACTATTCCACGACAGGCCCCGATGGGCCTGGCGGCGGGGCGCGGCGGCTGGTGGCGGCGGGAGGAAGAGGACTAGGGTTTCATCCGCGAATTCGGGGGAGGGGACTAATTTATAGGTAGAGGGAGCTAGGTGAGTCCAAATGAGGTGCGGTTTTCGCCCACACGATCGTGATCGAACGACCGAGAGCATGGAGGGGGTTTGGATGGGTTTTGGGCCACTTTGGAGGGGTGTTGGGCTGTAAAGAGAAAGGGCTTTAACGGTTCCCCGGTTAACCGTTGGAGTATCAAACGACCTCCAAATGGCACGAAACTTGACAGGCGGTCTACCGGTGCTATACCAAGGCCGCTTGGCAAACCTCGGTCCATTTCGAGAATGTTTAACACCAGCTCACAATGGGAGACAAAAGGGGAACGCCGGAGGACATAGGAGTGCCGGATTGCAAAACGGACAACGGGGAAAATGCTCGGATGCATGAGACTAACACGTATGAAAAATGAGATGCACATGATGACATGATAGAATGCAACACGCAAGCAAATGACATGGCAAGGATGGCGAATAACTAGCGGACACCTGGCGCATCGGATCCGGGGCGTTACAAAGCAGCACCTAATAATTTGACCAACGGGTAGTACAGTGCTACTACATTGGTAGTACTAGCACCACCGTCTGGATTTAGTAGTACTACCACGTCCATCTGGATTTTAGTATTTGACTAGCAATATCTAGTAATGCATGTCACAAAAAATGTACTACTCCCTCTGTAAATAAATACATGGTGTATTGTTTTATTCCTATCGGCGAGAGAACTTAATGTCTTTTTGCTAATTAATAGGGTTACATGCAATGAACTAACCACTACATGTCATGTTTGGTAGTCTCAAGTCATTGAAATCATGCACGAACCACATCTCTCATTGGTTGAAATGTCACTAAATAAGAAATGATGACGGAGTTAATGTACAGTGCCTAAGTGTTTTGGGATTATTTGGTTTTCATAAGGTGACTTGCACAACATTTTTGGTTACATGCATTAACATTTTATTAGTTAAATCAAAGTTCTCTCGTTTGGTCCCAACTAGAGGTCCGGTGAGATGACTATACTGCACCGGCACGGAGGGGGACGCAGCTTCATTGACGTACTGCACCTGCCTTTGGGTGCATGACACATGGGCCCAACGGGTGGCTGGCCCACCTATCATATAGCAAAAGGGAGGTGCAGTAGAGGGCCGAGGAGTAGATGGCCAACGTGCACGTGAATTCAACGCAGTCTACAATTCTCATATAAAGGCTCCCCGCCAATCCAATCTAGTATGAAATCCTACGCACCTACGCACGCTAACCAAGGGCAAGAGTGATCACTCCAATCACAAGATCAGTTGACTAGAAGCTAGACCCATGGACGATGAGCGCGAGCATCAGCCGGCTGTGCCAGATGGTCCACGACGCCTGCCTGCGGCCCGACACCGAGGAACGTCTCCAGGTAGTGCTTGAGGCCGCTAGGGCGAGGGACCACTTGGACGACAGCTTCGTCTCCTTGTTCGACGAGGTCCTCGTCGGCTTCCTCGATAAGTTCACCGTCGTCAAGAAGCTCGCGGACGACCTTGACGTATGCCTCCAGCCCACGCGCCTAGGCTCTACGATGCCCGCCACCCTCAACGGCCACTATGGTGACAACCTCTTCGAAGCACGTACTGGTAGCCCTGCGACTGCCCGCCATCGCGCCAGAGAATGTCCACCTCAAGGCCGCGCTCGCCGCGAAGCGCCAGGCGCAGCAAGACACCATCGACATAATCACCCATGTCTACGCGCAAATCGTCCACAAGGACTACTACATGCAAGAGCAGGATGATAGGGCACTGGCCTTCTTGGACCGCAGGGCAACCTTGGACGGCATTGTTCAGAAGCACATTGAGCTCGCCGCCAACGCCGCTGCTCCTCACATGTCGGTTGGTGACCTGGCGCACTAGGGCGCGAGGATGTCACTGATGGATCCGTATGTATTTTATCTTTCCGTCAAATCCATGTAGTAGTATATGGTACTACTAGTAATTATCTTGCCTTTCGCATCAACTTCATAATTTTCGTGCGTACTCCATGCATAAACCGCGCCAGAACCAAACTTCTCATTACTCTAGGGAAAATCGTTATTTCTATTTATTGGTCCCGCCATGGAGCAGAACCAAATTTTACAAGTTACAAGTTTAAAAGGAAAAGCCTGCCGTGTTCGCGTCGCACCCCCACACGGTTGGTCTGGCACGCCGCTCAAGAGGGAATGCATGCTATGTTGCATTTTCACTTACAAGTGGGACCATAGTTGAGCAAATCGACTATCGGCAAACCCCCACCCCGCTACCGTGAGATGGCTTAGAAAATAGGAGGGAGAAGAGATGGTTGTAGCATGGACTCCGAGAAAATAGGTGTCGGATGGGACTCGTGTGGGTGGCGTGTGCTGTACTGCTAGATGTGAATGCTAGTTATGGCCCATGCCACCCCACTATATCTAGGTGCTGGTTATGTAGAACAAATCCTGGAGTCCGTGCTCAGCCCTCCTCTATCTCTCTTCTCAGCCAGCCAGCAGACACGCGGAGCCCATCGTCTGTTTGCTCATATGCGGTCCCACATGTCAGTGAAAACGCAAGAGGACTCACTGAACCTGCACATCTTTCACTCGACGTGCTGGTGATGAAAAACAAATCCAATAAAGATCTTCGGTGGCCGCTTTTGGAGTTACTCAAGAGTAGTAAGATTCTATTTAAAGTTTAACCCAAGATGCACATCACGTGGCTTCAACTACCACTCCATTTTCTTGCATGAAACAACCTGGATGCTGGATGTCCCACGTGTCGGCAAAAGGAGGAAGAACTCGACCAAATCTTCGGTTGTGCTCTCGGATTAGACTAGTTGTGCTAACTTAAAATTTTATTGTCTAGAATGGATGCAAGTTTTGGTATTGGAAAGAAGAGTACATCGATATATTGATAGATCACAATTTAGTAGATGTTCTAGCACTTTTAGCTAGCATAGAGGCTAGAGATGAGACTAGTGCACTTGTTGATAGAATAGAGGCTAGACATGAGACTAGATGCAAGGAAGCAACGTCTACTTCTTTACAATCGAAGAATAAAGAAGCACGCAAGATTGAGCCTCCGCAGATTAACAATGAATGCATCGAGAAGGCACTAATCCAACCTACAGGAGCAGTTATGGAAGTTGGATATCTTCTAAAATGTATTCTTGTGGTTCTTGTTTTCTTTGGTCTTGCTTTTCTAGTCAAATTTTGGTGATGTATTTCCATGTACCAAAAATAAATGATGAAAAAAAGATATGTGTTTGCAAGAAAAATGTACGCAGCCGGGATGAGTCTGCATGTTGGGCGCACAACCACCACATCTGAGAAATGGCCCAGACACGACCCCATTGCCCTACCCAAACGGACAGAATCCAGGAAAAACGGAGGTCCGTTTGGGGTCGTGCGTTGGAGTTGGTCTTACAAATGGGACCACAGTTGAGGAAACCGACTATCGGCAAACCCCCACCTCGCCCACTGCGCTATGGCTGAGTTAGAGAAATGACGAGGTTGAAGAAATAGTTGTAGCACAGACTCCAAGAAATATGGTGTCAGATGGAAGTCGTGCTGGTGGCGTGTGTCGTACTCCTGGACGTGAATGCTTGTTCTGGCCCATGCCACCCTAATATATAGTAGTAGTATCGAGGATTCGAGGTGCTGGTTACGTACAGCGAACACATGAACATATGACCCACATCACACTGTGGCCAAATTTCCTAGAGTCTATGCTAGCTAGGTTAAAAAGTGTTCTTTGTGAGGGTGGGTGGCTGGTCTCATGTTTAAAACTTTTTGTATTACGTATACGTAGATGTAGAGATAGTGCAGCAGTTCTGAAAGTTTGAACCCAAACATGAGAATGCAATTTCTACTGGACTCATCCGAGGACCTACGACAATGGGATTCGCATCTACAGTAAAAACACCCGCCCGACGTGAAGCATGTGAAGCTAGTATAAATAGTGTACTATTGTTGATTGGCCTCATTCGATAACCTGTTGCAATGCACGTACAATTATGTATTCGGAAAATATTTTTTTGCCTCGTCGCAGCACCCACTCAGAGAAGCGACTCAAAAGCCATTCATAAATTTATTAAGTTTATCACAGGTATATCATTTTATTACATACAACAGGTCATCAACCAACAACGACAACGAGGATACATTATAAATACTAATGTTTTTATCACACAAAAAATAACAAGCAAGGAAATGAACTTCAGCTCAACCATTCGTCGGTGTTGGAAATGCTTGCTTTGAACCAGAAGTGATTCTCTTGGAAGGGCCAGCTACTGTCAATCTCGAGACCAATGCATGACTGATCATCCACGCTAAAGCAGCCTACTATATCACGACCAGGGTAGGGAACCTAGATACAATTGCTTCTCATAAATTGTCGTAACGTTGTGCCAACAGCAGCTGGATCACCTTTCACCATCATTGGATAGTTTTGTCCAAGGAAGAGCGAGCTTTCTCCAAGATTATCAATACTGTACCAGGAAGAAGGTGTTGGCACTAGCACACTAGTATCCACCCCGAATACCCTGCAACGGGTGTTGGAATAGGTCCGGAGAGTGCGACCATGGGAGACAACACCTGCTTCCTTAGTAACATCACCAGTGCCCTGTATACAGACAAGAAGATGTGATCCATCGAAATAAGTTGCCAGGCACCACTAAGTATATGGGTCCTGCTCGTCCTCATGCTCGTGATCATCAGCATCGTCATCTCCCCCTTGGTTATAAAATTTTTGAAGTATTGGTGGTGGAATGTTCACAGGACGTTGGAAACACAAGAAGGTTACTTAGTAAAGGGAAACTTGCTAATCTGCATGCATGTGGATGAAACAATTATAATTATGGTGGAAGACAAACGTACCGAAACTACTAGGATCCCATGCAAAAACGGTGCCACGAGACATGCCAACAAACACAAGACCCTCGTATTGAATTGCGTCACAGTACGCATCCGTGTATAGAAACTGATTTTTGAGCAATATCCATCTAATCGAACCACAAAGGATGGCAACAAGCTTGTCGAAGATAGCAACAACTCCATAGTTCCTGTAATGCCAAGAGCGGTTGGGAACTCGACAAATTGCTATCTTCTGTAGACAACAGTCACCAAGATCGTATTTGAACATGCATAGAATACCGGTGTGCTCAACCTCTGGGCAGTCTGAGATTTTTGGAAGTGGAACCTGGTGACGGGTGTACACAGTCACAAGTTCCCACCCGCAGTTGGACCCAAGATAAACAACCCAATCTCCATTTGCGCCTGCCCAAGCCTTACCCTCAAGCGATGGCATCTTAACATCACACATATCATTATCAAGCGGCATCAACTTGCGTAAGGCAAGGCCTCCATCGTCCGCGCGCCGGTCAATAGGGTCACGGTGAAGAAGATAGGGGAAATCAAACCGCTCCTGGACCCTTGGGTTCCTTGTAATGATGCTATTAATTGAGTCAAGAATGGTCCTGAACGAACCTGCCATGCTAGCCAAGGTGATGATGTCGCACCGATCAATGAGTTCCTCCACCACGTCATCTTTCAGATCGGGGCAAGAATAACAGGGTCATTTTCGGCCTATTCCCTCCATGGAGAAGATGATCGAACAATAGCAGAAGGAATGGTGAAGGCAAATGTAGGAGGGAGGAAAAGCGTGCGGCAGCAGTTCCTAATCGAGAGGGAATGGCGAAGAGTCGATGGACGGTTGCCAGTTTTCAACGGTAAACAAAGAGGCGCCCCGGCCTACACGTCCGTTCGGTAATTGTACAAAAGGACTCGCCGTCGTCTCACCGACATGTTGGAACGGGACGACATGTCAACGAAACATGGTGTGTATTTTCTCATGCAAAATGCGATCTGGCCGCGTTGGCCCGAGGTGCCGCATTAGTTATCAACCTTTATTTTTTAACATACAATCTGAGTGGATAGCTCCTGTGGTCATCACATGTGAGCGGATATATAGGTGGGCTAGGTGGTGCTAAAAGAGTTGATCCAATGCTTGGTTTTGTTTGGATTTTCCAACTATGACCATTGGATAGAATGAATCAATGTCTTATGTTCAAAGTTATTCTCATAATATAGAATCGTATAGGAATGTGGAGAGATTTGATTGATTTTATGTCGCTAAATAATATAAAATATTATGAGTGCAGACGCTCCACTGCGAGGTTTGTTGCTCCTTCTCGGTCGTCGGGAATCTATGTTCTTCCACTCTTTCGATTAAGACATGAGCTTTGTTCATCCTTTTGTCGACACGCGGGACATCTATATGCCTCCATTTTAAAAATCATACTATATGCCTCCATGACACGCGGGACATCTAGCATCAAGGTGGCGTGTCATGCAAGAAAATGGAGATATGTAGTGCATAAGTGAGTCATGCACTTCGATGGCACCTAGTACTACGCAATATTTTTTCTCCTCGATGGCACATGAATAGTGCACGTACTCAATGACAGAGCACAGGATGGTAGCCATGGACATGGTCGTCCCTTTTTGAAGAGAGTACTAAATAACTTTGATGTGCCCCGTCAACTCGATGAGAAGCTTGCTTACTATGCCTTCTCCCTCGCCAACGCGTGCGCGGTGGCTCGCAGCACGAGGAGAAACTTTTGCTTACAAGCGATGGATGTGCAGCAGCTCATTTGGTGTCAGATTGCCAGAAGTACTACTATAGTACCATCATTATTGTTCGACTTCCGGAAGAGGAGAAGAGCCAAGCGCAAGGTCACCTACTAACCTAGTACAGTACTACTATAGCCAAAGCTGGTCTACCTTTTTAGAGCATGGTTAATTAATATAGGTGGCTCTTGCAGTGGCACATCATTTAAAGCAAGTACTCTCTTTGTCGGAACAAAGGAAGTGAAACAAAACTTGGAGTGGATGCTAGATTGCCAATTAAAACATGATTACATATGGAAAAAATCCTATAGCATTATATCCTATGAATCAAATGACCAATGTAGGAAAATTATGAGGGGGGTCTCTCCAACAGTGTTCCTCGGCTCACACCTAGCATCATGGTGGTCGAACTTGGAGTCATTCATCTGTTACACATAGCATCTCAGATCTAGACACAAGGTGACGCAACCTCTCACTTCGTTCGCCATTTGAAGCGGCGCGCCTGTGGAGGTCTCACATACTCCAATATTAGGTTGGCTCTATGTGATGTGGCAACTTGATATACTAACCGGATGCTGGCTATACTACTACGGTGCTCACACTCTAAGAAGTGACTCAAAAACCATTCATAAATTGAGTCTATGAAATGCATTTGCAAATGCACCATTCATTACATACAACAAGTTATCAACACACAACGACAACGAGGAACCACCGCAATGTCCGAGGTATAGATATAGTTGCTTCTCATAAATGGTAGTAACATTGTGTCAACAGTAGCTGGATCACCTTTCACCATCATTGGATAGTTTGGTCCAAGGAAGAGCGAGTTTTCTCCAAGACTATCAATACTGAACCAGGGAGAAGGTGTTGGCACTAGCACACTAGTATCTATCCCGAATACCCTGCAATGGGTGTTGGAATAGGTCCGGAGAGGGCGACCATGGAAGACAACACGTGCTCCCTCAGTAGTAACAATCTCAACGCATTGTATACAGACAAGAAGAGGTGATCCATCAGAATTAGTTGCCAGGCACCACTGAGTATATAAGTTCTACTCATCCTCATGCTCGTGATCATCACCATCGTCATCTCGCCCTTGGTTATAAAAATTTTCAAGTATAGGTGGTGGAATGTTCACATGACCTTGGAAACACAAGAAGGTTAATTAGTAAAGGGAAACTTGCTGTCAGGACCCCGACTCAATGTCACATCGATCTAGCCTGTAACACATCATATCACTTTGCGGCCTCACGCACGGTATCCCAACGGGTGTCGCCTTACCTTAGCCCGGGACCGTTTGCGCCTTTTGGCACACGTATATGATAGTGTCGCTAGCATCCATATGAAAAGGAGCCCGGGCTGACATGACTAGTCGTAAACCCAAAGTGGCACAGACTTACAGGGACAGGCATCCATGACCCAGCATCGAACGTGTCGGTCATCAGCAAGTAAGTTCCGGGCTGTAGCACTGGGCTAGCAGGACTCCGGTAAACCGGGCTGTAGCGGGCTAACAGGACTCCGGTACTCAATGCGTGACATTTCCCCGAAGGGACAGACACAGGAACGAAGAAGGACACATGCCGGCCAGCCTAAGTGTTCCGGAGCAGTAGCAAGCTACCATGGCTCAGTGGAGACACTAGGAGACATTTCCCGGTAAGAGAGGCTACTAATGATAAACAACTAGATAGTCAGATCCCACACATACCAAGCATTTCAATCATACACACAATATGCTCGATATGTGCAAATACAACAAGGCATCACAACATGACTCTACGACACAAGTACTTTATTTAAGGCTCAGAGAGCCATTCATAGCATACACACAAGTACGGGTCACACGACCCACATACAAGTCATACAAGCATACAAGCCAATAGCGGAAGTGTTTTGTCTGAGTATAGACAACTAGTAAAATAAAAGAGGCTTGGGTAAGCCTAGCTATACTACATGGTCCTTCACTTGCTCAGGATCACCACCTCGGCCTTAGTCTACTCATCGATGTCAACGTCTACGAAGAACCCGTCGGAAGGGTTTGTGGCATCGTCTGAAAAATGTAAATTATAGCAACATGAGTACAAAGGTACTCAGCAAGACTTACATCAGATCCTACATACATGCATATTATCAAGAAGGGTTTGTGGGGTTATTGCTGCAAGCCAGCTTTGACTCGTGGCTAAGCTATCCTACGAGACACCAACTTGAAATAGTTTTGCACACTCGAGTCCACTACTCATCACTTCAATACACCACCGAGGATCCACCTCCGTCTTCCTACGGAAGAGCCATCCTCGGCACTCACGCTTATCTTGAGGCTTTTAGTAGTATCCATTTACTTGTCTATGAACTGTATAGGCAACCAAGTAGTCCTTTACCGCGGACGCGGCTATTCGAATAGATGATGTTAACCCTGCAGGGGTGTACTTCTTCATACATGTTTCCACCACTTAGCGTCTGCACACGACATGTGCTCGGCAGACTTCAAGCGAAAGCCGACGTGGGTGTAGACCACGACCTACCTAGACACCTAAGTCTCTAGTCCAGGTTTATCGCCTATTTGGGTTCCATCTATGAGGAGTTCCGGCCGAAGTTTCGCTCACAGCCCCAAACGATGTGAACAAGGTTCCCGAGATACCAAACGGGCATCCGGTACACCCGGCCACGTACCTACCGCATCACAGCCCACCCCTACGGTCAGCGCTGTCCACGGCCTCCAGTAGGCTACAAACACCAGAAACTACTTGCAACCCCTGGACAGAGGACTAGGGTGCATAAGAAGTCGAGCGGGGTCATATTTCAGGGCCCAATGTATGGTAGTAGCTGATTCTTAAATCACACATACAGATCTCAGTGCTTAAGGACGGCCTCAATGAAACAACCCACCATGTACTCCTACATGGCCTCTCATCGATACCTTTATCAAATCGTGTTCAACACCTTACTCTCATACTGACACAATCATTTCACTCTAGCCATCACCCAGATGAACCAGACCTGACACGACTCTAAGCATAGCAGGCATAGCAAGGTAGGAACAACACAATCATATGGCTCAATCAACTCCTACACATGCTAGTGGGTTTCATCTAGTTACTGTGGCAATGACAGGTCATGCAGAGGAAATGGGTTCAACTACCGCAGCACACAGCAGTTTGAATCGCGTTGTCTTAATGCAGTAAACGAGAGCAAGAGCAAGAACGTGGGATTTTATCGATATGATCAAATGGTTGGTTGCTTGCCTGACGGGTCGGTGCACGGGTATTGCTCTTCGTCGGGGTTATCACGGTACTCCTCGGGGGCAGAACCTGCCGTAGAGAACACCGATACACAAACATTACCAAACAATATGCAACAATATGATGCATGCATGAGACATGGCATATATGAGTGTGTTGGGCTAATGCAACTAAGAACAGATGGGTTTGAACCAATTTGAACCAAAGATTCAAAATTCAAACTCATAAGTTGCCATTTTAGGTGTTATATCTTGTTCTGTGTAAAACAGCAGGTTAGCTTCTGTAAACATGCATGAAACCAGTACAGATGGAAATATTGGATTTTTCTGATCATTTTTCATATATAATTTGTTTCATTTGGAGCTACGGTTGATTTTATATGAATTTTTGAAGTTTGAAACATTTTCTGGAATTTCCTGTGTAAAAATAATTCCAGTAATTTATTATGCGTCAGCACTATGTCATGATGACGTCAGCGGTCAACGGGATGGTCCAGGTCAAACTGACCAGTGGGTCCCGCATGTCAGTGGGTGATTAAACTAGTTAAATTAGGTTTTAACTAAATTGATTTAGTTAACAGAGGGGGTCCACATGTCATAGACCCAGGGGGTCAACCTGGGCCCACCCGTGGTCAAGGTCAGAGTCAAGCCCCGCCGGCGTTCAGCCGCCGGCGAGCCCGACGCGGCGGCGGAAGTGGTTTTGGCCGTTCCGGCCACCAAATGGGTCGCGGAGGCCATCGGAGTGAAGCTGAGGACGAGCCGCAGCTCTTGGTGGATTCCATTGGGGTCGGGGTGGCCGGAGTTGGCGCCGGCGGCGACTTTGGCGGCCATCGGAGTTCGGGTGAGAGCGAACTCGGCCTGGGGTGTGCGGTGAGGTGCGGGGAGTGTACGGTTAGCCCCATCGCAGCGTGGTGAGTGCGATGGACATAGTGAGATGGCCGGAGGATGGCCGGGAGCACGTCGGCGACGAGGTCCGCGACGGCGCGTACGGGTGAGCTTCGTGTGCTCGCTGTGGTGCACGAAAGCGAGAAAGAAAGGGAGGGGAAGGTAGCCCAGCTCACTGCGGTCTCGACGGGACGGACGGCGTGGTCGGGGACGAACTGATGCGGCGGCGACGACGAAGGGGATCTCCGGCGATGGCGGTTCGGGCGAGGCTGGTGCGGCGGCTTCGGGGCACGCGAGCGCTTGGGGCTCGGCTAGCTCGAAGGAGTAGAGGGCGGCGGAGCTTCTGGACACGGTGGCGCGGCGTGGAGACGACGGAGAGCGCGGCTACGGCGGCGGTGCGGCGACGGTGGCGTCGGCCATGGCGTGGGAGCGCGAGGGAGACGAGCTGGGGGCGAATGGAGATGTCGAGGAGGTCCGGGGCGCGACGTGGAGCTCGTCCAAGGCAGCAGGGCGGCGAGAGGGCGAAGCAGAGCGGCGTGCAGCTGCGTGGCGAGCTGCGGTGCTGCCGCCGAGCACCTTGGCTGCCTGCCTGGCAAGCCAAGCAGCTCGCTGGCACGGTGGCCGGGCTGGGCCGGCCAGGTGGGCTGGCTGGTGGGCCGGTGGTGGCGCCAGGTAAGTTTTCTTTCTGTTTTCTTTATTTAATTCTTCTGCAACTTTGTTGAATTATTTAAAATACCTAAAAGGTTCTAAAATTCACCAAACTACTCCTGGTCCATTGTTGGAATATTTCCAACATGAAACATTTTAGATTGGGAATATTTGGACATTTGAAATATTTTATAAATTTTAAATGCCCAAACTCAAATAATTATGATTTAATTCAAAGACCTTAGGATGACCTAGGAAATTGTGCATCACTTTTGGCAGAGGTCTTGAACCAAGACAAAAATGATGGACATTTTAGAAGGGCATTTCAGGTTCATCGAAAATATTTTTAGTAAACCCTAGTTGGTTTCAGAGGGGGCTGGGGGTTCTGGCATTCCCATTTCAGGTTTCTGTTGAATGAAATAAACATGATGCAACACTCTAATGCATGAACT
This sequence comes from Triticum dicoccoides, assembly GCF_002162155.2. NCBI lineage: Eukaryota > Viridiplantae > Streptophyta > Magnoliopsida > Poales > Poaceae > Triticum > Triticum dicoccoides. The sequence continues at coordinate 426,233,380 of NC_041393.1, read as the reverse complement.
AGCTAGGGTGTGACAACTCACCCCCACTCAAAAGAATCTCGTCCCAAGATTTAGGTTCCTCCGGAAGGAAGGCGGGGTACTCAAGTCGAAGACGATCCTCCCTTTCCCAAGTAGCTTCCTTCTCAGAATGGTGCGACCATTGAACCTTGAGAAACTTGATATTATGTCGTCGAGTGGTACGCTCGGCTTGATCGAGGATACGAACGGGATATTCTCGATATGTGAGATTATCTTGAAGATCAAGCGTTTCGTGGTCCACTCCACGGATAGGATCCGAGAAGCAACGCCTGAGTTGAGAAACGTGGAAGACATCGTGGACTTTGGAGAGATGCGGAGGTAGTTCCAATTGGTAGGCAACTTCTCCTCGTTTGGCAAGAATGCGAAAGGGTCCAATGTAGCGAGGAGCCAATTTGCCCTTGATACCGAAGCGATGGGTTCCCTTCAGAGGAGTAACCCGAAGGTAAGCCTTCTCGTCAACCTCATAAGTCATAGCCTTATGTTTTCGGTCATATTGACTCTTTTGACGAGATTGGGCTGTTTTCAACTTTTCACGAACGATGCGAACTTGCTCTTCTGCTTCCTGGATCATATCCGGGCCAAAGAATTGTCTTTCCCCGGTTTCTGACCAGTTAAGAGGTGTTCGACACCTTCGTCCATAGAGAACTTCAAAAGGTGCTTTGCCCAAGCTAGATTGATAGCTGTTGTTATAAGCAAATTCGGCAAATGGAAGGCATTTCTCCCAATCCATTCCGAATGAGATAACAGAAGCTCGAAGCATGTCTTCTAGGATTTGGTTGACACGTTCTACTTGACCACTTGATTGAGGGTGAAAGGTAGTGCTAAAGGAAAGATGGGTTCCCATAGCGTTTTGGAAACTTTCCCAAAATCGAGAGGTGAAGAGACTACCTCGATCCGAGTTAATTTCCAAAGGAACACCATGGAGAGACACTATCCGGGAGATGTACAAGTCTGCTAGCTGACTAGCGGTTATACTCTCGCGAACAGGTAAGAAATGGGCTACTTTGGAAAGGCGGTCGATAACGACAAAGATAGCATTATTCCCTCTCTTGGTCCTGGGAAAACCGGTAATGAAATCCATACTAATTTTATCCCATTTCCATTCAGGAATAGCTAACGGTTGAAGGGTGCCAGTAGGCCGTTGATGCTCTACTTTTACACGACGACAAATGTCGCAGTTAGCAACAAATTGAGCAATGTCTCTCTTCATCCTAGTCCACCAGAACCTCTGGCGTAGGTCCTGATACATTTTAGTGCTACCGGGATGAATGGTGAGAGGAGAGTTATGAGCCTCCTTAAGGATCAGCTGCCGTATGTGCTGATTCTTGGGAACCACTAAACGGTTCTCAAAATATACAACACCATGTTCATTTGTAGAGAAACATTTAGCATCTCCGCTAGCAATGTTCTCCTTAATCCGGGATATTCCTTTATCTCGCTTTTGGGCAGCGTTGACTTGATCCATAAGAGTAGGTTTCGCCACCAAGGTGGAGAGGAATCCTTGAGGAACAATGTGAAGGTTAAGCTTCCGAAATTCCTCGTGGAGAAGTGGTTGATTTTGTTGCAACATTAGGTTGTTGCAATAGGATTTACGACTTAGCGCATCAACCATCACGTTGGCTTTTCCTGGGGTATAAGTTATTCCTAAGTCGAAATCTGTGATCAACTCAACCCAACGTCTTTGCCTGAGATTCAAATCTGGTTGGGTGAATATGTACTTCAGACTTTGGTGATCGGTGAAGATTTCGCAACGATTACCGAGGAGGTAATGTCGCCAGGTTTTGAGTGCATGGACTACAGCTGCAAGCTCTAGATCATGAGTAGGGTAGTTTTCCTCATGTGGGTGTAATTGCCGTGAAGCATAAGCAATTACGTGTCGATCTTGCATGAGAATACAGCCTAGCCCTTGTCGCGAGGCGTCGCAATAGATAACAAAGTCCTTGGAGAAATCTGGTGGTACCAGTACGGGAGCAGAAGTTAAACGTCTTTTCAGTTCCTGGAAACTGTGCTCACATTGTGGAGTCCACTCGAACTTTTTATCCTTCTTGAGGAGTTCAGTTAGAGGTTTAGCAACTTTGGAGAAGTTCTCGACAAAGCGGCGACAATAGCTCGCTAAGCCAAGGAAACTCCGAACTTGCTTGACTGACTCAGGTGGAGTCCAATTAAGGACGGCTTGAACTCGCTCGGGGTTGACAGCAATACCTTTACCAGAAATTACATGTCCTAGATAGGTCACTTCTGGCAGCCAAAATTCGCATTTAGAAAACTTGGCATAAAGGCGATGTTCTCTATGTTTCATCAACACTAGCCTTAGATGTTCGGCATGTTCTTCCTCGTTCTTAGAATAGATGAGTATGTCATCGAGGTAAACCACGACGAATTTATCCAAATACTCCATGAAGATTGAGTTCATTAACCGGGAGAAGGTGGCTGGAGCATTGGTTAAACCGAAGGACATGACGGTGTACTCGTATTGGCCGTAACGAGTAACAAAGGCCATTTTGGGAATGTCCCCGTTTCGGATTTTGATTTGATGGTAGCCTAACCTCAAATCCATCTTAGAGAAGACTGAGGATCCTGTGAGCTGATCATACAGATCGTTGATCCTGGGAAGCGGATACTTGTTCTTAATTGTGACCAAGTTGACGGGTCGATAATCTACAACCATCCGGTCCGTACCATCCTTCTTCTTGACGAAGAGGACGGGGCAAGCCCAAGGAGATGAACTAGGACGGATGAAACCCTTTTTCAAGGACTCATCGAGTTGTTTCTTAAGTTCGGCTAGTTCTAGGGGTGCCATCTTATAGGGTCTTCTAGAAATTGGGACAGTTCCTGGAATGAGGTCTATCACGAACTCAACATCTCTGTCAGGTGGAACACCTGGCAATTCTTCTGGAAAAACATCCGGGAAGTCTCGGACTACCGGAACGTCTTCGAGGTCTGGCAATGGACTGGCATTAAGAGAATATAGTTGGCGCTTGGATATTCGGGTCAAGACATTGACTATCTTTCCCGAGGGGTGCGTAAGTTGAACAGTCCTAGAGAAACAATCAATCTTGGCATGATGGGCTGACATCCAGTCCATACCCAAGATGATATTTATATCCGAAGATTTGAGAGCTATCAACGATGCAAGGAAAACAAGTCTGTCGACCTGAATTTCATTTCCATGGCTTACTCTAGAGGTTTGCCATCTAGAACCCGGAGTAGAAATTTCCATGGTGGAAGGCATGTCACAGAACGCAGTGTTATGCAAACGAGCATAGTTTTCGGATATGAATGAATGAGATGCTCCAGTATCGAAAAGAACGGATGCCGGGTGGCAATTAACAAGAAGCGTACCGAGCACGACGTTGGGATCCTCTTGGGCCTCTTCAGCTGAGACACAATTAACATGGCCACGTGCAGTGGTGGCCGGCTTGGCATAGAACACCTTTCCTGCTGGCTTGCCACGGCCAACAGCTTTTGCAGGCTGGTTGGGGTTGGTCTGAGGACAATCGCGCATGTAGTGGCCTGACTCCCCACATTTGAAGCACGTCACGGGGTTGGCGCGTAGAGGAGCATTGTTGGTTGGCCCACCATAGGGCTTAGCTGGTGCATACTGCTGAACTGGGCGAGGCGCCTGAAAGGATGGCCTCGGTGTGAATCTGGGTGGCAGGGCAGTATTAGGCACCCACACACGGCGCTTCTGTGGTCCAGCACCGGATGAGGAACCCATATCACGGCCATGCTTGCGTGTTGCTTCGAAATCAGTCTGACCCGTTTCAGCGCTGATGGCTTTGTTAACAAGCTTCTGGAAAGAGGTGCACTCATGCAGGCGGAGATCTCGGCGAAGTTCAGGGCTAAGTCCCATGCGGAACCTTGCCTGTTTCTTGGCGTCAGTGGAGACCTCTTCAGTTGCATAGCGTGCGAGGTTACCAAACTCTCTACTGTAGGCGTCCACGGAGAGACGGCCTTGGGTGAAACTGCAGAACTCCTCACGTTTACGATCCATGAGACCCTCCGGAATGTGATGTTCACGGAAAGCCTCACTGAATTCTGCCCAAGTAGTGACATGGCCAACTGGGTGCATAGCCATATAGTTCTCCCACCAGAGACTGGCGGGGCCTTCAAGATGATATGCAGCAAAGGTGACCTTGTCAGCCTCAGCTACCAGTGCAGAACGCAGTTTGTGGGTAATGCTGCGAAGCCAGTCATCAGCGTCGAGAGGCTCGACGGAGTGGTGGAAGGTAGGTGGGTGTAACTTGATGAAGTCACTGAGCGACACCAAGTTATTCCTCTGATGATGTGCTGTGTTTTGTTCGATGCGCTCCAACAAACGATTGGTCTCCCGTTTGTTTCTCTCGGCCTCCAGCATAACTTCGGCCAGAGAAGGAGGGTGAGGCAGGTTCGCTTCTCCAACTCTGCTGCCTTCGGCCTGCTCTGGCGGAGCAGGGTTGTTGCGGGTGTTAACCATCCTAGGAAAAACAAGACAAGGATTTAGTCCAGGATGGCAAGAGTCTGACTTAGAAATGTAGAATGTAATGGATAACTTGGTATGCAAGATGATCATCCGTATGACATGGTAGATACAGAAACTGCTTCTTTATTCCATCGTCATACACACCATACAAGGTTTAGTACAAGACCAAACAAAGTACTATTGCGGTGAAAAGAGGATTACATCTCATCGGAGGCATACCAAGCTCCTATACATTATTTTTCTTACACCTCCGGAATTAGTACACACTAAGTCGTATTCCACGGGTCACGCACGACGGTGGAAATACAACTGTTACAGTACTAGTGGGACTACTACTAACTCAGACGTCTCCGTAGTAGTTCTCATAGAAGTCTCCTCCGTAACCTGGAAGTTCAACGTGATCGTCCGGAAACAGACGGTCCTGAGGAGCCTGTGGACCATAAGGGCAAGGGTGAGGTCTTGGACCAACAAACGGTGGCCTGCGGGGACCACGAGGTGGGGTGATGCCCCCCACATCACGCCAATCCATCATGTCCGGCAGAGCAGATCTAACAGGATACAGGTCTCTCATATCCATATAACCAACTTGTACAGCCGGTGCAAAACGAGTCAAAGTGGCCCAATGATCAGCACGGGCGTTGAAGAGCTCCATCCTCAAGGCCCGACTCTCTCGGTCCTTGTCCTCGAGCAACTCGGCAGTGGTGCGGGTTAGTGAGTCCTCCTGGCTGGAATCAGCATAGATAGCCCGGAGATACCCAAACGCTCCAGGAAGTGAACCGGGCATATACCGGAAGTCGGTGTTGCGAAGCAGGCCAGTCCTGACTCGCATGATGGTCATCATAGAATAAGCAGCATCTTGCACCGCCATATCAATAGTAACACCAAGCCCATAGGAGCTGTGAAGGGCCTCGGTGGAACCAGGATAAGAGGGAAATATCCTGACAGTGCAGAGATACTGGCTTTGATTAAAATCTCGATACTGCTCTTCGACTGTGTATTCGGGATACCAACGATATCCCGCTTCGATCATAACCCGAACTAGCATAGCTGTATGGCCGGTCACACCAATGCATCTGGTCAGACGAACCACTTGATTTTGGTCACGAGTGGCCATCTGGAAGCATAACCACAATGCAAAGACATTAGAATTTCTAGCAGAATTTGGACATCATAACGACTGTAAATGCTCAAAAGGATTTGAGATATTTTACAAAGAATTGCATAGCCACTCAACAATGTCATATCAAGGTTCTGGGTCCAACTTAGTAACATAACAGGATAGTAAAACTGAATCAGGCTTGTAACCATCAAACCTATAAGGTACTACTGATTAGTAACACGTGAACCTAATAGAGAGAAGAGATCCTAATCCTTAAACCCCGGTGGAAGAATGGACTGACTCAGATCAGAATGTCATGAGGTAAAGGAGTAAAAAGAGCCTTACGTACCATCCCACAATCAATTCCCCTACATATAACTAAAGCATTTCTAGACTCAACATCGACCAGTTTGGCTTGGAGAACCTACAGGCAGTCCAGCTCTGATGCCAACGCTGTCAGGATCCCGACTCAATGTCACATCGATCTAGCCTGTAACACATCATATCACTTTGCGGCCTCACGCACGGTATCCCAACGGGTGTCGCCTTACCTTAGCCCGGGACCGTTTGCGCCTTTTGGCACACGTATATGATAGTGTCGCTAGCATCCATATGAAAAGGAGCCCGGGCTGACATGACTAGTTGTAAACCCAAAGTGGCACAGACTTACAGGGACAGGCATCCATGACCCAGCATCGAACGTGTCGGTCATCAGCAAGTAAGTTCCGGGCTGTAGCACTGGGCTAGCAGGACTCCGGTAAACCGGGCTGTAGCGGGCTAACAGGACTCCGGTACTCAATGCGTGACATTTCCCCGAAGGGACAGACACAGGAACGAAGAAGGACACATGCCGGCCAGCCTAAGTGTTCCGGAGCAGTAGCAAGCTACCATGGCTCAGTGGAGACACTAGGAGACATTTCCCGGTAAGAGAGGCTACTAAAGATAAACAACTAGATAGTCAGATCCCACACATACCAAGCATTTCAATCATACACACAATATGCTCGATATGTGCAAATACAACAAGGCATCACAACATGACTCTACGACACAAGTACTTTATTTAAGGCTCAGAGAGCCATTCATAGCATACACACAAGTACGGGTCACACGACCCACATACAAGTCATACAAGCATACAAGCCAACAGCGGAAGTGTTTTGTCTGAGTACAGACAACTAGTAAAATAAAAGAGGCTTGGGTAAGCCTAGCTATACTACATGGTTCTTCACTTGCTCAGGATCACCACCTGGGCCTTAGTCTACTCATCGATGTCAACGTCTACGAAGAACCCGTCGGAAGGGTTTGTGGCATCGTCTAAAAAATGTAAATTATAGCAACATGAGTACAAAGGTACTCAGCAAGACTTACATCAGATCCTACATACATGCATATTATCAAGAAGGGTTTGTGGGGTTATTGCAGCAAGCCAGCTTTGACTCGTGGCTAAGCTATCCTACGAGACACCAACTTGAAATAGTTTTGCGCACTCGAGTCCACTACTCATCACTTCAATACACCACCGAGGATCCACCTCCGTCTTCATACGGAAGAGCCATCCTCGGCACTCACGCTTATCTTGAGGCTTTTAGTAGTATCCATTTACTTGTCTATGAACTGTATAGGCAACCAAGTAGTCCTTTACCGCGGACGCGGCTATTCGAATAGATGATGTTAACCCTGCAGGGGTGTACTTCTTCATACATGTTTCCACCACTTAGCGTCTGCACACGACATGTGCTCGGCAGACTTCAAGCGAAAGCCGACGTGGGTGTAGACCACGACCTACCTAGACACCTAAGTCTCTAGTCCAGGTTTATCGCCTATTTGGGTTCCATCTATGAGGAGTTCCGGCCGAAGTTTCGCTCACAGCCCCAAACGATGTGAACAAGGTTCCCGAGATACGAAACGGGCATCCGGTACACCCGGCCACGTACCTACCGCATCACAGCCCACCCCTACGGTCAGCGCTGTCCACGGCCTCCAGTAGGCTACAAACACCAGAAACTACTTGCAACTCCTGGACAGAGGACTAGGGTGCATAAGAAGTCGAGCGGGGTCATATTTCAGGGCCCAATGTATGGTAGTAGCTGATTCTTAAATCACACATACAGATCTTAGTGCTTAAGGACGGCCTCAATGAAACAACCCACCATGTACTCCTACATGGCCTCTCATCGATACCTTTATCAAATCGTGTTCAACACCTTACTCTCATACTGACACAATCATTTCACTCTAGCCATCACCCAGATGAACCAGACCTGACACGACTCTAAGCATAGCAGGCATAGCAAGGTAGGAACAACACAATCATATGGCTCAATCAACTCCTACACATGCTAGTGGGTTTCATCTAGTTACTGTGGCAATGACAGGTCATGCAGAGGAAATGGGTTCAACTACCGCAGCACACAGCAGTTTGAATCGCGTTGTCTTAATGCAGTAAACGAGAGCAAGAGCAAGAACGTGGGATTTTATCGATATGATCAAATGGTTGGTTGCTTGCCTGACGGGTCGGTGCACGGGTATTGCTCTTCGTCGGGGTTATCACGGTACTCCTCGGGGGCAGAACCTGCCGCAGAGAACACCGATACACAAACATTACCAAACAATATGCAACAATATGATGCATGCATGAGACATGGCATATATGAGTGTGTTGGGCTAATGCAACTAAGAACAGATGGGTTTGAACCAATTTGAACCAAAGATTCAAAATTCAAACTCATAAGTTGCCATTTTAGGTGTTATATCTTGTTCTGTGTAAAACAGCAGGTTAGCTTCTGTAAACATGCATGAAACCAGTACAGATGGAAAGATTGGATTTTTCTGATCATTTTTCATATATAATTTGTTTCATTTGGAGCTACGGTTGATTTTATATGAATTTTTGAAGTTTGAAACATTTTCTGGAATTTCCTGTGTAAAAATAATTCCAGTAATTTATTATGCGTCAGCACTATGTCATGATGACGTCAGCGGTCAACGGGATGGTCCAGGTCAAACTGACCAGTGGGTTCCGCATGTCAGTGGGTGATTAAACTAGTTAAATTAGGTTTTAACTAAATTGATTTAGTTAACAGAGGGGGTCCACATGTCATAGACCCAGGGGGTCAACCTGGGCCCACCCGTGGTCAAGGTCAGAGTCAAGCCCCGCCGGCGTTCAGCCGCCGGCGAGCCCGACGCGGCGGCGGAAGTGGTTTTGGCCGTTCCGGCCACCAAATGGGTCGCGGAGGCCATCGGAGTGAAGCTGAGGACGAGCCGCAGCTCTTGGTGGAGTCCATTGGGGTCGGGGTGGCCGGAGTTGGCGCCGGCGGCGACTTTGGCGGCCACCGGAGTTCGGGTGAGAGCGAACTCGGCCTGGGGTGTGCGGTGAGGTGCGGGGAGTGTACGGTTAGCCCCATCGCAGCGTGGTGAGTGCGATGGACATAGTGAGATGGCCGGAGGATGGCCGGGAGCACGTCGGCGACGAGGTCCGCGACGGCGCGTACGGGTGAGCTTCGTGTGCTCGCTGTGGTGCACGAAAGCGAGAAAGAAAGGGAGGGGAAGGTAGCCCAGCTCACTGCGGTCTCGACGGGACGGACGGCGTGGTCGGGGACGAACTGATGCGGCGGCGACGGCGAAGGGGATCTCCGGCGATGGCGGTTCGGGCGAGGCTGGTGCGGCGGCTTCGGGGCACGCGAGCGCTCGGGGCTCGGCTAGCTCGAAGGAGTAGAGGGCGGCGGAGCTTCTGGACACGGTGGCGCGGCGTGGAGACGACGGAGAGCGCGGCTACGGCGACGGTGGCGTCCGCCATGGCGTGGGAGCGCGAGGGAGACGAGCTGGGGGCGAATGGAGATGTCCAGGAGGTCCGGGGCGCGACGTGGAGCTCGTCCAAGGCAGCAGGGCGGCGAGAGGGCGAAGCAGAGCGGCGTGCAGCTGCGTGGCGAGCTGCGGTGCTGCCGCCGAGCACCTAGGCTGCCTGCCTGGCAAGCCAAGCAGCTCGCTGGCGCGGTGGCCGGGCTGGGCCGGCCAGGTGGGCTGGCTGGTGGGCCGGTGGTGGCGCCAGGTAAGTTTTCTTTCTGTTTTATTTATTTAATTCTTCTGCAACTTTGTTGAATTATTTAAAATACCTAAAAGGTTCTAAAATTCACCAAACTACTCCTGGTCCATTGTTGGAATATTTCCAACATGAAACATTTTAGATTGGGAATATTTGGACATTTGAAATATTTTATAAATTTTAAATGCCCAAACTCAAATAATTATGATTTAATTCAAAGACCTTAGGATGACCTAGGAAATTGTGCATCACTTTTGGCAGAGGTCTTGAACCAAGACAAAAATGATGGACATTTTAGAAGGGCATTTCAGGTTCATCGAAAATATTTTTAGTAAACCCTAGTTGGTTTCAGAGGGGGCTGGGGGTTCTGGCATTCCCATTTCAGGTTTCTGTTGAATGAAATAAACATGATGCAACACTCTAATGCATGAACTAGCTAGGGTGTGACACTTGCTAACCCGCATGCATGTGGATGAAACAATTATAATTATGATGGAAGACAAAAATACCAAAACTATGAGGATCCCATGCAAAAACAGTGCCACGAGTAGTGGCAGCAAACACAAGACCCTCGTATTCAATTGCATCACAGTACTCATCAGTGTACAGAAACTGATTTTTGAGAAATATCCATGGACGAGCCGTGGAATCAGTAACGACGACAACAAGCTTGTCGAAGATAGCAACAACTTCATAGTTCTCGTAATTCCTAGAGCGGTTGGGAACTCGACAAATTGCTATATTCCGTAGACGATAGCCACCATGATCGTATTTGAATGTAGGTAGATCATTTGTGTGCTCAACCTTAGGGCACTCTGAGATTTTTGGAAGTGGAATCCACTGACAAGTGTACACATTCATAAGTTCCCACTCGCAATTGAACCCAATATAAACAACCCAATCTCCGTTTGCGCCAGCCCAGGCCTTACCCTTAAGCGATGGCATCTTCACATCACACATATCATTATCAAGCGGCATCAACTTGCACAAGGCAAGGCCTTTGTCGTTCGCGCCCATGCGAACAGGCTTATAGCAAAGAAGATAAGGCAGATTAAACCGCTCCTGGACCCGTGGGTTCCTTGTAAAGATGTTATTAGTTGAGTCGAGAATGGTCTTGAACGAACTTGCCATGCTAGCCGAGGTAATGACGTCGCACCGATCAATGAGTTCCTCCACCACATTGTCTTTCAGATCGGGGCAAGAATAATGGGGTCGTTTCTGGCTTGTTCCCTCCATGGGGAAGACGATCGAACAATGACAGAAGGAAGGGTGAAGGCAAATGGAGGAGGGGGGCATAGCATGCGACAACAGTTCCAAATCGACAGGGGAAGGCGAAGAGGCGGTGGATGGTTGCCACGTTACACGAAGAGGCGCCCCGGCCTACATAGACGTCTATTCGGAAATTGTAGAAAAGGACCCACCATCGTCTCACTGACATGTTGGAACGGGACCACATGTCAACGAAACATGGTGTGTCATTTCTCGTGCAAAATGCGATCTGGCCACGTTGGCCCGAAGTGCCGCATTATTTCTCTACTTTATTTTTTAATGGCGTGCCGTTTAGTATTGAAGCACGACTAACTGGTACTGTATGCAGAGAAAATATAAGCTGCTCTACCACTACTCCACCTCTAGTACTAGTAGTATAAAAAAGATATATAGGCTGGAGCTTCAGCACTTTCTTGCTAAGGGCTGCCCACTTGCTTCTCACGCTATCACCCTCTCTCTAGATCTAAAAAAGATGGCCTCGCTCTCCCTCCTCACCGGTGGTCACAGATCCGCCGGGGAAGAAAAGGACGTGCAATGTTGACGCACTCGTCATCGGCGAGCGAGGTCACGCACTGACGACAAGGTCGTCCCCTCAGACCTAGAGCCCGCGCGGGATGGCCTCTGTCCCCAAGCTTGTTGCCATAGTGTGTGCAGAGGATGACGACCACGAGCGAAGCCACTTCCCGCCGCCCCTCAGGTATGCTACCTCTTTTCGAACTATACCCTTGTTCTATTGCCCCATCTTCCACGTCGCTGCATGTGGATTTTTTTTCCACTCCACCATCTTCCCAATGTGCTATCCACTGCTCTGCTGGTCACACAGACGAAAACCTTAATTTGCACTATTAGAGGAAACCCTACTTCATGCAGACTAATTCATGTCTGGGTTGAATAAGGAAAGGAAGGGAGACTGTACTATCCAAGAGAGTAGGCATCGAACCCGCATCTAGGTTGAAAAGGGGAAAGTCAGTAGCTAAGGAACGAGTCTCATGTCTCTTGGTTGAAGAAGGGTACAAAGGCATGAAAACGCAATAGAGAATGACCAGGTCGATCGGTTTGTTGTCCTCACATAGGAAAAAGGTGGCTAAAGAGAACAAAAATGGGACGTAAACCACATATGCTACTTGGATATTTGTTGCTCTGGGCAACAATACCTCCCTCACCACTCTATGCGTCTGTGGAGGTACATCGTACTGGTGTGCCCACTGTCCGAATGGGCATCCCATGCTCTTATTGCTACTTTTTTGTTGTTAGTATAATGCCAGCGGTCAAGTCAAGCAATGCTACTGCTAAAGTGATGCCACATTTAACTAATGCCGCACTCAGTCTAATGCCATTGATAAATTTAAGCAATGCCATTTAATATCATTGGATTATTTCAGGGTTAGCTATCGATTGTGGATGTATTAAAGATTTTTCAGCTAAGGCATTCTAATGCTGCTGCACAACCAGTATACCAACGATGAATCTTGTTACTACCTTCAGATTTTTGCACTGTTAATGCTTATAGCTTACGTACCTCACTTTCATGAGATAAGTCAATTTTTTTTGTACAATATCATGAGGAAAGGTCAAGAGTGGGCACCTCCTCCTCCTGCTGTTCTCTTGATTCGTTCGATCCAGTTTTTATGGTTGACCAATTATCAAGATTAGAATAGCAATTTTTAGGTCCCCTTGAGTTCGAAATGATATTTACCTTGAAGGTACATGGTTTGCAGTTTTTTTATACTGTCATTAGTTAATAATGCTAGTTACCTCCAGACTTTTGTATTTGGTTTAATGCTCATGCACAACTAGTATACCAATGCTGAAACTTGTTACCTTTACATTTTGTATTGTTAATTCTTATAGAAATCTTCCAGTGCTAGAGTTTACTGAAATCTGTTCAGTAAAACCATTATACTGTACCCTGTAATAAAATAACTACTCTACTGTTGCACTAGCCACTGGATTAGTGTATTTTTGTACTATTCGAATGGTGTTGCATTAGCGTATGGACATAAATAAAGTGTGGCAAGCTTTCCCAGATATGTGCTCAAGAAAACGACTACTACCTGTTTTTCTAAATACTAGACGTTGGGTACTTTAAATTGAACTGCGAAAACGTCTTATATTAAGGAACAGAGGGTGTAGAGTTCACTCAAATTATCCCGGTAAAGCTAGTCACACCTTTGTTAAAGTTAATGTTCATTATGTTATCGGAGGAGGTCTGTATGTTTGTCTCTAATGCCTGTCGACTACATACCTGACATCATGATGTAATGTTAAGTCATTTCCTTTTGTATAGTATCACCGAATTGTCAAGGCAGTGATGGCGTTTTATTTTAGTTAAACTACACAAAATATTCTTAAAAGAAGAGGAAAGGCCAGTAATCAATTATCTTTTCAGAAAGAACTATATATGCCTTCCTGACATCAGCCGCTGTTGCCTTATTTATTCCTTCAAACAGGTGGTTAGAAACAGTCTTGCTACCTTTTCCCATTAAGTAACTGGAATGCTTATATTTGTGAGTCTATGCTTCCACTAGTGCCACTTCTAGAGTAATCGCACTTTCAATATCTATGCAAACAGGGATGCTCAATTTTAGTGGAACTGCACAAAAAGTCCAAATGGTTCAACATTAGGAGCATGTTTTCTTCTGAACCTCTATATCCAATTGGTGGCACTATGAGCTGTTCATTACGAAGGTACATGGTTTGCCTCTATCTTGCTACTCTTTTTGTACTGTCAATAGATAGTAATACTAGTGGTTTGCATATGAATTTATTGGCAGGGTGGACCTACATTGGAGGTGCAGGGAAGGATTCAATGATTGGATGCTCAATTTCGGTTGTATCGATTTCACCTCTTCCATCACTGCGAACATGGATATCCTTGGTCTGATGAAGAACAGGCGTTATATTTCTGCTCTGAACCAGCATATCAATTCAGTATGAAATTATCCAGGGCAAAACATGACTGTATCAAATTGTCCAGTGCAAAACATGACAGATGCTAAGCAAAAGAGACGTGTTTAAATCAAAAATACAAGGTGGGGTATATGTTTAATCGCTGCTTGATATTTGTGCAGATAGAGATGTCTGCCCATTGCTATTTGGCAAACAAACAAAGTGACCGCAATTTTGGTTTAACTGCACAAGAGAATAGTATAGTCACTGCTTGCAGTGCCATTTAAAAATAGACACAGAAAGATTGGATAGTCACTTCATGGACTGCAGAAAAGTAGTACTATTCTATTTATTGGCCAACACTAGGTGCTTCATTGCTTTGGTCTGATTATACAACGGGCATCATTTTGCCTAAGTTAAAGTTTGTATTCCGAAAATAGTCTCGCCGTGTGATTGAGAGAAGACAAAATCATATTGCAGTGGATGTTCCTCCATCATGTGTGGTTAATTCTCATGGTTCCAGCTGTTGGTGAAACCACTTACGTTTGCAAGCAGAATTGTAGACTTCACAAACAAATTTGTCTTTCAGTCTGTACTGAATGTTGGCCAAGAGAAGCATCCATGTTAGTAGGAAGAACAAATGTTTTTCTAGATCTTTACTTTTGGAGCTACATATTTGTATATGATCTGTGAATCATTGAGATGCATTAACATGTTGATCTTATGTACGGGAATCATACTAGTTGGTTCTGAATTTGGGCTACTAATGCGAACATATTACAATGCCAGTCCTGTGAGTCTCGTGTGAAGATTTCAAACGGATCGGCTCTTACTGTCGTGCACAACATGATCCTTATTTCTGTGTTCTCAGTGTTTACAAGTTACTAACAGTTCCTTATTTCTGTTTGCTTAGTGTTTACAAGTTACTAATCGATCACTAGCTAGCCTACTAATGCGCTCCTGGCAGTTTTAGTTGCGACGCAAGATCCGAAGTGGGAGTTTTTTGAATAAAAATGCCTACCTCTATCTGAAGAAACTGACAAGCTGCTCTGAAGAAAATGCCATGTGAATCTGAAGAAATTGCCAGCAAAAACGTTCGCAAATGCCTTATCTCCCAGCTAACGTTCATCACCTAATGCAATCGTACACGTAGACCATCCGACCTACTCAATCCTACACGTACACTATCCGACCTACTCAATCCTACACGGATAAATAGAGGATCACGCACGTATTACCTCCTTTCCGGTTTGGAGGGCTCAATTCAAGAAACGACCTACTCGATCCTACACGAATAAATAGCGGATCACGCACATACTAGTACCTCCTTCCGGTTTGCAGGGCTTAATTCAAAAATCTCACCAAGAAAGGTACTCCCTCCGTCCAGGTTTATTAGTTCCGTGAGCCAAAGCAGCAAGACCAATGCATGGCAATAATTAACTGCATGCAGAAGTTTAAGCCTAATTAATTCTAGCGATTTAAGTGGTTGCATGCGTGCCCTCGGCTGCGACTCGTTGCATCTTGCTCCGCGTATTGGCTATGAGCGATTCTGAGTGGTTGCATGCAGCCGGCCGTAATTAAGGCAGCTAACTGATGCAAAAAAAGATGCGCTTTAATTGTTGTGGGCCTTTTAAATCCGTGGAATCATTATTGAAAAGGAGGGAGTACCTCATCTGGATGATTCGAGTGCACTTGTTTGACCGTCACGCCAGCGTGCGACCCAGCACGGACCGGACGGGACGACACAGTCATAATTTTAGTTTTTCTAGTTTACCATGGCAAGTTGGAGCGCTAAGGCATACTTGCTTATGCATTGAATTCCGATGACCATCGTGTTTCTCGCGACACGCTGGTTCGCCTACCTTCCGCCTATAAGTACTGTTTCCCGGCCTTCTTCGGTGGCACCATGATCCAACTCGACCTATCCTCATAAGCCCCCACCGGCCCGACGTCGCTCGCCACTTATCCTTGCTCTCGCCACGACGGCCATGCCCCCGCCCGCCCGTGATAGGCGACGCCGGAGGCAGTCACTGACGGAACTAGTGTTCGGTTTTTCATCAGAAGGTAGACGGAGGGAGGAGGCATTCTATCGGGCTTTAGATGGCAATGCAGAGTATGAGGAGTTGTTGGAGCGCGACCGCCTGGCGGAGGAGCAGGAGTTGTTGGAGTGCGACCGCCTAGCGGAGGAGCAGTGTATCACTGATTTGTGCCGCCAGCGGGACATGGAGCAGCAGCGCACCGATGCTCTGAGTCGCGAGTAGAGCGCCCGCAACTGGGCCGACTACATGGAGGCTGGCACCCGGCAAATAGCGCTGGAGGCTGTCGGGAACACACTCATTCGCGACGCTGATTTTTACTACCAGCTCGTCAATTGGGTTTCCCGCTTAGAAGACGAAGCTTCGGTTGACCACGCCAGCATGGAAAGGGCCAACACGCGCGAGCAACGCGCCCTATCGCACCTCTGGCAAGTCCGAGGCGAGGCAGAGGACGCTGGTGCCAGCGTTTAGCGTGTACCACAGATGGCGACTGGCATCGTCTAGTTAGCTAAGAGTAAGTTAGTACTTGTACGCTACTAGAGTATTAGTGGGAGTAGATAGTTAACTTGGCTATGGTGGTTGTCAACGTGGAAGTTCAGTACTCTATATCTGGATCAGACATGTTACTTTGCTCTGAATGTTGAACTTTCTGTTTGAACGTATGGAATGGGCTGTTATTTTTTAAAAGGGTTGTATTTGTCCGCCACAGGTTTAGAGGCTGACTTGTGGGCCTACCAGGTTGACGCGTACACAATCAAGAGATGATTATACGCGGAGAGGATGACAGCAGGGACCCGCCAAGGTCATGGCAGTACGCAAGGAAGTGCCTCCTTATTTCAAGCCAATACAAAAAGTGGCTCCTCCTAATGGATTTCTGACATCTGGGTCCCATGCCATTGTCAACGTAGTCAATAAACGAGAGAATTGGACAACGAGCAGCTGACACCAGGGACCCAACAGCTCACCCAGTTATTTTTGTTTTGGGTTAAGTTGATAAATGCCACTCCAAATCTGGTGACTCCGAGAAATGCCACTGCAATTTCCAAACTTTGAAAAATGCCATTTCATGCCATTTCTAGTGGCATTTTTTGAAGTCTGGAGTGGCGTTTTTCAAAGTTTGCAAATTGCTGTGGCGTTTTTCAAAGTTTGCAAAAATTGCAGTGGCATTTTTCAAAGTTTGGAAATTGCAGTGGCATGTTTATGAATTGCCATAATTGGAGTGGCATTTATCTAAATTTTTTTTTTGAGACGGAAGCAAGGTGTAAACTGGGTTGTGCGGGGCACTCTGGCATGTCTAGACAGCATTTTCTTTTATGTTTACCATAGACCAGCCAGTAGTTTTTTTTCTTTCTGAAAATGGCTTGCCCAGTTTTTGTGATTTGTTAAGTAAGTCACTTTGTCATGCCTGTTGGGCTGCAAATCTTTCAAGACGAGGAGAGCTTCATTCGGCTGGTCGAGAAAATGGCCTATCAGTAATGAGAAATGGGTTGTACATTTTTAAAACACATCAAACCAGCAATTAATTTCAAATTTCTTTTTTTTCATTTCGAGATTTTAAATTGAATTGATTTTTACGCGTGGACAATTTGTTGGATTTTATATTGATATAAATTTTTTAAAAAGTAGTTCGAATGTGACTCGAAATTTCGGGATTAAAAACAGTTCGGACCGCACCAAAGTATGCAAAATTCCATATAATTTTTTAACCGTGGCCACAATATGGGATGTAATGCTAACAAAAAGAATACGGGCTCCAAAAAAACCTGAAGAATTTGAAAATGGGCTCTAAATTATTAGAAATAATGGCAGATGGGCTGTATGCAGTTTCCACAGATTTGAGGCTTTCCTAAAAAAAGGTTGACGCACAAGCAGTGACTGTTGGATGTCCATCCAACGGCCGTCATGCTTCTTCAATCTCTACTCTTTCTGCTCCAGCCGCTCTAACAAGTGCCGGCGGGACTGCCTGCTCCCTCCTCCTGCGGCCGGCTGTGCTGCCGCGCAGGCCTCACCGCCCCACCATATTCCCATCGCTGGCCTAGCCATCCCTCTACTCACCCACACCTGTTGTTATTCTCCGGCGATGGCAGATGAACCAGTAAACCCTCATATAGTCGTACTCCCCTCCGCGTGGAAAACAACTGCCAAGTCTTCCCTGGCTCCATGTCATTGCCTTCCTAGGCCTCGCCGTCGTACACGCCCTGGTGCTCTCGGCGCGGTGTGGTCAACATGGTCAACGAGCGACATGCATCTGAAGTGGACTATACGTGGAGAGGCCGACGGTTGGGTCCACGGCCGCATGCAAGGAAATGCCTCCTTATTACGCACAAAATAATGATTCTTGCACCTGACATCTAGGACCCACTGAAAGGGCCTCTATATTTCGCTAAAAAACATTACCGCCACTGACAGCTCGGACCCACCAGCTATATCTTCACATGCAAGAAAGTGGCTCCTTATTACGCACAAAAAAATGAATCCTCCCCCCGCTAGCTGGGACCCAGTAGAGTGGGAGGCTGACTTCTGGGCCTACTAAGTTGACGAGGACGGAGGGCTTTGTCAACTTAGTCAATATGAACGAGTCTAGCTCCAGTGACCGTACAATGTCCATCCAACGACCGTAGTGCTTCTTCAACCTTTAGTCTTCTTGCTCTAGTCGCCCAAAGCAGTGCCGGTCGTGCCGCCTGCTCTTGCCTCCCGTGGCCGGCTGTGATGCCGCGGAGGCCTCACCACCCCCAACTACTCCCACTGCTGGCCAGGCCATCCCTCCACCCACCCAAAACCCCTGTTATTCTGCAGCGATGAAAGCCTCACACCGCAGCCGAACCAGTGAACCCTCGTACTCCTCTCCGCGTGGGCATCCACTGCCGCGTCTTCCCCAGCTCCATGCCGTCCCCTTCCCTGGCCTCACCGTCATTCACCGATGTGGCGCTCTCGGCGCGGCGTCGTCAATGTGGTCAACGACCGACTTTCATCAGAAGAGTACTGTACATGGAGAGGCTGACAACCGGGTCCACGACAGCTGCAAGGAAGTGCCTCCTTATTACGCGGAAAATAATTATTCCTCCAACTGACAGTAGGGACCGACCGGACGGGCCATCGTATTTCGTGAAAAAAAACATTTCCCCCTGATTGCTGGGACCCCCAGTTACATCTTCGCACGCATGGAAGTGTGTCTGGGCAAAAAAACGATTCGCCCCCTGACTGCTGGGACCCACCAGCTAGATATTTGCACGCAAGGAAGTGTCTGACAATCGGGACCCACCTGGTCAAAGCGTACGTAGCGTTGTCATTCTGGTTGCGAACGTGTACGTTGTCGGTGTAGAGGCGCGCACGTGTCGTAGTAGAGGCACGCACGTAGCATGTACACGTACGTACAGCGGCCAGGGTGCAAGAAAGTAAATACGACCACGTACGTACATACGGGCGGGGTCTCGAACGCCTACTCGTGCAGACATACGACCATGGCTGGGTCGAAACGGAGAAATTGCGTCGTCGTTGTGTTCATGGGGAGGCAACAGAATGCATCATGTTCATCGGGAGGCAACGGAACGCGTGGGAGCCAATTGGCTTGGACGGAACAATCGATGGAAACAAGGCCTGGCATACCGCAGAACGGAGGAAACGACCTTGTGTTCGACCGGCCACGGTCGAAACGGATCCTGTTCATCGGGAGGGGTCTGGCGTACCGCAAAATAGAGGAAACGGACTTCTATTGGACCTCCTACGGTCGAAACGGGGTCTTGTTGATCGGGAGGGGTGTGGCATACCGCAAAATGGAGGAAACAGACTTGTGTTGTAGCGCTATGGTCGAAACGGGGGTCCTGTTCATCGAAAGGGGTGTGGCGTACCGCAAAATGGGACTCCACGGGATACTATTTATCTCCACCGTCGACCTCCTCCAGCATCCACAGGCTACTGTTCATCCACGAGCTACTGTTCATCAACCGTCGACCTCCTCCAGCCTCCACCGCGCGCTCCTCCACCGGCTACTGTTCAACCAACCCTCTCCACGGGGTCCTGTTCAACCACCCCTCCATGGTCTACTGTTCATCCAGCCCTCCACCGGCTACTACTCAACCAGCCCTCCACGGGGTCGTCCTGTTCATCCAGCCCTCCACGGGGTCCTGTTCACCCAGCCCCAACCGGCTCGATCGGGGTCCTGTTCATCCACAGGCAACACCACGGGGTCCTGTTCATCCACCCCCACCGGGAACTGTTCATCCAAACCCCCCCAACAACGCTCACTGTTCATCAAGGGAAGGAGGCAGCAGGGTTCGATTGGCTTCAGTTAGCAGTAGTAGCGAAGGAATCACTCGGGTTTACTAACATAGCTAGCGCGATCGCTCAGGTTTAGTTAGAGCCCAACGCCTCGCTCGGGTTCAGTTAGAGCCCAACGCCTCGCTCGGGTTTAGTTAGAGCCCAACGCCTACTCACACACGCGTACGTGTACAAGAGAAACGCGCATCACTCGGCCCCCGACCACCCACCGTAACTGGGAACTCCCCGAAATTTTCCTCGCCCTCGCTTCTACCACGGTTTTTTCCGTCATGGACGGCCCAAAGAATGTCATGCAGCTGCGTCTCCGGCCCGCCCAGGACGAAAAGCCCATTTTCTGTCATGATTTTTTGTAATAGAAGTAGGAGCCCACCATATCTATGATAATACCGGGTTTTGTCACAATTATCGTCATAGAAGTGTCATAAGTATGACAGAAACAATTTTCGTTCGACCCAAAATACCATGGATGTGTCTTTTTTTTGTAGTGATTGAAAAAGTTTGAGAACATCAAAAGTATGAAACAATTGCTTGGCTTGTCATCAGGGTTGTGCATGATTAAATACTTCGTGTGATGAAGATAGAGCATAACTAGACTATATGATTTTGTAGGGATAACTTTCTTTGGCCATGTTATTTTGAGAAGACATGATTGCTTTGTTAGTATGCTTGAGGTATTATTATTTTTATGTCAATATTAAACTTTTGTCTTGAGTCTTTCAGATCTGAACATTCATGCCACAATAAAGAAAAATTACATTGAGAAACATGCTAGGTAGCATTCCACATCAAAATTCTGTTTTTATCATTTACCTACTCGAGGACGAGCAGGAATTAAGCTTGGGGATGCTTGATATGTCTCCAACGTATCTATAATTTTTGATTGTTCCATGCTATTATATTATCTGTTTTGGATGTTTAATGGGCTTTAATATGCTCTTTTATATTATTTTTGGGACTACCCTATTAACCGGAGGCCCCGTGCCAGTTTCTGTTTTTTTTGCCTATTTTAGTGTTTTACAGAAAAGGAATACCAAACAGAGTCCAAACGGAATGAAACCTTCGCAAGGATCTTTCTTGGACCAAAAGCAATCCAGAAGACTTGGAGTTGAAGTCTGGGACTCTACGAGGAGGCCATGAGGCAGGAGGGCGCGCCCAGGGGGGTAGGCGCGCCACCACCCTCGTGGGCCCCTCGTAGCTCCACCGACATACTTCTTTTTCCTATATATATTATACCCTAAAAACATCAGGGGGAGCCACGCAACCACTTTTCCACCACCGCAACCTTTTGTACCTGTGAGATCACATCATGGGGCCTTTTCCGGCAATCTGCCGGAGGGGGAATCGATCATGGAGGGCTTCTACATCAACACCATTGCCTCTCCGATGAAGCGTGAGCAGTTTACCACAGACCTTTGGGTCCATAGTTATTAGCTAGATGACTTCTTCTCTCTCTTTGATTCTCAATACCAAGTTCTCCTCGATGTTCTTGGAGATGTATTCGATGTAATATTCTTTTACGGTGTGTTTGCCGAGATCCGATGAATTGTGGATTTATGAACTTGATTATCTATGAGTATTATTCGGTTCTTCTCTGAATTCTTATATGAATGATTTGATATCATTGCAAGTCTCTTCGAATTATCAGTTTAGTTTAGCCTACTAGATTGATCTTTCTTGCAATGGGAGAAGTGCTTAGCTTTGGGTTCAATCTTGCGGTATCCTTTCCCAGTGACAGTAGGGGCAGCAAGGCATGTATTGTATTGTTACCATCGAGGATAAAAAGATGGGGTTTATATCATATAGCTTGAGTTTATCCCTCTACATCATGTCATCTTGTTTAATGTGTTACTCCGTCCTTACGAACTTAATACTCTAGATGCATGCTGGATAGTGGTCGATGTGTGGAGTAATAGTAGTAGATGCAGAATCATTTCGGTCTACTTGACACGGATGTGATGCCTATATTCATGATCATTGCCTTAGATGTCTTCATAATTATGCGCTTTTCTATCAATTGCTCGGTAGTAATTTGTTCACCCACCGTAATACATGCTATCTCGAGAGAAGCCACTAGTGAAACCTATGGCCACTGGGTCTCTTTTCTATTATATTACATCTCTTTTATTACATCGCATCTCGTTTACTATTTTGCAATCTTTACTTTCCAATCTATACAACAAGAATACCAAAAATATTTACTTTACTATCTCTATCAGATCTCACTTTTGCGATTGGCCGTGAAGGGATTGACAACCCCTTTATCGCGTTGGTTGCAAGGTTCTTGATTGTTTGTGAAGGTACTAGGTGACTTGTGTGTCATCTCCTACTGGATTGATACCTTGGTTCTCAAAACTGAGGGAAATACTTATGCTACTTTGCTGCATCACCCTTTCCTCTTCCAGGGAAAACCAACGCATGCTCAAGAGGTAGCAGCTATGACATCTAGCTCATCACAGCGACGGTTTCACGTAGGCCATGTCACAGGTTAAGTGGTCCATCTCTAACCCCTCTGGTTCAACCTCCGTCGAACTCTTTGACGGTCCTGCCGCTGATCTCCTCCGCCACGCAGTCAAGGATCTGTGATCCTTGTACGTGATCATTCCCATTTTGTCCTTTCTGAAGGGCACATTCTACGACGGTGGCTTGGGATCCTCAATTACCAAGTCAGATCTCATTGACCACGACCACGAGGAGGGCATCCACAAAGGTTCTTCCAAGGTGAAATAGCCCATCTATGACATCAGAGAGTGCACCATGGGTCTATGCTCTTCCAACTGGAAGGATCCCGTCCATGACATGTGAGGCAACATCCTATCAGCAAATCTAACCTTTTCTAGCTTGCCAACCCGTACCCTTTGTTGTAGCTTTTTCCATGCTACGTTTTAACTGTGCCATGTTTAATTATTTCAGCTATGCAAAAAATTAATGTTCAATAGGGCTATGTGATGTTGAAGTATGAATTGTCCACTTCAGTTTCACGAATGGCTATATTTGGTTGTTTATATTGAGTAGATGTCTTGTTTATCTGTATTTTGTTGTTAGGTTGGTTGCAGTGAGCATTTGTCCAGTTATCGAGCAGATGCCTTGTTTATCTGTATTTGGTTGTTAGGTTGGTTAAAGTGAGCATTTGTCCAGTTATCAAGCAGATGCCTTGTTTATCTGTGTTTGGTTGTTAGGTTGGTTGAAGTGAGCATTTGTCCAGTTTTCAAGCAGATGCCTTGTTTATTTGTATTTGCTTGTTAGGTTGGTGGAAGTGATCATTTGTCCAGTTTTTAAGGATATGCCCTATTTATCTGTATTTGCTTGTTAGGTTGGTTGGAGTGAGACTCTATCTAGTTTTCAATTACTATATTTGGTTGTTATACTGATAATTTATGCCTTGTTTATTTCTGTCATTCACAATGTGATGTTCATTATGTGCAAGTCGGAACTGTGCCGCTCAATTTCATCAATACTAGTTTGAACGGCTATATTTAGTTCCAGTTATGACTGGTATAGTTAACACATGCCCTCTATTTCAGTTTTACACTTTTACCTAGTTTGATGTTTAAGCATGACCTACGTTATATTCATTTTCAACAATACCAGTTGGAATTGCATTATTTGATGGTTGTTAAGCCTGTTGTAGGTAACATCCCCTTCCATTTTATATCTTCTTTAATAGCATGCTGAAACCAACACATTCAAGCTATCATTTGGAGATGATGTTGTTTACCATTGCTATATTTGTTTGATGTTAAGGTTGTTGTACTTATCATGCCTTTCCACTACTTATGCAGGACAACAACGAGAGTGGCTACCATTTTCCGCTGAGGTTTGTTTCATCCCTTGGCTTGTACTCCCCCCGTCGTTCCATAATGTAGTGCATATAGGTCCAGGCCTGGACACTTGTTAGCTTCTAGTATTGACTTGTTGCTTGTAGGTACATAGCCCTTGGTAAGGATCCACGCATCAACCCTTTTTGCGTATGGGGCAATGAGATATTCATGAACAAGCATCAAGTGAGGAAACGGATAAGGATTATTAGCAAAAAGATACGAACGGTGGCAAGCAAATTATTTGTTTACGCTCTATCTAACACAACAGTGAGCTGTTGGATGGGAACTACAAACTCTGCAACCTTCTCTTTTTACTATACATAATGAGTTGTTAGACAACAATATCTTAATATTTTTCATTCGCAGTGGTCCCGAAGAAGTTTACTCACGATTACCTTGTAAATTACACGATTGGTGGACACGCAATGAAGGTTAAAGTATTTCATCCAGACTACAATGACCATCAAGAAGTCCTAATGAAGACAATGAAGGATGGACAGACAGCCATCACAAGGGGTAGGCCTAGAGTCGTGCGCACATTACGCATGAAGGAGGGCACAATATGGGCATTCCACTTCACCTACTGCAGCAACCAGAATGTCTTTCGCCTCTCTCTTTACAGTCTTCAGTACAACTATGGTGCATCATTCTTTACTTGATGCTTCTGTAGTTCTTTAGTTTATGTACATGTGTATGGAATTATGCATTCGTGGTTGAACCTATATTTGTAATAAACATGGTTCGATATGAAATAAGTGATTTCCTACTTTCAAATTCAAAATCCGTGATTTTTAAATGCAGGGATTAAATTAGGGAATAATTAGGGATTACACTGCACACAGTTTGTGAAAGCGAAACATCTGCGATAGATGTGGAGATCAGGCGCATTTCTTGGATCCACTACGTGTGCGATCAATCTCTACTGCACACACAATCAACCAAGAGAAAAACGTGTGCGATTAACAACAGCATCGCACACAATTACATCTTATTAAATGTTTGCGAAAGTCTCCTTATCACACATGCTTGGGAATAATGGACTATTTATGATGTTGTGTGCATCACAAATGTTTGGTCATAGAAGAACGCATGCGATAGATATTCATCTGACGAGGGTATGATAGATGAATCGTGTGGGATGTATTCAAACTTAGCATACAGTTTTATAGGGACAATTGTATGTGCTCTTGCGTCGAATTGCATACGATTCAAAAAAAAAAGCGAATGTGTGTGATTGTCTGCTTATCACACATGTTCTATAACCGTGAACTGTTTGTGATGGGTCGCACATCATAAACGTAGCACCATAGAGTGCTGACTGCGATGACAATGTGAGCACAAACGAGTTGCAAGGATGATGCGTTTTGGATATTGGAGATATCATAAACAATTTTATAGGGACAACTGTATGCATCAAGGCTCCCTAACCCCGACGGTTTCTGGGTCGTGTGGGAAGGACCCCCGTATCGTAGTCACTCACTTGGCGATGGTTCAAAACGCGTCACAGAAAGGGGTTAAAAACCGTTTGTATAGCACCTTGTTGTACCAATGTATGGTTCAAAGCAATAGTCTAGTTTTGACATGAAGATTTCAATACTTAAGCATATCAACAAGCTACCATGTCTTTCAAATTATAAACACTAAAGAAAGTTATCCCTAGCCCATCATGCTCAGTTATTGATCCATTCATGAAACACACTCGCATATTATCTACGTTCAATGCTCAAGTATGATCATAGTGCTCCCTAGTTGGTTCTTTATAAGAGAAGATGGAGACTCAAATAAAAAATTGCATAAAGTAAATAGATAGGCCCTTCGCAGAGGCAAGTAGGGATTTGTAGAGGCGCCAGAGCTCAAAGCTTAAATTGAGAGATTTTTTTTTTGCGAGGCATACTTTTCCCATCAACGAAAATGACCGAGTAGTTCCTGACAGTTTCCATGCTAGATATATCATAGGTGATTCCCAAATGGAAAATAAAGTTTATTCTTTTTTCCACCATTCTTTCACAATCCATGGCTAGACATATCGACGGGTTCCTTCCATACCAACACATTCCAAGGAATTTACTATTTAACAACATAAAGAAAATTTCTTTTTCATTCCGGGACTGGGCATCCCTATTACCGACTTACCCTCGTGCAATGACAAGTGAATAAACACTCATGTTGAGAATAACACATCTAGCATGGAAAATATTGGCCACCCCCTGCCATTTCATGAGAGGTACGGGCACACAAAAAGGAAATTCATTTTGAAAATTGGAGATGGCACATACGAATTTGCTTAGAATGATATTGAAAATTGAAGGTGGACTCATATGGAAAAACTGGGTTTAAAGATTTTGGATGCACAAGTAGTATTCCTACTTAGTACAAGTGGAGGCTAGCACATATATTGAGAAGCAACCAACCAAGACACGAAAAATCACATAAGCGAGCATTAAGCATAGCTAACACCGAATAATGCACCATAAGTAGGATGGATTGCATTGCATAACTATTGACTTTCGTGCATGCATATGGAATCACAAATCTTAACACCAACATTCTTACTAAAGCATAACTACTCACCAACATGACTCACGTATCACTATCATCATATCTCAAAACTATTACGAAGAGTCAAGTTTAATTTGTCCAATGATCTTCATGGAAGTTTTTATTATACCCCTCTTGAATATCTATCACTTTGGGACTAGTTTCATATGTTAGTTTTGGTAAGCTCAAACAAATTTAAGTGAACAACATAAGCATAAAATATTTCATCTCTCAAAATAATATAAGTGAAGAATGAGAGAATTTCTTCAAAATTTACTAACTCAATTAAATCGAAGTGAAGCATGAGAGCATTTCTTCAAAAATATTAAAGCACACCATGCTAAAAAAGATATAAGTGAAGCACTAGAGCAATTCCATAGCTCATTTTTTAAGTGAAACACACAGAGCAATTCTAACAATTCATAGCATAATTTTGGCTCTCTCAAATAGGTGTGTCCAGCATGGATAGATGATACAAACTAAAAAGCAAAACACACAAAGACTCATATAATACAAGAAGCTCAGAGCAAAAAACATGATATGTGACGAAGAAAAATATAGCTCCCAGTAAAATACCGATGGTCATTAGAAGAAAGAGAAGATCCCTTCCGGAGCATCCCCAAGGTTAGTTGCTTGGTTCTCCTTGAATAATAACTTGGGGTGACATGGGACATCCCCAAGCTTAGTTGCTTGGTTCTCCTTGAATAATAACTTGGGGTGACATGGGGCATCCCCAAGCTTAGGTTCTTTCCACTCCTTATTTCTTCATCCATCATGATCTCATCCAAAACTTGAGAACTTCAATCACACTAAACTTAACAAAACCTTCATGAGATCCGTTTGTATAACAAAGCAAACACCACTCTATGTACTGTTGCAAAGCCATTCATTTTTTTGCATTATACCTACTATATTCTAACTTTACCATGGCTTATACTCCCCGATACAATACATAGATTCAGCAAAAAAAGCACAGAATGCAAAGAAAACAGAATCTGTCAAAAATAGAACAGTCTATAGTAATCTGCAAACTTCATATACTTCTGTAACCCAAACAATTCTGAAAAATTACAAAAAATTAGGCAATTTTCATATAAATCTTGTGTAAAAAATTCAAAATTTTATCACGCTTCTGTGAATTTAAACAATTCTGCCACTAGGTGCAAATGTTTCTGTCTTTCAACAAGATCAAATGAACTATCACCCAACATGATCCAAAAGGCTTTACTTGGCACAAGCGATAACTAAAACATAAAAAACACAATCATAACAGTAGTATAATTATGTAAACACTCAAGAACATAAATAAAAAGGAAAAAATAAAATTTATTCATTGGGTTGCCTCCCAACAAGCGCTATCGTTTTATTCCCCTAACTAGGCATAATGCATGGATTCAATCATTGTCATCTTTGTTTTTTGATTCATAGGATGCCCTCATGATTGATTCATATAGTGGCTTAATTCTTGTTCTAGGGAAGTGTTCCATGCCCTTTATTAGTGGAAATTGAAATTTAATATTCCCTTCTTTCATATCAATCACGGCACCTGTAGTGCATAAAAATGATCTACCAAGTATAATAGGACAAGAGGATTGCAATCAATATCAAGAACAAAAAAATCTATGGACACGTAATTCCTATTTGAAAAAATAAGAACATAATTATTTCTTCCCAAAGGCTTTTTAATAGTACAATCCGCCAAGTGCAAATTAAGAGAACATTCTTCAGTATTGGTAAGACCAAGCACATCACATAAAGATTTCAGAATTGTTGAAACACTAGCACCCAAATCGCATAAAGCAAAACACTCACAATTTTTAATCTTGACTTTGATAATAGGTTCCCATTCATCATGTAATTTTCTAGGAATTGAAATCTCTAATTCCAACATTTCTTCTAAAGCTTTCATCATGACATCTATGATATTTTTAGTAAAAGCTTTGTTTTATTGATAAGCATGGGGTGAGTTTATCATGGATTGAAACAAAAAAATACATTCAATCAAAGTGCAAGTATCATAATTAAAGTCTTTGTAACCCAAAAGAGGGGGCACATCACTAGTTAAAGTTTTGAGCTCTCCAAACCCGCTTTTATCAAATTTCTCATCAATATTTTCACCCCTCAGAATTATCAGGATGCCTTCTAGCTAAAGTTGACTGTTCTTTAGTCTCTTAATCATCAATTTGAATTTTACCAAACTAGGAATCAATGTAATAAACACCAATCATTTTAAGATCTTCATCATTTTTATGAAATCAATCACTAGAAAACGCTGTTTCTAAAAATTCTCTTTTAGCTCTAGGCATAGCGGTTCTTTTCGTACATTTGTCCATAGAGACATATAAAGGTTTAATTGTTTCATTTATATCAACCTTAGGTCCAAAAATTTTAATCTTGAGATTTTCTACATCATGCGAAATTCTATCAATACTCCTAGACATATCATCAATCTTATTCAAATTTTCTTCTATCATAGTATTGAAAGCATTTTGGCCATTGATAAATTCTTTAATATTATTCTCAAGATCATAGGTGTTCCTATTATTATTGTAAGAAAAATTCCATAGTAATTACCATATTTATTAGGGGAACTTCCAGGGAAAGGGCTAGGATTAAAATTACCTCTATAAGCATTGATATTAAAATTGTATCACGAGACAAAATTCACATCTACGGGATCACTATTTTGCTCAATCAAAGTAGACAAAGGCACATCATTAAGATCAACAGTAGCACTTTTATTAGCAACCAATTTCATAAGGGCATCAACTCTTTCACTCAACATAGTAATTTCTTCAACCGAATTAACTTTTTTACTAGTAGGTGCTCTTTTGATATGCCATTGTGAATAATTTTCCATGATATTATCTATCAATTTAGTAGCTTCACCCAAAGTAATTTCCACAAAAGTACCACCCACGGCAGAATCTAAAAGATTTCTAGAAACAAAATTCAATCCTGCATAATTCTTTTGTATAATTATCCAAAGATTTAAACAATGAGTAGGACAATTTCTTATCATCAATTTCATTCTTTCCCAAGATTGTGCAACATGTTCATTCTTAAGTTGCTTAAAATTCATCATTTGAGTCCTAAGGGAAATAATTTTTGCGGGCGGAAAATACTTAATAATAAATTAAAGCATCTTTGTACTTATCCCAAGAATTGATACTATTGCGAGGCAAAGAAGAAACAAGTTTTTGCATGATCCCGCAAAGAAAAAGGCAATTATTTAAACTTCAAAATATCCTTGTCCACATCTTTTTTTCTTTTGCATATCACACAATTCTACGAATGTGTTTAGATGGGACTCGACATCCTCATTAGGAGTACCAAAAAATGCTCTTTCATAACAAGATTCAACAAAGCGGCATTAATATCACAAGACTCCGCACTAGTTGTCGGTGTCAAAACCGGCGGATCTTGGGTAGGGGGTCACGATGTGCGTCTTAGGTTGATGGTAACAGGAGGCAAGGGACACAATGTTTACCCAGGTTCGGGCCCTCTCAATGGAGATAAAACCCTACTTCCTGCTTGATTGATATTGATGATATGAGTAGTACAAGAGTAGATCTACCACGAGATCATAGAGGCTAAACCCTAGAAGCTAGCCTATGATGATTATGATTGTAATTGTAGTCGGCCTTCTAAGGACCAACCTCTCCGGTTTATATAGACACCGGAGAGGGCTAGGGTTTACACGGAGTCGGTTACAAGGAAGAAAAATGTAATATCCGGATCGCCAAACTTGTCTTGCACGCAAAATAGAGTCCCCTCCGGACACGGGACGGAGTCTTGAGTCCTGTATCTTCACGCTCCAATAGTTCAGACGAAGTATATACACTAGTAGAAAAGGGGGCATTTGTTCCGGTTCGTAAGGGCCTTTAGTCCCGGTTCATGAACCGGGACTAATGGGTCGTTACTAATACCTCCCCCCTTTAGTCCCGGTTCAAACACGAACGGGGACAGATGGTCCTCCACGTGGCCGGTGCGCCAAGCCCAGGCAGGGGGGCCTTTGGTCCCGGTTGGTGGCACCAACCGGGACCAAAAGGCATCCACGCGTTAGCATTCCAGTGGCTGGGGTTTTTGTTTTTTTTTGAAAGGGGGGGTTGGGGGTTTTGGGGGGTTAATTTAGGTGTTTCATATATTGTGTTAGCTAGCTAATTAATAGAGAGAAGGGTCCTCTCTTATGTCCGTGCTTGGTCGATGCTACGTACTATATACATACAGAGGCCCTCGATACGCTACCTAGTAAGAAAATGAAGGGAACCATTGAGTACAGAAGTTCGTCATGCATACCGAGAGAAGTGATCGATCGACCTCTCCTTCTCCGAGAAATTGGTCGAACAACAAGTTTTCATATCATGTATCCGACGCTACTGGCTACATACATGTACAATATGTAAGATCTCTTAATTACAATCCCCTCGCAATTGAAATCAACTTCCACATGGTATTCTCTGGCTTTATTGATGACGTGCTCAAGAAAGAATCCCGCCAATTCCTCTTGAATTGCTTTCATGCGATTTGGTTCTAGGAGTTCATTCCGCATTTGCCACGTCTAATTTGAAGAAGGCGGTTAATTAATACATATATATGAATGAAACTCAACAGAAATGATGGTGTAATAAAATGAAATTGTGAATATTATTGCTTACGCACTTCATTGTCTTTTAGAGTGGCCCCGCTTATTTTTCAAAGTCGCATTGTGGATGAACTAGCACACATAGTATCCACAGAAATCATTCCCTTCTTCCTGCCACAAGCACTTTACGAGAAATAGAGGTCAATCAAACTGATAATGAAGCATTATAAATGGCATTGATGAAAGTATAGCTATAGAATCAACGGGAGATGCGCGCAACTAGCTAGCCAGTAGTACTTACTTTCGGGTATGTAGCCTGGCGTGCCTCGTGTCCGTCCAGGGTGCTCAGGATTCCCGAGGGCCATTGTGAGCTCGTCCTTCTCCCTGTCTGGAACGAACGTCCCTCGCTGTGCTGCATCAATATAGTGTCGAAGGTTCTTGACTGGTATTTGCAGTTGCTCGTCCGTCCAATGGCACTTCCCTGATACAGGGTCCAAGGTTCCGCCAGCCCCGAAGAACCAAGTCCAGTAACGGTCTGGCCAATACATTGTCTCTGGTTCGATCCCTTTTTCAAGCAGATCATTCTCAACCTTGGACCACTTAGGCCGGGCTTTGAGGTAGCCACCTGACCCCGTGCGATGGTGAAGCTTCTTCTTCCCAGCATTTTTCTTGTTTGTCACCAACATCTTCTTACTCTTTTCTGATGTCTTGTGGGCCACAAATGCGGGCCAGTGATCTTTGATCTTCTCATATTTGCCGATGAATTCTGGTGTCTTTTTTTGTCGACAAACTTGTTCAGCTCTTTCCTCCACCTCCTGAATAGGGTTGCCATCTTCTTAAGAGCACAAGACTTGATTAATTGCTCTTTAACTGGCTTCTCCGGATCCTCCTCTGGCGGTAGGGTGAAATTTGCCTTCAGCTGAGTCCAAAGATCTTCTTTCTGCATATCATTGACATAAGACACCTCAGGGTCTTCCTCCTTAGGCTTATACCATTGCTGGATGCTGATCGGGATCTTGTCCCTAACAAGAACCCCGCACTGAGCAGAAAATGCCTTCTTTGTCCGGATGGGTTCAATCGGTTCGTCGTCGGGCGCGATTTCTATGATCTCAAACCTTTCATCCGAGCTCAACTTTTTTTCGGGCCTCGTCTCCTTACCGAAGTTGTGCTCGATCCGGAGGGCTAGAAAAAGGAAGAAAGACGAGAGTTAATTAATATGTGTACATATACCAAAACAATGAATGCATCAATTAACTAGTCAGCACGGGCTTAACTAATACATATACCTGGCCGGACTCGGTTCGGTCACCGGAGCAGTCAGCACGGTCTCCTTCTTGTACCTCCATTGGGTCACCGGAGCCATCATGAACATAGCCCTCTTCTTGTACCGGCACTAATGGGTCGGAGCCATCATGAACATAACCCTCTTCTCCACCCAGTCCTTCCTGACCATCGGAGTCGTTGAGAAATGACGCAACGACATCACTTCCTTGTGCGATTATGTCCCCCAACATCGCTTATGTTTCTTCGTCTCGGGAGTGCTCCATAGTTTCTGCAAATATTTACAACATGTCAATTATTATTCAAACATGGTA
>NC_041393.1:426190210-426199210 GCF_002162155.2 Triticum dicoccoides | reverse complement strand
GAACCGGTACCAATGCCCCCCCTTTAGTCCCGGTTGGTGCCACCAACCGGGACCAAAGGCCCCTGTGCTACCCGCGTCGGGGCCAAAGATTAGTCCCACCTCGCTAGTTGAGAGGGGCGCGCAGTGGTTTATAAGCCCCACTGCCGCACCCCTCTCGAGCTCCTCTCCACCGCAGGCTTGCGGGCCTACTTGCTACTGCTTTGCCTGATGGGCCTTCTGGGCCTACTGCGGGCCTGAATCCTGGCCCATGGTAGGGTTTCTAGTCGTATTCAGGCCGTGGGGGCCCAGTAGGAGGCTTTTTTTTGTTTTTTTGTTTTCTTTACTTATTGTTGCTATTTTTATTTTTTTCAGTTTTTTTGTTTTGTTTTCTGCATTATTTATTTTCTTTTGTTTTTTGCTTTATTTTTTAATTCTTTTTGCTTTTAGTTTTAGGAAAATTATAAACTTTCTGTTAGTGCCATTAGTTTTCAAATTTGAAAACACTTTTTTTGTTTTTTTTGTTTTCTTTCTTGCTTTATTTATTTTATTTTGTTTCTACTTACAACAAAATACTTATTGTTGCTATTTTAATTATTTTCCAGTTTTTTTGTTTTGTTTTCTGCATTATTTATTTCTTTTGTTTTTTGCTTTATTTTTTAATTCTTTTTTGCTTTTAGTTTCGGAAAAATTATAAACTTTCTGTTAGTGCCATTAGTTTTCAAATTTGAAAACACTTTTTTTGTTTTTTTGTTTTCTTTCTTGCTTTATTTGTTTTATTTTGTTTCTACTTACAACAAAATACTTATTGTTGCAATTTTTAATTATTACGTGGGCCGAACCATAAGACATTAAAGCATTTCAAATGAACTCTGAAAAAGTTGAAAGTTGGCATGGTATCATAAATTCACCCACATAGCATGTGCATATATAAAACGGACAATGTTATCATACTCGTTTGTTACAAAGTTGGTATGGTATCATCATAATAGTTGCGGGAGAAAGTCTTCACTTTTTCTTCGCTTGTGTCATTTGCTTATTGCGCCGTAACCATGGATAATCTTCATCATTTATCAGGATGCTGGGGTCAGCCTTGACTTTGAAGGGAGGAATTTCATGAAACTTTTCATAATCTTCAGACATGTCTGTCTTGGCCTCCACTCCCATGATGTCCCTTTTTCCTGAAAGAACTATGTGGCGCTTTGGCTCATCGTATGATGTATTCGCTTCCTTATCTTTTCTCTTTCTTGGTCTGGTAGATGTCCTTCACATAGATAACCTATGCCACATCATTGGCTAGGACGAACTGTTCGTCAGTGTACCCAAGATTTTTCAGATCCACTATTGTCATTCCGTATTGTGGGTCTACCTGTACCCGGCCTCCTGACAGATTGACCCATTTGCACTTAAACAAAGGGACCTTAAAATCATGTGCGTAGTCAAGTTCCCATATGTCCACTATGTAACCATAATATGTGTCCTTTCCCCTCTCGGTTGTTGCATCAAAGCGGACACCGCTGTTTTGGTTGGTGCTCTTTTGATCTTGGTCAATCGTGTAAAATGTATTCCCATTTATCTCGTATCCTTTCCAAATCAATGCAGTCAAACATGGTCCCCTGGACAACAAGTACAGCTCATCACAAACAGTGTTGTCACCTCTGAGACGTGCTTCCAACCAACTACTGAAAGTCCTGATGTGTTCACATGTAATCCAGTCGTCGCACTGCTCCGGGTGTTTGGAGCGCAGACTGTTCTTGTGTTCATCGACATACGGGGTCACCAAGGTAGAGTTTTGTAGAACTATGTAGGGTGCTTGAGACCAAGAATATCCGTCTCTGCATATTATTGAGTCCCTTCCAAGCGTGCCTTTTCCAGTCAGTCTCCCCTCATACCACGATTTAGGGAGACCTATCTTCTTAAGGCCAGGAATGAAGTCAACACAAAACCCGATGACATCCTCTGTTTGATGGCCCATGGGGATGCTTCCTTCTGGCCTAGCGCGGTTACGGACATATTTCTTTAGGACTCCCATGAACCTCTCAAAGGGGTACATATTGTGTAGAAATATGGGGCCCAGAATGACAATCTCGTCAACTAGATGAACTAGGATGTGCGTCATGATATTGAAGAAGGATGGTGGGAACACCAGCTCGAAACTGACAAGACATTGCACCACATCACTCCTTAGCCTTGGCATGATTTCTGGATCGATCACCTTCTGAGAGATTGCATTGAGGAATGCACATAACTTCACAATGGCTAATCGGACGTTTTCTGGTAGAAGCCCCCTCAATGCAACCAGAAGCAGTTGCGTCATAATCACGTGGCAGTCATGAGACTTTAGGTTCTGAAACTTTTTCTCTGCCATATTTATTATTCCTTTTATATTCGACGAGAAGCCAGTCGGGACCTTCATACTAAGCATGCATTCAAAGAAGATTTCCTTCTCTTCGTTGGTAAGAGCATAGCTGGCAGGACCTTCATACTGCTTTGGAGGCATGCCATCTTTTTCGTGCAAACGTTGCAGGTCCTCCCGTGCCTCAGCTGTATCTTTTTGTCTTCCCGTACACGCCCAAGAAGCCTAGAAGGTTCACGCAAAGGTTCTTCGTCACGTGCATCACGTCGATCGAAGTGCAGACCTCTAGGTCTTTCCAGTAGGGTAGGTCCCAAAATATAGATTTCTTCTTCCACATGGGTGCGTGTCCCCCAGCGTCACTCGGAACAGCTAGTCCACCGGGACACTTTCCAAAGATTACGTGTAAATCATTGACCATAGCAAGTACGTGATCACCGGTACGCATGGCGGGCTTCTTCCGGTGATCTGCCTCGCCTTTGAAATGCATGCCTTTCTTTCGACATTGATGGTTGGTCGGAAGAAATCGACGATCGCCCAGGTACACATTCTTCCTGCAGCTTCCCAGGTATATACTATCAGTGTCAAGTAAACAATGCGTGCATGTGTGGTATCCCTTGTTTGTCTGTCCTCAAAGGTTACTGAGAGCGGGCCAATCATTGATGGTCATGAACAGCAATGCCTTTAGGTCAAATTCCTCCTGTTTGTGCTCATCCCATGTACGTACACCGTTTCCATTCCACAGCTGTAAAAGTTCTTCAACTAATGGCCTTAGGTACACATCAATGTCGTTGCCGGGTTGCTTAGGGCCTTGCATGAGAACTGGCATCATAATGAACTTTCGCTTCATGCACATCCAAGGAGGAAGGTTATACATACATAGAGTCACGGGCCAGGTGCTGTGATTGCTGCTCTGCTCCCCGAAAGGATTAATGCCATCCGCGCTTAAAGCAAACCATACGTTCCTTGGGTCACTTGCAAACTCATCCCAGTACTTTCTCTCGATTTTTCTCCACTGCGACCCGTCAGCGGGTGCTCTCAACTTCCCGTCTTTCTTACGGTCCTCGCTGTGCGATCGCATCAACTTGGCATGCTCTTCTTTTCTGAACAAACGTTTCAACCGTGGTATTATTGGAGCATACCACATCACCTTCGCAGGAACCCTCTTCCTGGGGGGGCTCGCCGTCAACATCACTAGGGTCATCTCGTCTGATCTTATACCGTAATGCACCGCATACCGGGCATGCGTTCAGATCCTTGTACGCACCGCGGTAGAGGATGCAGTCATTAGGGCATGCATGTACCTTCTGCACCTCCAATCCTAGAGGGCATACGACCTTCTTTGCTGCGTATGTACTGTCGGGAAATTCGTTATCCTTTGGAAGCTTCTTCTTCAATATTTTCAGTAGCTTCTCAAATCCTTTGTCACGCAGCATTCTCTGCCTTCCACTGCAGCAATTCCAGTACGGTACCGAGCTTTGTATTGCCATCTTCACAATTGGGGTACAACCCTTTTTTGTGGTCCTCTAACATGCGATCAAACTTCAGCTTTTCCTTTTGACTTTTGCATTGCGTCCTTGCATCGACAATGACCCGGCGGAGATTATCATCATCGGACACATCGTCTGGTTCCTCTTGATCTTCAACAGCTTCGCCCATTGCAGCATCATCGTGCACATCGTCTGGTTCCTCTTGATCTTTAGTAGCATCACCGTATTCAGGGGGCACATAGTTGTCATCGTACTCTTCTTCTTCGCCATCTTCCATAATAACCCCTATTTCTCTGTGCCTCGTCCAAACATTATAGTGTGGCATGAAACCCTTGTAAAGCAGGTGGGTGTGAAGGATTTTCCGGTCAGAGTAAGACTTCGTATTCCCACATATAGGGCATGGACAACACATAAAACCATTCTGCTTGTTTGCCTCAGCCACGAGAAAATCATGCACGCCCTTAATGTACTCGGAGGTGTGTCTTGAACCGTACATCCATTGCCGGTTCATCTGCGTTCATTATATATAATTAAGTGTGTCAAAAATCATTACAGAACATCATGAATAGATAATTAAGTGACCAAATTAATAGAAGTTCATCATCACATTAAAACCAAAGTACATACATAGTTCTCATCTAACAAGATAAAGGTCTGCAGAGCATCTAAATTAATTAAACCATACATTGAAACTATGTAAAACATTTCAATGCGAAAACAAATGCGATCATAATCGCGACCAGTGTAACAACTGATCCAACGACATAATGATACCAAGCCTCGGTATGAATGGCATATTTTCTAATCTTTCTAATCTTCAAGCGCATTGCATCCATCTTGATCTTATGATCATCGACGACATCCGCAACATGCAACTCCAATACCATCTTCTCCTCCTCAATTTTTCTTTTTTTTCCTTCAACAAATTGTTTTCTTCTTCAACTAAATTTAACCTCTCGACAATAGGGTCGGTTGGAATTTCCGGTTCAACAACCTCCTAGATAACTAAAATCTATGTCACATTGGTCGGCATAATTGTCATAAACAATAATGAACCAATAGTTATGAAAAGATAATATATACCATATCCGGATCATAGACATGACGAGGGCCGACGGGGGCGGATACCAAAACCATCGCACTGTATAAGATGCAATAATAAAAGTAAGAAAATTATACAAGTATCTATATAAACATACAAGTAAGAATTTCTTTTTTCCTTTCAGAAAGAAGATAAGAACAAGAGGCTCACCACGGTGGTGCCGGCGACAAGATCGGCACGGGCGATCGACGGCGGTGAAGACGGGGACGGGACGTGACGCACCGCTAAACCTAGACAAATATTGAGGAAAATGGAGCTTGGAGGTCAAGCTTGGAGAGGAGAAAGCTTAAGTAGTGTGGCTCGGGCATTCCATCGAACACCTCGTGTGCATAGGAGGTGAGCTAGAGCACCACAAACTCTCTCCTTGCCGGCCAGGGAAAACAGAGCAGTGAGAGTGCTCTGCTCGCGGGCAAGGGGTATATATAGGCAGCCCATTGGTCCTGGTTGGTGGCTTGAACCGGGACTAAAGGGCAGCCTTTGGTCCCGGTTCATGCCACCAACCGGGACCAATGGTGGTGGGCCAGGAGCAAGGCCCATTGGTCCTGGTTCGTCCCACCAACCGGGACCAAAAGGTCTAGATGAACCGGGACAATGGCCCACGTGGCCCGGCCGGCCCCCGGGGCTCACGAACCGGGTCCAATGCCCCCATTGGTCCCGGTTCTGGATTGAACCGGGACTAATGGGCTGACCTGGCCTGGACCATTGCCCCCTTTTCTACTAGTGATAGTCCGGTTGTCCGGACATCCCCTAATCCAAGACTCCCTTAGTAGCCCCTGAACCAGGCTTCAATGACGATGAGTCCGGCGTGCAATTTTGTCTTCAGCATTGCAAGGCAGGTTCCATCTCCGAATATTCCAAAGTAATTATCGAACACTTAGACCGTGTCCTGATCTGCAAGATGATCATCACATACCACCATAGGGGGCATAACATAAATCTGATCTGCTAGCAATTTTTTGGACAACATGACATGTCGCCATGGTCGGGTCTTTATTCGAACTGTTTTCCCACAACCAGCCCTAGCGCATCGCGAGGCGGTTTCCTCTGCATGTTTTGCTGTAGCAGAGATCGTGTCCCCTTATTGCGGGATCCTCATCAATACGGGTATGGGTAACCCAACCGCACCGCTAACTGCGGCGAGTGGAGAACGAGCGGGCTCTACTAGGCAAGTGGGGAGGTGCAAAAAGCTTTTACCGTCTCTATAAAGAGATAAGGTTTCTTCCTCTTTACCCACGCCTTCTCCTTTCGCTAGTGCATTCCCCTCTGTTCGAGCCCTAGCGCCCAAGCACTCTTTTTCTCCATCGAAGAGAGGTTCTCCAAAGATGTCCGGATCCGTAGCAGGAGGCAAATGGATGGCCTCTACCGTCCAGTAGAAGGATATCAAGAGGCTCCGAGAGGCCGGGTACCTGGCCAAGAAGATTGGCCACCGTCTTCCGCCGGTGGGACAGATTGTCCCCACTCCGAAGCCCCATGAGAGGGTCGTGTTTCTTCCTCATTTTGTCCGCGGGCTCGGGTTTCCCCTTCACCCATTTGTTCGCGGAGTCATGTATTATTACGGGATTGATTTTCATGATCTTACCCCCAATTCTTTCCTTAACATCTCGACGTTCATCGTCGTGTGTGAGGCTTTTCCTCGGATTTCGCCTCACTTCGGCCTGTGGCTGAAGATTTTCAATGTGAAGGCCAAGGTGGTGAGTGGCGAGCACGCCGAGTGCGGCGGTGCCATGGTGAGCAAGATGCCCAAGGTCGTCTGGCCGACGGGTGCCTTCAACGACTCCGTCAAGGAGTGGCAGCAGCAATGGTTCTATATCACTGAACCGCGCGGCAAAAAGTGGGTTGCGGCTCCCGAGTTCAGATCCGGAGTCCCGCTGCGACTCATGTCCTAGCCCAAGAAGGGCCTGAACTGGTCCTCGTCCGATGAGCTGTCACTGCTCCAAACGCGCGTATAGAGTGTGGTTGACAAGGACGTCAAACTCGTCGACGTAGTCCAGGTGATGTTAGTTCGCCTGGTTCTCCCTTGCCAGCGTCGAGCCTGCAATTTGTGGGAGTATGACCCAACCAAGCACCACACCCTTCGGGAGCTCTATGACTCCTCCCACAAGGATATCTGGAAGGTGCTCTTTAAGTCTGGCAAATCATGGTCGGGCTCCGCCGAGGACCATGGGTATCAATTATCCCATTCTGCTAGCCCGGTAAGTTATTGCTATGCTCTGTCCATCTATGCTTGAGTTGGCATGTCCCGAGGGAGACACTTTTATCATGCTTTATCATAAGCCCAAGGATGGATAAAAAAGGTGGAGCGGATACATTTCTGGCCCCGCTGCCGGAGGAACCAGCTAGACCTCTTCTGACGAATATGCTGGTCCCAGCGCTTTACGAGGCACCGAAGAAAGAGGCCTCCAAGAAGGTCAAAAAGACCCGGAGTGGCCTCCGTCGTCGTGATGCTTCGGACGCGAAATCTAAAGACTCCAGCGACCGTCCTTCGTTCGAAGACAAGGAGGAGGAAGCGGAGGAAGGCGAGCCTCCCACAGGAGGTGGGAAGAAAAGGACGGCTTCCTCATCCCTGGAGGCCGAATCGCCCAAGAGAGGGAGAGGTTCCCTCCCAGAGGCATCCACCACGGTTGCCGATAGCAGCCTGGGGTGGGATCCCAGGGCCCAGCCCCTGGAAAAGTCGTAAGTATACGAAATCCGAACACGCATATGCATCCGGGGTTGTTTGGGTATAGTAGTCTTAACTGTCGCCATATTTCATACAGCCCGGCGACGTCTTGCGCCGGACAGTCCTCATCGGAGGATTCGCTGAGCTCAGATGCTTTGGCGAGCGAGACGCCTCCAAAGGCCCCTTCCCCAAAGTCCAGGCGCGACACTAAGGTGTCGTCTCAATGGGACCCGGACCAGGGGGCATATCTCTGGGGCCGGACACACGGGAGCGATGGCCCCCAAGCGTGTCGACGGCAGGGGCGATCTCGGGTTCGGACCACAGCCGGACATGGTCCTGGAGACCTTTAAGGCTCCAAGATCGGGCGAGCAGCCACCTTTGACGGGCGGAGGCTTGCCTACTCCGCCGGCAACCTCTGTCCAAGCAGAGCTGCCGGGCGGTCTATCGATAGCGTTAAGGAGCGCGTCTATCATCGATGAACATCGGACCCTCATGGGTGCGGTTATTGAAAAGATTTAGTCCGCTGAGAGCGGGCTGAATGAGTCCTGCCTTGGCCTTATAAAGGCCTTTGAGGTATGTTTTCTAAGAAATCTTTGAGGAATTGTCATAATATGAGTAGTAGCCCCTGATGCACTGTCCGGCGAAAGAGAGAGAAAAAGCCAGACAGGGGATCAAATCATCTGCTTTTGTAGGAGCCTTTGTAAATGATGTATGTGCCTTTGTTTGAAAACAGGCGTCTGCAGAGAAGACCGTTGCTCATAATGCGGAGGTGTCCGGACTGAAGCAGAGCGTGGAACGGGCCGAAGAGGAACTTGGCTGTGTGAAGAAGCAATTGGAGGACATGCAAGGCATGTTGAAACATTGTCTTGAATTCGGCACGAATGAGTAATTGTTCCTGATGAAAAGTATTTGTATTGTATGCTCTAGGAGCGAGTGCTGAATTTGAGGCACTGAAGAAGGATGTGGCTGATGCCAACGAGAAGGCTGCCGCCGAACAGGCGCTTCGTGAGAAACACGAGGCCAGGGTCATCGAAGCTGAGCGAGAGCTCCAGGAGGCTGTGAAGAAAAGTGATGCCTTGGAGCAAACACTACTAGGAAAACAGCTATAGATGAAATGGACACTAATGACGCACCACATGTGTGGTGCGCCATTAGTATATAGCAATGGCGCACCACATACAGGTGCGCCATTAGTAATATATTACTAATGGCGCAACTGGTGTGTGGTGCGCCATTAGAAGTTTTGAAAAAAACAATTGTTACTAATGGCGCACCATGGGATAGTGCGCCATTACTAGTTGACATAGTAATGGTGCACCACACCCACCATGCGCCATTAGTAGTTTTGAAAAAAAATTGTTAGTAATGGCGCACCGGTGGACAGTGCGCCATTACTAGTTTTAACTAGTAATGCCGCACT
>NC_041393.1:426188780-426189304 GCF_002162155.2 Triticum dicoccoides | reverse complement strand
TTTTTTCAACAGAAACCTGAAATGGGATTGCCAGAACCCCCAGCCCCCTCTGAAACAAACTAGGGTTTACTAAAAATATTTTCGATGAACCTGAAATGCCCTTCTAAAATGTCCATCATTTTTGCCTTGGTTCAGAACCTTTGCCAAAAGTGGTGCACAATTTCCTAGGTCATCCTAAGGTCTTTGAATTAAATCATAAGTATTTGAATTTGGGCATTTAAAATTTATTAAATATTTCAAATGTCCAAATATTCCCAATCTAAAATGTTTCATGTTGGAAATATTCCAACATTGGACCAGGAGTAGTTTGGTGAATTTTAGAACTTTTTAGGTATTTTTAATAATTCAACAAAGTTACAGAAAAATAGAAAAAGAAAACAGAAGGAAACACTTACCTGGCGCCACCCCGGCCCACCAGCCAGCCCACCTGGCCGGCCCAGCCCAGCGCCGCGCCAGCGAGCTGCTTGCCGACCAGGCAGGCAGGCAAGGTGCTCGACGGCGAGCACCGCATGGGTGCCACGCAC
>NC_041393.1:426178699-426188650 GCF_002162155.2 Triticum dicoccoides | reverse complement strand
CGCGCTCCCACACCATGGCCGACGCCACCGTCGCTGCACCGCTGCCGTAGCCGCGCTCTCCGTCGTCTCCACGCCGCGCCACCGTGTCCAGGAGCTCCGCCGCCGTCCACTTCATCGAGCTAGCCGAGCCCCGAGCGCTCGCGTGCCCCGAAGCCACCGCACCAACCTCGCCCGAGTCCGCCGTCGCCGGAGATCCCCTTCGCCGTCGCCGCCGCAGCAGTTCGTCCCCGACCACGCCGACCGTTCCATCGCGACCGCTGTGAGCCTAGCTACCCCTCCTACCTTCTCTCTCTCGCTCCCGAGCCGTGTAGCCACCGCACGAAGCTCACCCGCACGCGCCGTCGCGGACCTCGTCGCCGACGTGCTCCCGGCCATCCTCCGGCCACCTCACCGTGTCCATCGCGTTCACCACGTCGCGTTGGAGCTAACTGTGCACTCCCCGCACCTCACCGCACACCCTACCTCGAGTTCGCCTTCACCCGAGCTCCGGTGGCCGCCAAAGTCGCCGCCGGCGCCAACTCCGGCCACCCCGACCCCAATGGACTCCACCAAGAGCTGCGGCTCGTCCTCAGCTTCACGCCGATGGCCTCCGCGACCCATTTGGTGGCCGGAACGGCCAAAAGCACTCTCGCCGCCGCGTCGGGCTCGCCGGCGGTTAAACGCCGGCGGGTTTGACCCTGCCTTTGACCACGGGTGGGCCCAGGTTGACTCCGTTGAGTCACTGACAAGTGGGCCCAGCCCTGTTAATTAACTTAGTTTAGTTTTAATTAATTTCTAACTAAACTAATCGCACTGACATGCGGGACCCACTGGTCAGTTTGACCTGACCAGCCCGTTGACCACTGACGTCATCATGACATAGTGCTGACGCAGTAATTTAATTTACTAGAGTTATTTTTACATAGGAAATTCCAGAAAATGTTTCAAACTTCAAAAATTCATAGAAATTAATCTGTAACTCCAAATGAAACAAATTATATATGAAAAATGATCAGAAAAATCCAATATATCCATCTGTACTGGTTTCATGCATGTTTACAGAAGCTAACCTGCTGTTTTACACAGAACAAGATATAACACCTTAAATGATCATATATGAGTTTGGAAATTGCATCTTTGGTTCAAAATGCTCCAAACCCATTTGATCTTAGTTGCATTAGCCCAATGCACTCATTTTGCCATGTCTCATTGCATGCATCATATTGTTGCATCTTGTTTGGTAATGCTGTGTATCGGTGTTCTCTGCGGCAGGTTCTGCCCCCGAGGAGTACCGTGATAACCCCGACGAAGAGCAATACCCGTGCACCGACCCGTCAGGCAAGCAACCAACCATTTGATCATACCGATAAAATCCCATGTTCTTGCTCCTGCTCTCGTTTACTGCATTAAGACAACGCGATTCAAACTGTTGTGTGCTGCGGTAGTTGAACCCATTTCCTCTACATGACCTGTCATTGCCACAGTAACTAGATGAAACCCACTAGCATGTGTAGGAGTTGATTGAGCCATATGATTGTGTTGTTCCTACCTTGCTATGCCTGCTATGCTTAGAGTCGTGTCAGGTCTGGTTCATCTGGGTGATGGCTAGAGTGAAATGATCGAGTCGGTATGAGAGTAAGGTGTTGAACACGATTTGGTAAAGGTATCGATGAGAGGCCATGTAGGAGTACATGGTGGGTTGTTTCATTGAGGCCGTCCTTAAGCACTGAGATCTGTATGTGTGATTTAAGAATCAGCTACTACCATACATTGGGCCCTGAAATATGACCCCGCTCGACTTCTTATTCACGCTAGTCCTCTGTCCAGGAGTTGCAAGTAGTTTCTGGTGTTTGTAGCCTA
Source organism: Triticum dicoccoides (assembly GCF_002162155.2). Lineage (NCBI taxonomy): Eukaryota > Viridiplantae > Streptophyta > Magnoliopsida > Poales > Poaceae > Triticum > Triticum dicoccoides. The sequence continues at coordinate 426,186,811 of NC_041393.1, read as the reverse complement.
CTGGAGGCCGTGGACAGCGCTGACCGTAGGGGTGGGCTGTGATGCGGTAGGTACGTGGCCGGGTGTACCGGATGCCCGTTTGGTATCTCGGGAACCCTGTTCACATCGTTTGGGGCTGTGAGCGAAACTTCGGCCGGAACTCCTCATAGATGGAACCCAAATAGGTGATAAACCTGGACTAGAGACTTGAGTGTCTAGGTAGGTCGTGGTCTACACCCACGTCGGCTTTCGCTTGAAGTCTGCCGAGCACATGTCGTGTGCAGACGCTAAGTGGTGGAAACATGTATGAAGAAGTACACCCCTGCAGGGTTAACATCATCTATTCGAATAGCCGCGTCCGCGGTAAAGGACTACTTGGTTGCCTATACAGTTCATAGACAAGTAAATGGATACTACTAAAAGCCTCAAGATAAGCGTGAGTACCGAGGATGGCTCTTCCGTAGGAAGACGGAGGTGGATCCTCGGTGGTGTATTGAAGTGATGAGTAGTGGACTCGAGTGCGCAAAACCATTTCAAGTTGGTGTCTCGTAGGATAGCTTAGCCATGAGTCAAAGCTGGCTTGCTGCAATAACCCCACCAACCCTTCTTGATAATATGCATGTATGTAGGATCTGATGTAAGTCTTGCTGAGTACCTTTGTACACATGTTGCTTTAATTTACATTTTTCAGAAGATGCCACAAACCCTTCCGACGGGTTCTTCGTAGACGTTGACATCGATGAGTAGACTAAGGCCCAGGTGGTGATCCTGAGCAAGTGAAGGACCATGTAGTATAGCTAGGCTTACCCAAGCCTCTTTTGTTTTACTAGTTGTCTGTACTCAGACAAAACACTTTCGCTGTGGCTTGTATGTTTGTATGACTTGTATGTGGGTCGTGTGACCCGTACTTGTGTGTATGATATGTATGGCTCTCTGAGCCTTTAAATAAAGTACTTGTGTCGTAGAGTCATGTTGTGATGCCTTGTTGTATTTGCACATATCGAGCATATTGTGTGTATGATTGAAATGCTTGGAATGTGTGGGATCTGACTATCTAGTTGTTTATCTTTAGTAGCCTCTCTTACCGGGAAATGTCTCCTAGTGTCTCCACTGAGCCATGGTAGCTTGCTACTGCTCCGGAACACTTAGGCTGGCCGGCATGTGTCCTTCCTCGTTCCTGTGTCTGTCCCTTCGGGGAAATGTCACGCATTGAGTACCGGAGTCCTGTTAGCCCGCTACAGCCCGGTTTACCGGAGTCCTGCTAGCCCAGTGCTACAGCCCGGAACTTACTTGCTGATGACCGACACGTTCGATGCTGGGTCATGGATGCCTGTCCCTGTAAGTCTGTGCCACTTTGGGTTTACGACTAGTCATGTCAGCCCGGGCTCCTTTTCATATGGATGCTAGCGACACTATCATATACGTGTGCCAAAAGGCGCAAACGGTCCCGCGCTAAGGTAAGGCGACACCCGTTGGGATACCGTGCGTGAGGCCGCAAAGTGATATGATGTGTTACAGGCTAGATCGATGTGACATTGAGTCGGGGTCCTGACAGCGTTGGCATCAGAGCCGGACTGCCTGTAGGTTCTCCAAGCCAAACTGGTCGATGTTGAGTCTAGAAATGCTTTAGTTATATGTAGGGGAATTGATTGTGGGATGGTACGTAAGGCTCTTTTTACTCCTTTACCTCATGACATTCTGATCTGAGTCAGTCCATTCTTCCACCGGGGTTTAAGGATTAGGATCTCTTCTCTCTATTAGGTTCACGCGTTACTAATCAGTAGTACCTTGTAGGTTTGATGGTTACAAGCCTGGTTCGGTTTTACTATCCTGTTATGTTACTAATTGGACCCAGAACCTTGATATGATATTGTTGAGTGCCTATGCAATTCTTTGTATAATGTCCCAACTCCTTTTGAGCATTTACAGTCGTTATGCTGTCCAATTTCCGCTAGAAATTCTAATGCCTTTGCATTGTGGTTATGCTTCCAGATGGCCACTCATGACCAAAATCAAGTGGTTCGTCTGACCAGATGCATTGGTGTGACCGGTCATACAGCCATGCTAGTTCGGGTTATGATCGAAGCGGGATACCGTTGGTACCCCGAATACACAGTTGAAGAGCAGTATCGAGACTTTAATCAAAGCCAATATCTTTGCACTGTCCGGGTGTTTCCCTCTTATCCTGGTTCCACCGAGGCCCTTCACAGCTCCTATGGGCTTGGTGTTACTATTGATATGGCGGTGCAAGATGCTGCGTATTCTATGATGACCATCATGCGACTCAGGACTGGCCTGCTTCGCAACACCGACTTCCGGTATATGCCGGGTTCACTTCCTGGAGCGTTTGGTTATCTCCGGGCTATCTATGCTGATTCCAGTCAGGAGGACTCACTAACCTGTACCACCGCCGAGTTGCTCGAGGACAAGGACCGAGAGAGTCGGGCCTTGAGGATGGTGCTCTTCAACGCCCGTGCTGATCACTGGGCCACTTTGACTCGTTTTGCACCGGCTGTCCAAGCTGGATATATGGATATGAGAGACCTGTATCCTGTTAGAACTGCTCTGCCGGACATGATGGATTGGCGTGATGTGGGGGGCATCACCCCACCTCGTGGTCCTCGCAGGCCACCGTTTGTTGGTCCAAGACCTCACCCTTGCCCTTACGGTCCACAGGCTCCTCAGGACCGTCTGTTCCCGGACGATCACGTTGAACTCCCAGGCTACGGAGGAGACTTCTATGAGAACTACTACGGAGACGTCTGAGTTAGTAGTAGTCCCACTAGTATTGTAATAGTTGTATTTCCACCGTCCTGCGTGACTCGTGGAATATGACTTAGTGTGTACTAATTCCGGAGGTGTAGGAAAAATAATGTATAGGAGCTTGGTATGCCTCCGACGAGATGTAATCTTCCTTCCACCGTAGTAGTACTTTGTTTGGTCCTGTACTAAACCTTGTATGGTGTGTATGACAGTGGAATAAAGAAGCAGTTTCTGTATCTACCATGTCATACGGATGATCATCTTGCATTCCAAGTTATCCATTACATTCTACATTTCTATGTCAGAATCTTGCCATCCTGGACTAAATCCTTGTCTTGTTTTCCTAGGATGGTTAACACCCGCAACAACCCTGCTCCGCCAGAGCAGGCCGAAGGCAGCAGAGTTGGGGAAGCGAACCTGCCTCACCCTCCTTCTCTGGCCGAAGTTATGCTGGAGGCCGAGAGAAACAAACGGGAGACCAACCGTTTGCTGGAGCGTATCAAACAGAACACAGCCCATCATCAGAGAAATAACTTGGTGTCGCTTAGTGACTTCATCAAGTTACACCCACCTACCTTTCACCACTCCGTCGAGCCTCTCGACGCTGATGACTGGCTTCGCAGCATTACCCACAAGCTGCGTTCTGCACTGGTAGCTGAGGCTGATAAGGTCACCTTTGCTGCATATCATCTTGAAGGCCCCGCCAGTCTCTGGTGGGAGAATTATATGGCTATGCGCCCAGTTGGCCATGTCACTACTTGGGCAGAATTCAGCGAGGCTTTCCGTGAACATCACATTCCGGAGGGTCTCATGGATCGTAAACGTGAGGAGTTCTGCAGTTTCACCCAAGGCCGTCTCTCCGTGGACGCCTACAGCAGAGAGTTCGGTAATCTCGCACGCTATGCAACCGAAGAGGTCTCCACTGACGCCAAGAAACAGGCAAGGTTCCGCAAGGGACTTAGCCCCGAACTTCGCCGAGATCTCCGTCTGCATGAGTGCACCTCTTTCCAGAAGCTTGTTAACAAAGCCATCAGTGCTGAAACTGGTCAGACTGATTTCGAAGCAACACGCAAGCATGGCCGTGATATGGGTTCCTCATCCGGTGCTGGACCACAGAAGCGCCGTGTGTGGGTGCCTAATACTGCCCTGCCACCCAGATTCACACCGAGGCCATCCTTTCAGGCGCCTCGCCCAGTTCAACAGTATGCACCAGCTAGGCCCTATGGTGGGCCAACCAACAATGCTCCTCTACGCGCCAGCCCCGTGACGTGCTTCAAATGTGGTGAATCAGGCCACTACATGCGCGATTGTCTTCAGACCAACCCCAACCAGCCTGCAAAAGCTGTTGGCCGTGGCAAGCCAGCAGGAAAGGTGTTCTATGCCAAGCCGGCCACCACTGCACGTGGCCATGTTAATTGTGTCTCAGCTGAAGAGGCCCAAGAGGATCCCAACGTCGTGCTCGGTACGCTTCTTGTTAATTGCCACCCGGCATCCGTTCTTTTCGATACTGGAGCATCTCATTCATTCATATCCGAGAACTATGCACGCTTGCATAACACTGCATTCTGTGACATGCCTTCCACCATGGAAATTTCTACCCCAGGTTCTAGATGGCAAACCTCTAGAGTAAGTCATGGTAATGAAATTCAGGTCGACAGACTTGTTTTCCTTGCATCGTTGATAGCTCTCAAATCTTCGGATATAAATATCATCTTGGGTATGGACTGGATGTCAGCCCATCATGCCAAGATTGATTGTTTCTCTAGGACTGTTCAACTTACGCACCCCTCGGGAAAGATAGTCAATGTCTTGACCCGAATATCCAAGCGCCAACTATATTCTCTTAATGCCAGTCCATTGCCAGACCTCGAAGACGTTCCGGTAGTCCGTGACTTCCCGGATGTCTTTCCAGAAGAATTGCCAGGTGTCCCACCTGACAGAGATGTTGAATTCATGATAGACCTCATTCCAGGAACAGTCCCAATTTCTAGAAGACCCTATAAGATGGCACCCCTAGAACTAGCCGAATTTAAGAAACAACTCGATGAGTCCTTGAAAAAGGGTTTCATCCGTCCCAGTTCATCTCCTTGGGCTTGCCCCGTCCTCTTCGTCAAGAAGAAGGATGGTACGGACTGGATGGTTGTAGATTATCGACCCGTCAACTTGGTCACAATTAAGAATAAGTATCCGCTCCCCAGGATCAACGATCTGTATGATCAGCTCGCAGGATCCTCAGTCTTCTCTAAAATGGATTTGAGGTTAGGCTACCATCAAATCAAAATCCGAAACGGGGACATTCCCAAAACGGCCTTTGTTACTCGTTACGGCCAATACGAGTACACCGTCATGTCCTTCGGTTTAACCAATGCTCCAGCCACCTTCTCCCGGTTAATGAACTCAATCTTCATGGAGTATTTGGATAAATTCGTCGTGGTTTACCTCGATGATATACTCATCTACTCTAAGAACGAGGAAGAACATGCCGAACATCTAAGGCTAGTGTTGATGAAACTTCGAGAGCATCGCCTTTATGCCAAGTTTTCTAAATGCGAATTTTGGCTGCCAGAAGTGACCTATCTAGGACATATAATTTCTGGTAAGGGTATTGCTATCAATCCCGAGCGAGTTCAAGCCGTCCTTAATTGGACTCCACTCAAGCAAGTTCGAAGTTTCCTTGGCTTAGCGAGCTATTGCCGCCGCTTTGTCGAGAACTTCTCCAAAGTTGCTAAACCTCTAACTGAACTCCTCAAGAAGGATAAAAAGTTCGAGTGGACTCCACAATGTGAGCACAGTTTCCAGGAACTGAAAAGACGTTTAACTTCTGCTCCCGTGCTGGTACCACCAGATTTCTCTAAGGACTTTGTTATCTATTGCGATGCCTCGCGACAAGGGCTAGGCTGTATTCTCATGCAAGATCGACACGTAATTGCTTGTGCTTCACGGCAATTACACCCACATGAGGAAAACTACCCAACTCATGATCTAGAGCTTGCAGTTGTAGTCCATGCACTAAAAACCTGGCGACATTACCTTCTTGGTAATCGTTGCGAAATCTACACCGATCACCAAAGTCTGAAGTATATATTCACCCAACCAGATTTGAATCTCAGGCAAAGACGTTGGGTTGAGTTGATCACAGATTTCGACTTAGGAATAACTTATACCCCAGGAAAAGCCAACGTCATGGCTGATGCGCTAAGTCGTAAATCTTATTGCAACAACCTAATGTTGCAACAAAATCAACCACTTCTCCATGAGGAATTTCGGAAGCTTAACCTTCACATTGTTCCTCGAGGGTTCCTTTCCACCTTGGTGGCGAAACCTACTCTTATGGATCAAGTCATCGCTGCCCAAAAACGAGATAAAGGAATATCCCGGATTAAGGAGAACATTGCTAGCGGAGATGCTAAATGTTTCTCTATAAATGATCATGGTGTTGTATATTTTGAGAACCGTCTAGAGGTTCCCAAGAATCAGCACATACGACAGCTGATCCTTAAGGAAGCTCATGAATCTCCTCTCACCATTCATCCCGGTAGCACTAAAATGTATCAGGACCTATGCCAGAGGTTCTGGTGGACTAGGATGAAGAGAGACATTGCTCAATTTGTTGCTAACTGCGACGTCTGTCGTCGTGTAAAAGCAGAGCATCAACGGCCTGCTGGCACCCTTCAACCTTTAGCTATTCCTGAATGGAAATGGGATAAAATCAGTATGGATTTCATCACTGGTTTTCCCAGGACCAAGAGAGGGAATAATGCTATCTTTGTTGTTATCGACCGCCTCTCCAAAGTAGCCCATTTCTTACCTGTTCGCGAGAGTATAACCGCTAGTCAGCTAGCAGACTTGTACATCTCCCGAATAGTGTCTCTTCATGGCGTTCCATTGGAAATTAACTTGGATCGAGGAAGTCTCTTCACCTCTCGATTTTGGGTAAGTTTCCAAAATGCTATGGGAACCCATCTTTCCTTTAGCACTGCTTTTCACCCTCAATCGAGTGGTCAAGTAGAACGCGTCAACCAAATTCTAGAAGACATGCTTCGAGCTTCTGTTATCTCATTCGGAATGGATTGGGAGAAATGCCTTCCATTTGCCGAATTTGCTTATAACAACAGCTATCAATCTAGCTTGGGCAAAGCACCTTTTGAAGTTCTCTATGGACGAAGGTGTCGAACACCTCTTAACTGGTCAGAAACCGGGGAAAGACAATTCTTTGGCCCGGATATGATCCAGGAAGCAGAAGAGCAAGTTCGCATCGTTCGTGAAAAGTTGAAAACAGCCCAATCTCGTCAAAAGAGTCAATATGACCGAAAACATAAGGCTATGACTTACGAGGTTGACGAGAAGGCTTACCTTCGGGTTACTCCTTTGAAGGGAACCCATCGCTTCGGTATCAAAGGCAAATTGGCTCCTCGCTACATTGGACCCTTTCGCATTCTTGCCAAACGAGGAGAAGTTGCTTACCAATTGGAACTACCTCCGCATCTTTCCAAAATCCACGATGTCTTCCACGTTTCTCAACTCAGGCGTTGCTTCTCGGATCCTATCCGTGGAGTGGACCACGAAACGCTTGATCTTCAAGATAATCTCACATATCGAGAATATCCCGTTCGTATCCTCGATCAAGCCGAGCGTACCACTCGACGACATAATATCAAGTTTCTCAAGGTTCAATGGTCGCACCATTCTGAGAAGGAAGCTACTTGGGAAAGGGAGGATCGTCTTCGACTTGAGTACCCCGCCTTCTTTCCGGAGGAACCTAAATCTCGGGACAAGATTCTTTTGAGTGGGGGTGAGTTGTCACACCCTAGCTGGTTCTTGCATTAGAGTGTTGCATCATGTCTATTTTTTTCAACAGAAACCTGAAATGGGATTGCCAGAACCCCCAGCCCCCTCTGAAACAAACTAGGGTTTACTAAAAATATTTTCGATGAACCTGAAATGCCCTTCTAAAATGTCCATCATTTTTGCCTTGGTTCAGAACCTTTGCCAAAAGTGGTGCACAATTTCCTAGGTCATCCTAAGGTCTTTGAATTAAATCATAAGTATTTGAATTTGGGCATTTAAAATTTATTAAATATTTCAAATGTCCAAATATTCCCAATCTAAAATGTTTCATGTTGGAAATATTCCAACATTGGACCAGGAGTAGTTTGGTGAATTTTAGAACTTTTTAGGTATTTTTAATAATTCAACAAAGTTACAGAAAAATAGAAAAAGAAAACAGAAGGAAACACTTACCTGGCGCCACCCCGGCCCACCAGCCAGCCCACCTGGCCGGCCCAGCCCAGCGCCGCGCCAGCGAGCTGCTTGCCGACCAGGCAGGCAGGCAAGGTGCTCGACGGCGAGCACCGCATGGGTGCCACGCAC
>NC_041393.1:426169168-426178398 GCF_002162155.2 Triticum dicoccoides | reverse complement strand
CCCACGCCATGGCCGACGCCACCGTCGCTGCACCGCTGCCGTAGCCGCGCTCTCCGTCGTCTCCACGCCGCGCCACCGTGTCCAAGAGCTCCGCCGTCGTCCACTTCATCGAGCTAGCCGAGCCCCGAGCGCTCGCGTGCCCCGAAGCCACCGCAGCAACCTCGCCCGAGTCCGCCGTCGCCGGAGATCCCCTTCGCCGTCGCCGCCGCAGCAGTTCGTCCCCGACCACGCCGACCGTTCCATCGCGACCGCTGTGAGCCTAGCTACCCCTCCTACCTTCTCTCTCTCGCTCCCGAGCCGTGTAGCCACCGCACGAAGCTCACCCGCACGCGCCGTCGTGGACCTCGTCGCCGACGTGCTCCCGGCCATCCTCCAGCCACCTCACCGTGTCCATCGCGTTCACCACGTCGCGTTGGAGCTAACTGTGCACTCCCCGCACCTCACCGCACACCCTACCTCGAGTTCTCCTTCACCCGAGCTCCGGTGGCCGCCAAAGTCGCCGCCGGCGCCAACTCCGGCCACCCCGACCCCAATGGACTCCACCAAGAGCTGCGGCTCGTCCTCAGCTTCACGCTGATGGCCTCCGCGACCCATTTGGTGGCCGGAACGGCCAAAAGCACTCTCGCCGCCGCGTCGGGCTCGCCGGCGGTTAAACGCCGGCGGGTTTGACCCTGCCTTTGACCACGGGTGGGCCCAGGTTGACTCCGTTGAGTCACTGACAAGTGGGCCCAGCCCTGTTAATTAACTTAGTTTAGTTTTAATTAATTTCTAACTAAACTAATCGCACTGACATGCGGGACCCACTGGTCAGTTTGACCTGACCAGCCCGTTGACCACTGACGTCATCATGACATAGTGCTGACGCAGTACTTTAATTTACTGGAGTTATTTTTACATAGGAAATTCCAGAGAATGTTTCAAACTTCAAAAATTCATAGAAATTAATCTGTAACTCCAAATGAAACAAATTATATATGAAAAATGATCAGAAAAATCCAATCTATCCATCTGTACTGGTTTCATGCATGTTTACAGAAGCTAACCTGCTGTTTTACACAGAACAAGATATAACACCTTAAATGATCATATATGAGTTTGGAAATTGCATCTTTGGTTCAAAATGCTCCAAACCCATCTGATCTTAGTTGCATTAGCCCAATGCACTCATTTTGCCATGTCTCATTGCATGCATCATATTGTTGCATCTTGTTTGGTAATGCTGTGTATCGGTGTTCTCTGCGGCAGGTTCTGCCCCCGAGGAGTACCGTGATAACCCCGACGAAGAGCAATACCCGTGCACCGACCCGTCAGGCAAGCAACCAACCATTTGATCATACCGATAAAATCCCATGTTCTTGCTCCTGCTCTCGTTTACTGCATTAAGACAACGCGATTCAAACTGCTGTGTGCTGCGGTAGTTGAACCCATTTCCTCTGCATGACCTGTCATTGCCACAGTAACTAGATGAAACCCACTAGCATGTGTAGGAGTTGATTGAGCCATATGATTGTGTTGTTCCTACCTTGCTATGACTGCTATGCTTAGAGTCGTGTCAGGTCTGGTTCATCTGGGTGATGGCTAGAGTGAAATGATCGAGTCGGTATGAGAGTAAGGTGTTGAACACGATTTGGTAAAGGTATCGATGAGAGGCCATGTAGGAGTACATGGTGGGTTGTTTCATTGAGGCCGTCCTTAGGCACTGAGATCTGTATGTGTGATTTAAGAATCAGCTACTACCATACATTGGGCCCTGAAATATGACCCCGCTCGACTTCTTATTCACGCTAGTCCTCTGTCCAGGAGTTGCAAGTAGTTTCTGGTGTTTGTAGCCTACTGGAGGCCGTGGACAGCGCTGACCGTAGGGGTGGGCTGTGATGCGGTAGGTACGTGGCCGGGTGTACTGGATGCCTGTTTGGTATCTCGGGAACCCTGTTCACATCGTTTGGGGCTGTGAGCGAAACTTCGGCCGGAACTCCTCATAGATGGAACCCAAATAGGTGATAAACCTGGACTAGAGACTTGAGTGTCTAGGTAGGTCGTGGTCTACACCCACGTCGGCTTTCGCTTGAAGTCTGCCGAGCACATGTCGTGTGCAGACGCTAAGTGGTGGAAACATGTATGAAGAAGTACACCCCTGCAGGGTTAACATCATCTATTCGAATAGCCGCGTCCGCGGTAAAGGACTACTTGGTTGCCTATACAGTTCATAGACAAGTAAATGGATACTACTAAAAGCCTCAAGATAAGCGTGAATACCGAGGATGGCTCTTCCGTAGGAAGACGGAGGTGGATCCTCGGTGGTGTATTGAAGTGATGAGTAGTGGACTCGAGTGCGCAAAACCATTTCAAGTTGGTGTCTCGTAGGATAGCTTAGCCATGAGTCAAAGCTGGCTTGCTGCAATAACCCCACCAACCCTTCTTGATAATATGCATGTATGTAGGATCTGATGTAAGTCTTGCTGAGTACCTTTGTACTCATGTTGCTTTAATTTACATTTTTCAGAAGATGCCACAAACCCTTCCGACGGGTTCTTCGTAGACGTTGACATCGATGAGTAGACTAAGGCCCAGGTGGTGATCCTGAGCAAGTGAAGGACCATGTAGTATAGCTAGGCTTACCCAAGCCTCTTTTATTTTACTAGTTGTCTGTACTCAGATAAAACACTTCCGCTGTGGCTTGTATGTTTGTATGACTTGTATGTGGGTCGTGTGACCCGTACTTGTGTGTATGATATGTATGGCTCTCTGAGCCTTTAAATAAAGTACTTGTGTCGTAGAGTCATGTTGTGATGCCTTGTTGTATTTGCACATATCGAGCATATTGTGTGTATGATTGAAATGCTTGGAATGTGTGGGATCTGACTATCTAGTTGTTTATCTTTAGTAGCCTCTCTTACCGGGAAATGTCTCCTAGTGTCTCCACTGAGCCATGGTAGCTTGCTACTGCTCCGGAACACTTAGGCTGGCCGGCATGTGTCCTTCCTCGTTCCTGTGTCTGTCCCTTCGGGGAAATGTCACGCATTGAGTACCGGAGTCCTGTTAGCCCGCTACAGCCCGGTTTACCGGAGTCCTGCTAGCCCAGTGCTACAGCCCGGAACTTACTTGCTGATGACCGACACGTTCGATGCTGGGTCATGGATGCCTGTCCCTGTAAGTCTGTGCCACTTTGGGTTTACGACTAGTCATGTCAGCCCGGGCTCCTTTTCATATGGATGCTAGCGACACTATCATATACGTGTGCCAAAAGGCGCAAACGGTCCCGGGCTAAGGTAAGGCGACACCCGTTGGGATACCGTGCGTGAGGCCGCAAAGTGATATGATGTGTTACAGGCTAGATCGATGTGACATTGAGTCGGGGTCCTGACAGCGTTGGCATCAGAGTCGGACTGCCTGTAGGTTCTCCAAGCCAAACTGGTCGATGTTGAGTCTAGAAATGCTTTAGTTATATGTAGGGGAATTGATTGTGGGATGGTACGTAAGGCTCTTTTTACTCCTTTACCTCATGACATTCTGATCTGAGTCAGTCCATTCTTCCACCGGGGTTTAAGGATTAGGATCTCTTCTCTCTATTAGGTTCACGCGTTACTAATCAGTAGTACCTTGTAGGTTTGATGGTTACAAGCCTGGTTCGGTTTTACTATCCTGTTATGTTACTAATTGGACCCAGAACCTTGATATGATATTGTTGAGTGGCTATGCAATTCTTTGTATAATGTCCCAACTCCTTTTGAGCATTTACAGTCGTTATGCTGTCCAATTTCCGCTAGAAATTCTAATGCCTTTGCATTGTGGTTATGCTTCCAGATGGCCACTCGTGACCAAAATCAAGTGGTTCGTCTGACCAGATGCATTGGTGTGACCGGTCATACAGCCATGCTAGTTCGGGTTATGATCGAAGCGGGATACCGTTGGTACCCCGAATACACAGTTGAAGAGCAGTATCGAGACTTTAATCAAAGCCAATATCTTTGCACTGTCCGGGTGTTTCCCTCTTATCCTGGTTCCACCGAGGCCCTTCACAGCTCCTATGGGCTTGGTGTTACTATTGATATGGCGGTGCAAGATGCTGCGTATTCTATGATGACCATCATGCGAGTCAGGACTGGCCTGCTTCGCAACACCGACTTCCGGTATATGCCGGGTTCACTTCCTGGAGCGTTTGGTTATCTCCGGGCTATCTATGCTGATTCCAGTCAGGAGGACTCACTAACCCGTACCACCGCCGAGTTGCTCGAGGACAAGGACCGAGAGAGTCGGGCCTTGAGGATGGAGCTCTTCAACGCCCGTGCTGATCACTGGGCCACTTTGACTCGTTTTGCACCGGCTGTCCAAGCTGGATATATGGATATGAGAGACCTGTATCCTGTTAGAACTGCTCTGCCGGACATGATGGATTGGCGTGATGTGGGGGGCATCACCCCACCTCGTGGTCCTCGCAGGCCACCGTTTGTTGGTCCAAGACCTCACCCTTGCCCTTACGGTCCACAGGCTCCTCAGGACCGTCTGTTCCCGGACGATCACGTTGAACTCCCAGGCTACGGAGGAGACTTGTATGAGAACTACTACGGAGACGTCTGAGTTAGTAGTAGTCCCACTAGTATTGTAATAGTTGTATTTCCACCGTCCTGCGTGACTCGTGGAATATGACTTAGTGTGTACTAATTCCGGAGGTGTAGGAAAAATAATGTATAGGAGCTTGGTATGCCTCCGACGAGATGTAATCTTCCTTCCACCGTAGTAGTACTTTGTTTGGTCCTGTACTAAACCTTGTATGGTGTGTATGACAGTGGAATAAAGAAGCAGTTTCTGTATCTACCATGTCATACGGATGATCATCTTGCATTCCAAGTTATCCATTACATTCTACATTTCTATGTCAGAATCTTGCCATCCTGGACTAAATCCTTGTCTTGTTTTCCTAGGATGGTTAACACCCGCAACAACCCTGCTCCGCCAGAGCAGGCCGAAGGCAGCAGAGTTGGGGAAGCGAACCTGCCTCACCCTCCTTCTCTGGCCGAAGTTATGCTGGAGGCCGAGAGAAACAAACGGGAGACCAACTGTTTGCTGGAGCGTATCGAACAGAACACAGCCCATCATCAGAGAAATAACTTGGTGTCGCTTAGTGACTTCATCAAGTTACACCCACCTACCTTTCACCACTCCGTCGAGCCTCTCGACGCTGATGACTGGCTTCGCAGCATTACCCACAAGCTGCGTTCTGCACTGGTAGCTGAGGCTGATAAGGTCACCTTTGCTGCATATCATCTTGAAGGCCCCGCCAGCCTCTGGTGGGAGAATTATATGGCTATGCGCCCAGTTGGCCATGTCACTACTTGGGCAGAATTCAGCGAGGCTTTCCGTGAACATCACATTCCGGAGGGTCTCATGGATCGTAAACGTGAGGAGTTCTACAGTTTCACCCAAGGCCGTCTCTCCGTGGACGCCTACAGCAGAGAGTTCGGTAATCTCGCACGCTATGCAACCGAAGAGGTCTCCACTGACGCCAAGAAACAGGCAAGGTTCCGCAAGGGACTTAGCCCCGAACTTCGCCGAGATCTCCGTCTGCATGAGTGCACCTCTTTCCAGAAGCTTGTTAACAAAGCCATCAGTGCTGAAACTGGTCAGACTGATTTCGAAGCAACACGCAAGCATGGCCGTGATATGGGTTCCTCATCTGGTGCTGGACCACAGAAGCGCCGTGTGTGGGTGCCTAATACTGCCCTGCCACCCAGATTCACACCGAGGCCATCCTTTCAGGCGCCTCGCCCAGTTCAACAGTATGCACCAGCTAGGCCCTATGGTGGGCCAACCAACAATGCTCCTCTACGCGCCAGCCCCGTGACGTGCTTCAAATGTGGTGAATCAGGCCACTACATGCGCGATTGTCTTCAGACCAACCCCAACCAGCCTACAAAAGCTGTTGGCCGTGGCAAGCCAGCAGGAAAGGTGTTCTATGCCAAGCCGGCCACCACTGCACGTGGCCATGTTAATTGTGTCTCAGCTGAAGAGGCCCAAGAGGATCCCAACGTCGTGCTCGGTACGCTTCTTGTTAATTGCCACCCGGCATCCGTTCTTTTCGATACTGGAGCATCTCATTCATTCATATCCGAGAACTATGCACACTTGCATAACACTGCATTCTGTGACATGCCTTCCACCATGGAAATTTCTACCCCAGGTTCTAGATGGCAAACCTCTAGAGTAAGTCATGGTAATGAAATTCAGGTCGACAGACTTGTTTTCCTTGCATCGTTGATAGCTCTCAAATCTTCGGATATAAATATCATCTTGGGTATGGACTGGATGTCAGCCCATCATGCCAAGATTGATTGTTTCTCTAGGACTGTTCAACTTACGCACCCCTCGGGAAAGATAGTCAATGTCTTGACCCGAATATCCAAGCGCCAACTATATTCTCTTAATGCCAGTCCATTGCCAGACCTCGAAGACGTTCCGGTAGTCCGTGACTTCCCGGATGTCTTTCCAGAAGAATTGCCAGGTGTCCCACCTGACAGAGATGTTGAATTCGTGATAGACCTCATTCCAGGAACTGTCCCAATTTCTAGAAGACCCTATAAGATGGCACCCCTAGAACTAGCCGAACTTAAGAAACAACTCGATGAGTCCTTGAAAAAGGGTTTCATCCGTCCCAGTTCATCTCCTTGGGCTTGCCCCATCCTCTTCGTCAAGAAGAAGGATGGTACGGACCGGATGGTTGTAGATTATCGACCCGTCAACTTGGTCACAATTAAGAATAAGTATCCGCTCCCCAGGATCAACGATCTGTATGATCAGCTCGCAGGATCCTCAATCTTCTCTAAAATAGATTTGAGGTTAGGCTACCATCAAATCAAAATCCGAAATTGGGACATTCCCAAAACGGCCTTTGTTACTCGTTACGGCCAATACGAGTACACCGTCATGTCCTTCGGTTTAACCAATGCTCCAGCCACCTTCTCCCGGTTAATGAACTCAATCTTCATGGAGTATTTGGATAAATTCGTCGTGGTTTACCTCGATGATATACTCATCTACTCTAAGAACGAGGAAGAACATGCCGAACATCTAAGGCTAGTGTTGATGAAACTTCGAGAGCATCGCCTTTATGCCAAGTTTTCTAAATGCGAATTTTGGCTGCCAAAAGTGACCTATCTAGGACATGTAATTTCTGGTAAGGGTATTGCTGTCAATCCCGAGCGAGTTCAAGCCGTCCTTAATTGGACTCCACCTGAATCGGTCAAGCAAGTTCGAAGTTTCCTTGGCTTAGCGAGCTATTGCCGCCGCTTTGTCGAGAACTTCTCCAAAGTTGCTAAACCTCTAACTGAACTCCTCAAGAAGGATAAAAAGTTCGAGTGGACTCCACAATGTGAGCACAGTTTCCAGGAACTGAAAAGACGTTTAACTTCTGCTCCCGTGCTGGTACCACCAGATTTCTCTAAGGACTTTGTTATCTATTGCGACGCCTCGCGACAAGGGCTAGGCTGTATTCTCATGCAAGATCGACACGTAATTGCTTATGCTTCACGGCAATTACACCCACATGAGGAAAACTACCCAACTCATGATCTAGAGCTTGCAGCTGTAGTCCATGCACTAAAAACCTGGCGACATTACCTTCTTGGTAATCGTTGCGAAATCTACACCGATCACCAAAGTCTGAAGTATATATTCACCCAACCAGATTTGAATCTCAGGCAAAGACGTTGGGTTGAGTTGATCACAGATTTCGACTTAGGAATAACTTATACCCCAGGAAAAGCCAACGTCATGGCTGATGCGCTAAGTCGTAAATCTTATTGCAACAACCTAATGTTGCAACAAAATCAACCACTTCTCCATGAGGAATTTCGGAAGCTTAACCTTCACATTGTTCCTCGAGGGTTCCTTTCCACCTTGGTGGCGAAACCTACTCTTATGGATCAAGTCATCGCTGCCCAAAAACGAGATAAAGGAATATCCCGGATTAAGGAGAACATTGCTAGCGGAGATGCTAAATGTTTCTCTATAAATGATCATGGTGTTGTATATTTTGAGAACCGTCTAGAGGTTCCCAAGAATCAGCACATACGGCAGCTGATCCTTAAGGAAGCTCATGAATCTCCTCTCACCATTCATCCCGGTAGCACTAAAATGTATCAGGACCTACGCCAGAGGTTCTGGTGGACTAGGATGAAGAGAGACATTGCTCAATTTGTTGCTAACTGCGACGTCTGTCGTCGTGTAAAAGCAGAGCATCAACGGCCTGCTGGCACCCTTCAACCTTTAGCTATTCCTGAATGGAAATGGGATAAAATCAGTATGGATTTCATCACTGGTTTTCCCAGGACCAAGAGAGGGAATAATGCTATCTTTGTTGTTATCGACCGCCTCTCCAAAGTAGCCCATTTCTTACCTGTTCGCGAGAGTATAACCGCTAGTCAGCTAGCAGACTTGTACATCTCCCGAATAGTGTCTCTTCATGGCGTTCCATTGGAAATTAACTCGGATCGAGGAAGTCTCTTCACCTCTCGATTTTGGGTAAGTTTCCAAAATGCTATGGGAACCCATCTTTCCTTTAGCACTGCTTTTCACCCTCAATCGAGTGGTCAAGTAGAACGCGTCAACCAAATTCTAGAAGACATGCTTCGAGCTTCTGTTATCTCATTCGGAATGGATTGGGAGAAATGCCTTCCATTTGCCGAATTTGCTTATAACAACAGCTATCAATCTAGCTTGGGCAAAGCACCTTTTGAAGTTCTCTATGGACGAAGGTGTCGAACACCTCTTAACTGGTCAGAAACCGGGGAAAGACAATTCTTTGGCCCGGATATGATCCAGGAAGCAGAAGAGCAAGTTCGCATCGTTCGTGAAAAGTTGAAAACAGCCCAATCTCGTCAAAAGAGTCAATATGACCGAAAACATAAGGCTATGACTTACGAGGTTGACGAGAAGGCTTACCTTCGGGTTACTCCTTTGAAGGGAACCCATCGCTTCGGTATCAAAGGCAAATTGGCTCCTCGCTACATTGGACCCTTTCGCATTCTTGCCAAACGAGGAGAAGTTGCTTACCAATTGGAACTACCTCCGCATCTTTCCAAAATCCACGATGTCTTCCACGTTTCTCAACTCAGGCGTTGCTTCTCGGATCCTATCCGTGGAGTGGACCACGAAACGCTTGATCTTCAAGATAATCTCACATATCGAGAATATCCCGTTCGTATCCTCGATCAAGCCGAGCGTACCACTCGACG
>NC_041393.1:426135477-426168503 GCF_002162155.2 Triticum dicoccoides | reverse complement strand
CCGAACCCCCCAGACGCCCCCTCTCCTCTCCAGCTCGTCTCCCCCGCGCTCCCACGCCATGGCCGACGCCACCGTCGCTGCACCGCTGCCGTAGCCGCGCTCTCCGTCGTCTCCACGCCGCGCCACCGTGTCCAGGAGCTCCGCCGCCGTCCACTTCATCGAGCTAGCCGAGCCCCGAGCGCTCGCGTGCCCCGAAGCCACCGCACCAACCTCGCCCGAGTCCGCCGTCGCCGGAGATCCCCTTCGCCGTCGCCGCCGCAGCAGTTCGTCCCCGACCACGCCGACCGTTCCATCGCGACCGCTGTGAGCCTAGCTACCCCTCCTACCTTCTCTCTCTCGCTCCCGAGCCGTGTAGCCACCGCACGAAGCTCACCCGCACGCGCCGTCGCGGACCTCGTCACCGACGTGCTCCCGGCCATCCTCCGGCCACCTCACCGTGTCCATCGCGTTCACCACGTCGCGTTGGAGCTAACTGTGCACTCCCCGCACCTCACCGCACACCCTACCTCGAGTTCGCCTTCACCCGAGCTCCGGTGGCCGCCAAAGTCGCCGCCGGCGCCAACTCCGGCCACCCCGACCCCAATGGACTCCACCAAGAGCTGCGGCTCGTCCTCAGCTTCACGCCGATGGCCTCCGCGACCCATTTGGTGGCCGGAACGGCCAAAAGCACTCTCGCCGCCGCGTCGGGCTCGCCGGCGGTTAAACGCCGGCGGGTTTGACCCTGACTTTGACCACGGGTGGGCCCAGGTTGACTCCGTTGAGTCACTGACAAGTGGGCCCAGCCCTGTTAATTAACTTAGTTTAGTTTTAATTAATTTCTAACTAAACTAATCACACTGACATGCGGGACCCACTGGTCAGTTTGACCTGACCAGCCCGTTGACCACTGACGTCATCATGACATAGTGCTGACGCAGTAATTTAATTTACTGGAGTTATTTTTACATAGGAAATTCCAGAAAATGTTTCAAACTTCAAAAATTCATAGAAATTAATCTGTAACTCCAAATGAAACAAATTATATATGAAAAATGATCAGAAAAATCCAATCTATCCATCTGTACTGGTTTCATGCATGTTTACAGAAGCTAACCTGCTGTTTTACACAGAACAAGATATAACACCTTAAATGATCATATATGAGTTTGGAAATTGCATCTTTGGTTCAAAATGCTCCAAACCCATCTGATCTTAGTTGCATTAGCCCAATGCACTCATTTTGCCATGTCTCATTGCATGCATCATATTGTTGCATCTTGTTTGGTAATGCTGTGTATCGGTGTTCTCTGCGGCAGGTTCTGCCCCCGAGGAGTACCGTGATAACCCCGACGAAGAGCAATACCCGTGCACCGACCCGTCAGGCAAGCAACCAACCATTTGATCATACCGATAAAATCCCATGTTCTTGCTCCTGCTCTCGTTTACTGCATTAAGACAACGCGATTCAAACTGCTGTGTGCTGCGGTAGTTGAACCCATTTCCTCTGCATGACCTGTCATTGCCACAGTAACTAGATGAAACCCACTAGCATGTGTAGGAGTTGATTGAGCCATATGATTGTGTTGTTCCTACCTTGCTATGCCTGCTATGCTTAGAGTCGTGTCAGGTATGGTTCATCTGGGTGATGGCTAGAGTGAAATGATCGAGTCGGTATGAGAGTAAGGTGTTGAACACGATTTGGTAAAGGTATCGATGAGAGGCCATGTAGGAGTACATGGTGGGTTGTTTCATTGAGGCCGTCCTTAAGCACTGAGATCTGTATGTGTGATTTAAGAATCAGCTACTACCATACATTGGGCCCTGAAATATGACCCCGCTCGACTTCTTATTCACGCTAGTCCTCTGTCCAGGAGTTGCAAGTAGTTTCTGGTGTTTGTAGCCTACTGGAGGCCGTGGACAGCGCTGACCGTAGGGGTGGGCTGTGATGCGGTAGGTACGTGGCCGGGTGTACCGGATGCCCGTTTGGTATCTCGGGAACCCTGTTCACATCGTTTGGGGCTGTGAGCGAAACTTCGGCCGGAACTCCTCATAGATGGAACCCAAATAGGCGATAAACCTGGACTAGAGACTTGAGTGTCTAGGTAGGTCGTGGTCTACACCCACGTCGGCTTTCGCTTGAAGTCTGCCGAGCACATGTCGTGTGCAGACGCTAAGTGGTGGAAACATGTATGAAGAAGTACACCCCTGCAGGGTTAACATCATCTATTCGAATAGCCGCGTCCGCGGTAAAGGACTACTTGGTTGCCTATACAGTTCATAGACAAGTAAATGGATACTACTAAAAGCCTCAAGATAAGCGTGAGTACCGAGGCTGGCTCTTCCGTAGGAAGACGGAGGTGGATCCTCGGTGGTGTATTGAAGTGATGAGTAGTGGACTCGAGTGCGCAAAACCATTTCAAGTTGGTGTCTCGTAGGATAGCTTAGCCATGAGTCAAAGCTGGCTTGCTGCAATAACCCCACCAACCCTTCTTGATAATATGCATGTATGTAGGATCTGATGTAAGTCTTGCTGAGTACCTTTGTACTCATGTTGCTTTAATTTACATTTTTCAGAAGATGCCACAAACCCTTCCGACGGGTTCTTCGTAGACGTTGACATCGATGAGTAGACTAAGGCCCAGGTGGTGATCCTGAGCAAGTGAAGGACCATGTAGTATAGCTAGGCTTACCCAAGCCTCTTTTATTTTACTAGTTGTCTGTACTCAGACAAAACACTTCCGCTGTGGCTTGTATGTTTGTATGACTTGTATGTGGGTCGTGTGACCCGTACTTGTGTGTATGATATGTATGGCTCTCTGAGCCTTTAAATAAAGTACTTGTGTCGTAGAGTCATGTTGTGATGCCTTGTTGTATTTGCACATATCGAGCATATTGTGTGTATGATTGAAATGCTTGGAATGTGTGGGATCTGACTATCTAGTTGTTTATCTTTAGTAGCCTCTCTTACCGGGAAATGTCTCCTAGTGTCTCCACTGAGCCATGGTAGCTTGCTACTGCTCTGGAACACTTAGGCTGGCCGGCATGTGTCCTTCCTCGTTCCTGTGTCTGTCCCTTCGGGGAAATGTCACGCATTGAGTACCGGAGTCCTGTTAGCCCGCTACAGCCCGGTTTACCGGAGTCCTGCTAGCCCAGTGCTACAGCCTGGAACTTACTTGCTGATGACCGACACGTTCGATGCTGGGTCATGGATGCCTGTCCCTGTAAGTCTGTGCCACTTTGGGTTTACGACTAGTCATGTCAGCCCGGGCTCCTTTTCATATGGATGCTAGCGACACTATCATATACGTGTGCCAAAAGGCGCAAACGGTCCCGGGCTAAGGTAAGGCGACACCCGTTGGGATACCGTGCGTGAGGCCGCAAAGTGATATGATGTGTTACAGGCTAGATCGATGTGACATTGAGTCGGGGTCCTGACACACTACGTGGTGCGCCATTAGAACACCAGATACTAATGGCGCACCAGTGGTGCGCCATTAGAATTTAATTCTAATGGCGTGATGATAGTGGCGCACCAGTAGTGCGTCATTAGAAGGCAAAACTAGTGGGCCACTAGCATGCCTTTTCCTAGTAGTGAGAGTTGAGCAGGGAAAGAATCCGAACTCGCTGAAGTTCTCCAAACCACGGAGGATGCTCGGGCAGAAGCCCGCGGTGCTCTGAAGGATATTCAGGAGGCGCGGAAGGTTGCGGCCGGTAAGGCCTTTTGTATTTAGGGAAATTTTTTAGTAATGTGGCTCTAAGCGACAATCTGAACTCTTGTTTTTCCAGGGGCGTTTGCGGATCTACCTCGCAGCATATCAGATGCTGCCCAATTCTACCGGACCGAGGAGAAGAAGTCTACGGAGAGGGATTTCTGGTCGCAGTATTTGGCACCGAATTATCCGGTGCCCTTTATCGATCAGTTGAAGCAGCTGGTCGAACTGCACCAGGCGGCCGAACTAGCATGAAGGACTTGGTTGTCCGGCTGTGGCCTGCGGAGCCGATTCCAAGCAGTTACTTCGGACTCATGAAGCGGATTGTTGGCGCCTGCCCTCGGCTTGATGTCATTAAGCGATCAGTCTGTATAGAGGGTGCACGCATGGCGTTTACCCGTGCAAAGGTGCATTGGGGGAAGCTTGATGCGGAGAAGCTGATGACTGAGGGGCCACCGGAGGGTAAGGAGCACCGCAAGCCCGAGTTGTACTATGAAGGTGTACTAAAAGGAGCCCGCCTTGTGGCGGACAAGTGTGCTAAAGACACTATATTTACCTGAAGGCCATCGTGCCGTTGTAATGCGGGGAAATGACACTTTAATTATTTATCCCCTGTTTATGTGAACGCATGTTCTTCCTATGCGTTCGTTTAGTGTACATAAAACTTGAGAGTTGGCCAGTCGTCGGCTTCTGCCCCCACGTAAAAAGTACGGGGGTGTTCGGGACATATCTGAACACTCTTTATCCCATTGTTGGGTCCTTTTAAGGACGTGTTCCTCGCTACGAACCAGGCAATCAGACTATAGGGCTTTACCACTCTCACTTAACCATAGGAGTTCGAGTATGGTCGGCACAGCCCCTGGTGTTCGGAAAGCCGAACTGGGGGCTCTATCGGCGCCTGATTGGAAGACCGATCCTTCGCACTTTGCATTTATAATGGCATTGTGCGGAATAAATCTTTAAGAATTTTACAACCTCTCGAACAGCTGACCAGCTCTCGCCGTATCATGATAGTCAGTTTTCGGCTTTCTCTACTGAGGTGCTTGTCCAGAAGAACCGGGACACAATCGCAGTAGTTCTCCCAGTGCTACCTTAGCCGATAGAGCGGAACGTAAGGTACCAAAACATGGGAGCCGGGCAAACCCAACTAATGATCCAAGACATGATTCAGAGCTGATGCATATAGTGCTATAAGTTCGGGGTGCCGAGCGACCGGGAGGGTGGCTGGACTTTGTCCTATTAGGAGTACTCTAAAGCCCCTGGCATAGTGGGGCATGATACGACGTATGGGTGCCGTTTAGGGCGAAAAGTGGCATCTAATGAAGAATGCCATCCGGTAATTGTTATTTAAATCTACGCACTGTAGTAGGATGATATGTCTATGCATATGAGTACAGTTTACGATTATGAAAAGAGGTGTTTTTGGCGGAACCTGTCGTGGCCGGACTGGAGGAGGCTGTGAGTGGATCTGAAGTGAATCCGGACTGCCTTCCTGGGGGAGGGGGATTTGCTTGTGTGTTCCTTCCCTTGTGTGTCCGGGCTGATTCCGCATCACCAATCCTATTCTGCGTCAAAGTTAGTCTGTAAAGGCAAATACTTGAGGGAAGCTGAACGTCCTCTTGTGGTTGGACCGGGGTGCCTGATCGGAGCCTGGGTAACCCAGGCATTATTCCATAAAATAGCACGGACTCCTTAGTTGGTGTCCGGATAGTTGGCTGACGTATCAGGATTTGATAGGCAGGCATAACTCGCTACTTCGGCAGCAGTATGACTTCCGCTCTGAGGGCGGGGTTCGGCCTTGCCCATAGATGTGACTATATCACACAGAGCTGGCCTAATGGTTTACCACGTGGAATCTAGTTAACATGGTTCGTCCCATTAACATATGATAATTATTGTACGAGGGGAAAGTGTGGAAGACTTATTCTTTGGCATGGTATTTGTTTGGTGATCCGAAGACAACTGTTATAGTGGTGGGCCAATAAAACTTGGCCTTTGCACCTGGCATCTTTTAGAAGATGTTATTTGTGGTTTCATACCAGCAGGGGCTTTATGTGAGATGGAGCCCCCAAGACTACTGGGTCTAGAGGTAGAGAAATTAAATTGCTGTGGTTGATATTGTCCGGACGGTCGATGTGGTCGGGGGAGATCGGCCATACTTTTATGCTGTGGAGGATCTTTCGTTGACTTCGCTATGTCCGATTGGTCTTTCGTTGTTGGAAACCTCTCTTTATTGTTTCCGGCGTACGATCGGCCGCTTTGTTTTGTGGATCCGACATTCTCTATTGGTATGTTTGGCCGTCCTTCTAGGAGTATCATGAATTTCACATGGTTGATCGAGTACGCTGCTCGGGCAGATAGGCTTGAGCTGTTCTTTTTCCGCTGACCGGACTGGGGACCGCTGAATTCGGCACCAACTTCCCTGACTTTACGTTTATGACGATTGCGCTAAGGCTTGAGGATGCCTCCTTGTGTTTCCTTCGTATTGTCGTGGACCGTTGTGGTGTGTTGATGTCGGGGTGTGTGCCTTGGGTTCTCCTGCTTAGGTTCAGGTGGCAAATTATGCCATGTGTGCCCTTTGTCGGGGTGGTCGAGTCCGTATTCTTCAGTGGCCAGGACCTTGGTCCACCTGTCCACGAGCAAATCTTGGTCAGCTTTAAGCTGTTGTTGCTTCCTTTGCAGGCTCCTCGCAGTGGCCATGAGCCATCGCTTTAAGTGAACTTGTTCCACTGGATCCTCTGGCATGCCGAATTCGTTATTGCCGAGGCTTACCTCGTCTTCAGAGGGGGGGCATATAGTTGTTCCTTTCCAAGTATCCGACCATGGCCAGTCCGGCCTGCTTGAAGGCAGGCTGATCGGGGTTGTATTCATCTTTGGCACATTCTTGTTTGGTTTCGTCTCCTGTACAGTTATTGTTGTGGCGGGGCTTGGAGCGGCTTTGACGACGCCCATGCTTGGCTTTCTTCCCTAAGGGGTTATCCTCCATCTCCTCGTCGCCATTGGCTTTCTTCGGAGTGTCCACCATATATATATCGTATGAGGAGGTGGCCGTCCGCCATCCCATGAGCGGTGGTTCTTGTTCTTGTCCTGCATCGTCGTCCATACCGTCGACGTCTTCGGAGTCATCGTCAAGCACGTCGGTTAAATCATTGATCGTGGCAATGAGGTGGGTGGTGGGTGGGCAACGAATTCCTTCGACACCTACTTCCCACTCGAGCCGGACATAGTTCGGCCATGAGTCTCCTGAAAAAGAGAGACACTTTAGCGAGTTCAGCACGTCACCAAAGGGCGAGTGCTGGAAGATATCCACGGCGGTGAACTCCATTACAGGAGCCCAACCAGGTTCGGCGGGCTCAGGAGAGCGCAGACTGGAACCTACAGCCGGATACGAGTCCGGGGGTTCGGTGTCAGAGGCTTCTTTAGGGGCGAGGCCTGTGTTTGGCACTACCGCCGATGAGTGTGCGGCCTGCGAGGCGGGGTCCATCCCTCCGTCCTTAGGCAACGCGGTCTGCTCCGGATTTAGGTCTGGGTCAGCCGCAGGGATGACATCCCGAGCATTGTCCGACAGCAGGTCTAAGCCGTGCTCATCGTGATCGTCCGGCACTCGTAGCACAGGCCCGAATCCGTTGAAGATCAAGTCTCCGCAGATATCTCCGTGTAGTTCATGTTTCCGAACCTGATCTGGTGGCCAGGGGCGTAGCTGTTGATCTGCTCCAGATGGCCAAGCGAATTGTCCCGCAGTGCGAAGCCGCCGAACACGAAGATCTGTCCAGGGAGAAAAATCTCACCCTGGACTGTGTTGTTGACGATGATTGAAGGAGCCATCAAGCCTTGCAGCAACGACACAGAGGATCTCTCAATGAAAGTACCAATGTCGGTGTCAAAACCGGCGGATCTCGGGTAGGGGGTCCCAATCTGTGCGTCTTAGGCTGATGGTAACAGGATGCAAGGGACACAATGTTTACCCAGGTTCAGGCCCTCTCGATGGAGGTAAAACCCTACTTCCGGCTTGATTGATATTGATGATATGAGTAGTACAAGAGTAGATCTACCACGAGATCGTAGAGGCTAAACCCTAGAAGCTAGCCTATGATGATTATGATTGTGATTGTAATCGGCCTTCTAAGGACCAACCTCTCTGATTTATATAGACACCGGAGAGGGCTAGGGTTTACAAGGAGTCGGTTACAAGGAAGAAAAATGTAATATTCGGATGGCCGAGCTTGTCTTCCACGCAAAGGAGAGTCCCCTCCGGACACGGGACGGAGTCTTGAGTCCTGTATCTTCACGCTCCAATAGTCCGGACGAAGTATATAGTCCGGCTGTCCGGACACAAACCTAATCCAGGACTCCCTCACTAGTGGCGGGAGGAGCAATCAGTGCTAATAAAATCATTATTATTGGTATTGGAAAATAACACAACTTAGTATTTCCTTGAGACATCGTAACTACGCAAACAAGATTACAAACAAAAATAGATCTGACGAGAAAACAGCGAACGAAAAAGAAGGCGAATCAAAAGGCAAATTTTTGTGAAGTAGGGGAGATGAAAACGAGAGGCAAATGGCAAATAATCTAAATTGCAAGGAGATGAGATTTGTGATTAGGAACCTTATAGATGTTGATGATGTCTCCCCGGCAACGATGCCAGAAATTCCTTTTAACATCACTTAAAACTGTGTCGGTATTTCCGCAAAGATGAAGGGATGATGCAGTACAACTAATGTAGGTATTTCCCTCAGTTGTGAAACCAAGGTATCAATCCAGTAGGAAAAGCAAGCAACACTATGTAAACAATACCTGCACACAGAGAACAAATACTTGCAACCCGACGCGTATGAGGGGTTGTTAATCTCTCCTCGAGTAACGGAGTAATGCAAAAATGGAGTAATGCAATAAGAACGATGATATGACGTGGACGAGATCTATTCATGTAGGAATAGCCCCCATCTTTTTATCCTTAATAGCAACGATACATGTGTGTCTTGTTGCCCTTCTGTCACCGGGAAATAACACTGCGAGGTCGAACCCATCACAAAGCACCTCTTCCCATGGCAAGAAAAATCGATCTACTTGTCCTAACTAAACCAAAGATTAGAAGAAGAAATATGAGGCTATAAATAATCATGCATATAAGAGATCAAAGAAGACTCAAATAATATTCATGGATATAGATCTGATCATAAACTCAAAGTTCATCGGATCCCAACACACACACTATAAAAAGAGTTACATCAATTGGATCTCCAAGGGACCATTGTATTCATAATCAAAAGAGAGAGAGGAAGCCATCTAGCTACTACCTACGGACCCATAGTCTATGGTGGACTACCCACGCATCATTAGAGAGGCACCAGTGAGGATGATGAACCCTTCCGTGATGGTGTTAGATTCGATATCGTGGTTCTAGAACTTGCGGTGGCTGGAACTGTGTTTCGTCGACTCCCCTAGGGTTTCTGGAATATTTGGGAATTTATTGGACGAAGAGGCGGTGCAGGGGGGGCTCCGTGGGGGCACAACCCCCCTGGGCGCGCCCTGGTGTGTTGTGCTCCCCATGGGCCTCCCCTTAGGTACTTCTTTGGCCCACTTGGTGTCTTGTGGTCCAGAAAATTTTTCCAAAAAGTTTCACTGTGCTTGGACTCCGTTTGGTACTCATATTCAGCGAAGTAAAAAACAAGCAAAAAACAACAACTGGCACTAGGCACTATGTCAATGGGTTAGTCCCGAAAAATGATATAAAGTTGCTATAAAATGATTATAAAACATCCAAGAATGATAATATAACAGCATAGAACAATAAAAAATTATAGATACACTGGAGACATGTCAACCATCTCCTCTCGAACCCTAGTTCATCTCATGTATTCAATCTTTGTCTCAAAACCTCATATTGGTACCTATGGGTTGCTAGTAGTGTTGATTACTCCTTGTAGTTGATGCTAGTTGGTGGAGGTAAAAGCCTACTTCTCCTTGATTGATATTTATAATGATCTTGAATACAAGGATGATCTTTTACTACCTAGCTTTTGAGAGATTGTAACTTGTCCCATTTCATCCCAGGAACTCCCCTTTATATAATAGGTTGAATCCCTGGTCTTACAGAAGACTCTAGCTCGCACTCTTAATCCGTTTCCTACTCTAAATCTTGATGATCTTCTTGGTACCCAAGTTAGGATAACTTGCCTTCTTGGGCCTCTTAGTAAGCCGTCCCACAAGTGGTCATGTGAGAGCCATCAACTTTGGGTCAGGTTTTGTTATCAGGTCCTTAGTCTTTCTTCTTCCTGGCATAGCTCCTTTGTGACCTGATGATTATGTGACTCCTAGGGAATGCTTAGAACAAATAAGCTTAAGCTCGGGTCACACTATGCCCGGTCTCACTCATGGGGAATATCCCAACAATGCCCCTGTCTGACCCCACTCATGCATTTGAAGAATTTTCCAGGGTCACCATTTATAAGAACATAGGAGAATCTAGAGGAAAATATCATCTCCATCCACGTAAACTATCTAGGACCAAAGCCACTTGAAATGAAGAGGTATTTAACTGTTTGAAGCTCAGTTATGTTAAATGCTTTCTTAAAATCAAGCTTTAGAATGACAAGATCATTTCCAGAGTAATGGCATTGGTGAATGTATTCATAAGCCCATGCCAAACAGTTTTGTATAGATATTGATCTAAGAAAACCATATTGATTAGCATGCACAAATTTTAGAATATTCTTCTATAATCAGTTGGCCAGCAACTTGGTAATAATCTTGATTGAACAACTGAGCAAAGATATAGGTCTGAAATCACTGGGAGTTCTTGGGTTATCCTTGTTTGGAATTAATGTGATGAAAGAGGAGTTAATACTTGTCAAGCTGATTTTACCATGATAAAAGTCATCAATAAGAGCATTGAAATCATCAATAATTATGTCTCAACAGTGTTTAATAAATCTTTTGTTATAACCATCAAGCCCATGAGGAGGGAGCTCCTTGACCATAGCATCAGTTTCCTCCTGTGTAAAAGGTAGCTCAAGGAAATCCAAATCTTGTCTTTTTCCAGTAGCTCATCTAGGTTCATCAGATTATGTGTTAGAATAGAAGTACCCAATCTCTACTTAAAACCTCTCCAAAGAATAGCTTCTTTTGCCTGATGATCCTGGTGAGTGGAGCCCTTCTCATCCTGAAGGTTGGCAATATGATTCACTCAATATTTCGATGTAGCTTTAGCTTGGACGTATTTGTAGTTGGCTTGTCCAAAGTTCACCCACCTAATGGTAGCTGTCAGGGCATATTTATCCCCAAGGTGTTTTGGTGATTGATGACAATGGTTTTGCAGACTAGTCGTGTGCGTTGAGATTTTCAGAGATTCATCATTTGGCACGAGACGATTCCCTCCCCTCGGTGTTTTATTCAAGACGGTGCAGCTCCTTCGTTTCTCTGTTGGTGGTCTAGTTTTGTAGGAGTCACCGTACTATCAAGAGGGGATCCGCTTTGGTAATGCTAGGGTGGAATCAACACGTACACATCTTTATCGCACCCGCTGATCCTCCCTGCTTCAATGGAGCACTTTTCCCCCTCTCTGTTTGCCTCTGTCTGGTCCCAGCGGTAGTACCGCGGGCCACAGCAGTAGTACCGCTGAAGCTCAACAAGCGGTAGTACCGCTCCTCAGCAGTAGTATCGCTTGCTGACTTCCGCCATAGTACCGCTGAGGCTCCGTGCTCCTACCGCCTCGACTCGAGGGCGCTTTTTCTCGTGTCGGGTTTTGCGGCACTAGCTACAGTAGTAGTGGCGGTAGTACTGCTCCCGAGCGGTAGTACCGCCCTGACCTCCGCAGTAGTACCGCTTTGGGTCCAGGGCCTTGCTCCACTCCTATGCGCGGCAGTACCGCTAGGTGGGACGATAGTACCGCTGGCTCAGCAGTAGTACCGCCCACCCAAGCAATAGTACCGCCCACCCAAGCGGTAGTACCGCTCTCTGCGGGGCTGCTTGGGGGGGGGTAACGGTTGGATTGTTGCCCCCACTATATAAAGGGGTCTTCTTCCCCATAGTTGACTACCTCTTCCCCCAAAAAGCTCCATTGTTGCTCCAAGCTCCATTTTCGTCCGATCTCTCTCCCTAGCCAATCAAACTTGTTGATTTGCTCGGGATAGGTTGAGAAGGCCCCGATCTACACTTCCACCAAGAGAAATTAGATTCCCCCCACTAATCCCTAGTGGATCTTGTTACTCTTGGGTGTTTGAGCACCCAAGACGGTTGAGGTCACCACGGAGCCATAGTCCATTGTGGTGAAGCTTCGTGGTGTCGTTGGGAGCCTCCAATTAAGTTGTGGAGATAGCCCCAACCTTGTTTGTAAATGTTTGGTCGCCGTCTTCAAGGGCACCAATAGTGGAATCATGGCATCTCGCATTGTGTGAGGGCGTGAGGAGAATACGGTGGCCCTAGTGGCTTCTTGGGGAGCATTGTGCCTCCACACCGCTGTAACGGAGACGTACTTCCCCTCAAAAGGAAGGAACTTCGGTAACACATCCTCGTCTCCATCGGCTCCACTCTTGGTTATCTCGTGCCTTTACTTGTGCAAGCTTATTTGTGTTGTATCCCTTGCTTGCTTGTGCACTTATTGTTGTTCCATCATATAGGTTGCTCACCTAGTTGCATATTTAGACAACCTACTTTGTTGCAAAGTTTAATTTGGTAAGGAAAAGTTTAAAAATTGTTAGTTGCCTATTCACCCCCCCTCTAGTCAACTATATCGATCCTTTTAATTGGTATCAGAGCCTCGTCTCTTGATTAAGGACTTTGCCGTCCGAAGAGTATGGTTGACACCATAGACGGTGCGGAGGAGGAGCACTCCGGTGTGAATCCGATCTCGTCTACGGGTGATGGGGAAACCACGGTGTCCCGTGAGGAATTCAATGGGGCCTTGGACACATTGAAAACCTCCATGACAACCAAGGTTGAAAGCATGTTTAATAAATTCTTAGAAGGACTTAAACTACCTACCTCGCCGTTGAAAGTGGGTGACCCCACTAACAAGGTGACGGATGCTAACTCCGACAAGGAGGAAGCTAATAGTGAGAAGGGTCCTTCTACTAGTGGTAGAAATGGCACTCATTTAAATCATGTCGGCCCTCCTCCTAAGATTGTGAAAAATGAGGATTTTGATTCTTGGGTGTATCGCTTCAAGCGTCATTTAAATCATGTGAATACTAATCTTTGGAGAATCATTGAAGAAGGTTTCTATCCACATGACCGAAGCAACTTCACCCCTAGAGAAGCAGTAGATAATCAATTTAATGAGAAAGCTCGCTTCATCATCCAAGATGCTATCCTCCCCGAATATCTCCCTCATCTCTGACCCCATGCCATGGCCAAAGACGCATGGCAATGCGTTATGTCTCTCTATCGGGGAAGCGCAAGAATTCAACACTCCAACTATGAAGTGGTGCAAGATGAAGCCGATGAGTTTGCAATGAAGAAAGATGAAGAACCTCGTGAGCTCTTTTGGAGAGTAACCAAACTTGCGGTCTCACTCCGAGATCATGGAAGCAAGGACACGGATGACAATTGTATCAAGCGCAATTTCCTCAAGGCCATGATGCCCTACAACAAGGCCATGTCCTCTGTCATTCGTCAAAGACCGGACTTCCACTCCATGACCTCAAGTGAAGTGTTGGATGAGTTCGTTGCAATGAGCATCTTGGACAAGACCGCCGACAACGCGGTGCTCCGCTCTCAAAGGGCAAAGAAGCCCAAACTTGCCTTGAAGGCCAAGGTTACTATGGAAGAAGAGGAAGAAGAGGAAGATGAGGAGAGCAACCCCGAAGATACAAAATATGATTATCATGAGCACATGGCTCTTGCTTCAAGGCAATTTTGGAGCAAGAAGAACTCAAGGCCCAATTTCAACAAGAACAACTCAAGTGGCTTCAAGGGCAAGCAACGAGTAAGAACTTGTTACAACTGTGGCAATGTGATCCATTTCGTTGCGGATTTTCCTTACGAGAAGCGGGAAGACAATGGTGGCAAGCTCATCCAAAAAGACAAAGCCAAGGTCTTCTCAAACAAGAACAACTTCACCAAAAAGACTCCTACTCGAGGGTTGGTGGTTCAAGAAGAATACCGTGAGGATGACGATGATGGTGAAGATAGTGAAGCAATGGCCATGGCATCCGTTGCCATTGCCACAACTCCCCGGGTGTCTCTCTTTGATTCACCCAACAAGAACATCACCGCCAAGTGCCTCAAGGCAAAAGCCTCTAACAAGGTAACCCCCAACATCAAAACCACCATCATTACTAATCCCTCTTTGACGGATTGCATTGATGAACATGAGGGGTCTAATGAGGATGTGAATGAATTTGATTCTTTTATGAGTAAGCTCAAGGGCAAATCCAATAATCACTTTGTTGCTCTCTTGTAACAACTTGGTGAAGCCAGTGACACGATCGAGGCTCATGAAGAAACCATCTCTAAGATGGAAGGTCATAGTCGTGACTATGCCAATGAGATAGCGGATCTCTCTAATGCTCTTGAGGAAGACCGTGGGCATTGTTTGGCTCTTGAGGAGTCACACAACGATGACCATGCTAAGTTAAAGAAAGATCTTGATCATGCTCTTGTTGTGTCTCGTGTGTTAACTTCCGAGAAGGCTAAACTTGGGGTTGATCATGCTAGACTCAAGGAGGAGTTTGATTTACTTGATAAGGCCCACAAGGTCTTGAAGGGTGCTCATGCTAACCTCAAGGAGTCTCATGCTCAATTCCAAGTTAAGTTAACCAAGGAAAAGGCCACCTTTCCTCATTTGGTATTAATTGATAATGCATATGCCACTAACCCGTGTTGTGAGCATGTGCATCTTATGGAGGAGAATGCCAAGTTGAAGGATCAACTTGAGAAAGGCCTTGTGACATGCATTCAAGGTGAGAAGAACCTCAACGACCTTTTGAGCAATCAAAAGGAAGTTGTGGCCAAGGAGGGAATTGGGTTCGCACCCAAGTCCAAGGACAAGAAGAAGAATGACAAGACCAAATGACCTCCTCCTCTCAAGCAAACTTTTGTGAAAGAGGGAGAGGGTGCTCCTAAGGAGAAGAAGAACAATGTGAAGGGTGTTGATGTCAAAAAGGACAAAACCACCTCCTCCAACAAAGCCGGGGATTTTAACCCTTCTTATGTGTTGTGTCGTGCTAGTGATGGGCATGTTTGTGTTAAATTTGTTGGTTCTCCATATGAGTACATTGAATGGTCTATTTGGGTTCCTAAGACCCTTGTTACTAACATCAAAGGACCCATTACAAAATGGGTACCTAAAACCAAGCATTGATCTCGTGTAGGTGTTTGCTTCCGATGGGGGATCATGGTTGCTCGATAGTGGAGCAACGAATCATATGACCGGAAGCAAGGACTTGGTGGTGGATGTGCAAAAGATCCCATCTATGCCCACCAATGTCGAGTGGGGTGATGTGGAGACCCCGACCCATAAGTCGAGATCACCGAATGCACGTGTACAGTGATCCCAGAGATCAATGCTCACTGAACACACAGAAGCTGAATAACAAGAGTCTTACATCCATACATACCATCTTACACAAATTATGATCATTATGGTCAAGTCTTACATTGATAGAGCCTTAAGGGTTGAACATCAAATGAAACACAAGAAGCGGAAATCTTCGTCAATACGTAGAACCCATGCCATCTTCCTTAACCCTACAGGCATTCTGACTGGGAAGCGTCCTAGTTCGCGTGATCGTCACCAAAGAAATCTTCCTCAAACTCTGGTTCTTCCATGCCTGGCCAATTAAATAACCAGTGGCAAGCCAATGAGTACTTTGAATGTACTCGCAAGCAACCCATGTTTTGGTCCAAGATGTAACAATGCATGATATAGGTAAATTGTTGCAGAAAGCTAGTTTTGAGTGCAATGACATGTTCAACAACTTGTAAGACATGCATCAGGAGAATTCAAGTAACCATGAGGACAGGTTACAGATATCAACATAAATAGAGTGGGCACCAACCCAACTCAATCATGTCAAGTCCTTTGACTTGACCCAAGTAGTTTTATCAACTCACACACACGGTTGTAAAACTATGGACACAGTTTAAGCAGCACCACCCAACTTTCCTTGACCGTGGACACGGCTATTCGAATAGTTTAACACTCTGCAGAGGTTGCACACTTTACCCACAAGATCCGGGGAACTTCCGTGTCATCCACGACCCGCGATACCTCAAGTACCCGGGGTAAGCACCCGATCACTACCTTTCCCTAGACGACACTAACAAGGAGTCCACTTGTTGTTCCATATCCTCACGATGTACATCATACGAGACTCACTCAAGATCTAACATCTGAGAGGGCACACAACGGTGTATCCGGTGCCCTGTGAAAACAGTCATGGCCGCCCTACCTGGCACAACCCCGTCCCGAGAGAGAGCACCAACTCTCCCCCGTCACTAGTAATGCGGGCTCCAAGCTAGTATCGCCCTAGGTAATCAATAATGCCCTTTCCCATACAAGGGTAGAGTGGTTGCGCATGTAAGGTTGGGACAGTCGACAAATCTTAAATCTAATCCATTTTTGAAAACAAGACACACTTGCCTCGGTACACCACTTCGTCATCAAGTGGTTACCCATCTCATCATGTCCCTCGGGCATAAGTGGCACCCGCCGGGGTTTTCGAAAAGTCTTTTGAAAATTCTTTGTCTCCTTCATCATGCATATACCCGTCCCTTTTTGCGTAGCATCTACTTTAGCATCCTATCTACTCCCACTGGCATAACCCTCATAAGAAGGTAGGGTCATGCACAATGCAAGTACCAACGAGGAAGTACGGTGACAACCATCAAAGTGGTTACTACCTCATCATGATTCCGTTGCAACAACAATATGGTGCTATATGACATGCAGAAAAAGGTTTTCATGGACATGGTCAAAGGGTTGCTTGCCTTGGTATTCAAAGTCTTCAAGTCCTTCTCCTTCTTCTTATCCAACTACTTCGTCAAATACGGGATCTATTCGTCGCAAAAGAAATGATGGGAAAATAAGGTAATAGTAAAACAGAAAAATCAAAGTGCTCAGAAAAATGTCAACTTATTTTTGATAAATACTAGGGGGAAATATAAGAAGGGGAAAATTCCTAGTTTTGGATTTGGAGTTAAGGAATAGTGGAAATGGATTTTCAAAGAAGGATTTAAATGCTCAAATTTGAATTTAAATTTGAACAGTATAGAAAAGTGTGATGGATGTGCATGAATGTTACATCAATAAATAGGTGGAATTATTCTAAGATTTTAGGAGTTGGAATTATTCCATTTGGATAAATATTTTATCCTGTGGAATTTTTATAAAACAGACAGAAAAAGATAAAAGAAAAGTGGCACTGTGCCACTGGGCCAGAAAGGCCACAGTGTAGCAGGCCCAGAGGGAAAAGAGGCCCAGGCGAGCCAGCGCGCGCGCGCCAGGTTTTTAAACCTGACGGGCGGGGCCCAGCTGCCAGTGGGAGAGAGAGGGGGCGAGAGAGAGGTGAGGATGACAGGCAGGGCCCGCCTGTCATCTCTGACCTCGCGACTAGAGGGCCGGCGTGCTCACCAGCGGAGATGCAGGGCACGGCCGGTCGAGCTGACAGCACGGTTGGACTTAGCGTGGAGTCGCTGTTCGGGTGGTGGTGGTGGACGTCGCCAGAGTTGCCTGGTTCGCCGGCGACGAGGAAGCACGGCGGAGGTGCGTCGGGCGGTGGTCGTTCCGATCGACTCTGGCTACAAACGAACGGGAAAAGGAGGGGGAAGGAGTCAAGGGCTCGCTGCGGTTCCAGATCGAGCGAAAGGAGCGGCGGAGGAGGCTCTTACCACGCAAACACCGGTGACCCGAGGCGGCGGCGCTCGGCTCGATCCCGAGCACATAGAGATGGAGGGGAGCTGGGGCTCTGCTGGTGATCGCTAGGAGGCGAGAGAGCTCAAGGGATGGAGAGAACGGGGTTCGGGGTGGCCTTAAATAGGAGGGGCGTGGTGCACCGTGGCTCATGCACCGACGAGCTTCTAGCCGTTGCTGGAGGCCACGGGGGCGCGCGTGGGCATGTCTAGGGCGTTTGTGGAGGTGGTCCACGACCAGGGGAAGGAAGAGAGGGAGCAGGAGGGGCCAGAGGCGCCGCGCGTGTGAGTGTGCTCATTGGAGCTCTCGGGCGGCCATTGCGCATGTGTGAGGGAAGCCATAGGAGGGAGAAGGAAGAGGGGGACCAGGGCTTAGCGTGCGGCGGACGTCGAGGAGCATCGGCTGGCGTGAGGGGGAGAGCCGAGGTGGCCGGAGGTGCTTGGCAGGGGGCGTCTACAGTGCGGGAGCGCACTGTAGCGCGCTCCAGAGCGTGCAAATGGCTGGCATGCCATTTTTTGGCAAAGTGGGCACGGCCAAGCATGTCTGGTAGCTCTAGGGAGTAGTAAAGAAAGAGGGAGGGGCAGGATGGCCTGGGTGGCCACTGGAGTGGGGAGGGAGGTGAGAAAGGAGAAGAATGCTGCTGTCCAGAAGGGTAAATGGGGATGTTTCACCCTTCAATCATTGAGTTGAGGCCAGGGAAGAGTTACTGGAGGTGCAAGGGGACTCCGAGGGGTTGTGGTAAAAAGTTGAGCTCGAGGAGATTAGTGGAAGTGGTCAAGGTGGTGTTTTTAGAAATATGGCAGAAGGTGTTTGTTGTTGATTTGGGCAAGAATATGAACTCCTCCTATCATGAGGCTTGACAGGGTCAAATGGCATGAGATATTAGTAGGTTCCAACAAGGTTGAGTCCATTTGGGCAAAGTTGCCAGTGCAACTTTTGTAAACCCTAGAAATTAGCAGAAATGAACTTGTGTAGATCTAGTTGAGCAAATCACTTCTCGTTGATGCACCACTTGGTGTAGTGGCCTAATTTGGTCATGTGAATATGCTCACCAAAGTTGGGGTCAAGGAGAGAAAGTTGGTAGTACAAAGTTGTTCAAATTAGATTCTGGTCAGAGAGGGTTATGGGGCACTTTGATCAATATAACATTTTCTCCAACTTGTGCCATTTGGTCTAGATGAATGATTAGACCATTTGAGCATTTTCACAAGATTTGAGAGTATTTGGACATGTTTGGCAATGTAAAGTTGCTCAAACTTCAAAATGGACAGAAATGGTTTTGAGGGGATTTCATGGGGTTATACTATTCTCCATGACATGATACATATCAAGATCATCCAAAATGTCATATGTGACATGCTAGAATTGTCTTGGAATTTTTGGAGAATATTTCCTTTGTAAATATTTCAAAATCTTGAAATATGCAAAAAGGGTTTTTGAGGGATTTGACCAATATTTTGAACATGAACATGTGTTGAAACTCTTATATATGGACAATATATGTCCACTGAGTTTCCCTAGGTTTTTTTCAAATATTTTTGAAACAATAAAATAATTGTTCCCTATTAAAGACCATTTCTGGCCTTAAGAAAAATCTTTTAAATAAAATAGTAAATAACTTTTAAAATTATATTTTTGTGGTTTATGGGAGTCCTACATCTAATAGGATTCAAATATACCTTTTGAATGATTTTTCACACCCCAAGTCAAGTACTTGTAGTGCAAATCTCAACTCAGGGGTTTTTGAAAAACTAATTTTTCAAAAATACTATTTGGCCAAATTATTTTTGTAATAAAATACTATGTTGCTCTATACACATCGCATGATCATTGGGAAGAAGCTTGGGGCAAGGAGATGAAGTATAGAAGGTGGAGTTGTGTTTACTTTAAAGAGCACTTGAAAAACACAGAAAGAAAACCAACTCAAAAAAAGTCAAATAATGCAAAAGTTTTTGTCAAACCACATTTTATCATGATTTATCATCTTAAGTGTTGTGCCATGAAAATCAGGGTGTGACAGACCTACCCCCCTTACAAGAATCTCGTCCCCGAGATTCCCAAACTAGGCGTGGAAAGGAATATGAAAACTGGATCCGGGGTAGTCTTCAAGTCCTCATGTTGCTTCTGCTTCCGTGTAGTGCTCCATTGAGCTTGAAGTACTTGATGGTGCGGCTTCGTGTATGATGCTCTTCTTGATCCAGGTTGCTAATGGGTAGCTCGTGGTAGGTTAGATTGGGCTAGGGGTCGATGGCTCGGTGGTCAATGCCCTCGTAGAGATCGGGCAAGTTAGGAAGTTGGAAACACTTCCGGGGTTGTGATGCATGGAAAGCATTGTGCACATCAGGTACTCAGGTGGCAACTCCAGCTGGTAACTGTCTTCTCTTCATCTCGTAGTGATCTCAGAAGGGGTTGTTAAATCTTGGAGTGATCTCGAGGGGGCCCGATGAATCTTGGTGTGGGTCTCCTTGTCATGGAAATGCTTGGTTCCTTAGAGAGAAGTGGCTTGCAGATACACCTGGTCTTCGACGCGGATGTTTACTTCCTGATGATGGTGGTAGTTCTTCCTCCTTAGCATGGCGGTCTTCAAATGTTCCTGGACTAGCTGAACGGCTCTTCTTCCGTCTTCGGGTGGACAAGTAGGTCACCAAATGATGATGACAACTATCTTGTCTAAGCACTCCTTGAAGGCTTTGCTCACGGGGTACATAAAGTAGGCTGGGGAATTAGTGGTGGTCTTGTTGAGTGTGGGCCAAATTGGTTCTAGATCTAGTGTCAAGGCCCTAAGGTCCTGATCCGACCATGTTGTAGCTTGGTAGGGCCTACGGGTTTCAAGGATTCTAGTGTGCGAGTGAACATTTATCATCTTATCTTTAAGCACGGTTTCTAAGATGCCAATAGTCTATCTAGTCCTTTAAACAAAACACATCATATCACAGATAGCATCATTTTGCGTAGGTCAACTCCAATCATTACTCATGTGATTCATATCCTCATGACCCTCGAGAGGAGGTCTAACAAAACCATATATGTCTACAATCCCCAAACTCATATGTATGTCTACCCCTAAAAATCCATGGGTAGAACATATAAGCTGCTAAGCTTGAACGTGACAATCCAAGTGCTCAGCCTATTCTTCCAAGGTCTAAGATAAAGCATCTCTATCCTAAGGAAACACGTCGTAAGCCACTCCAAGATCTTGTTTCCTTCCTATGAATCAACTCCAACAGCCCATTAACTTCCATCAATCACTACATAATCCATTAAATTATACAAATCCAACCTCTATGGTGTTCCACACGATCTTCTAGTATCCTATAATCCACAAATACTGGGAAGGCCACCTTACTATAGTCAGTCGACCAATTTCCATTATCATGGTCAAGTAACCTCTAATGTCAAGTTTATATCAACTCCGACAATTAATCCAATCTCCTAGTTTATTGTCCACCGAGAAACATGGTATCACGATCAAGATTATTGGTCTAATTCCAATTTACGCCGAACCATGTAGACTTACTCAGCATCTATACTCAACTAGGATCACCTATTTAAATCCAAATCTTGTGTCCAACGAGAATTTCCACACTTTCCCCCAAGTTATTATCGTAATATCAACTATATCCTATCAATATCCCCTAGCTAAGTCAAATCCTTATACTTCCAAGAATTTCAGCTTGCGATCATAATTGTCCTATTAAATCCAATTTACTCAGGGGGAATGAAAGCTGTGCTACTCTATAATCATGATCCCACCAACTTCATCTACCAATATGAAAGCCTTATGATCCACCAAGGAGTCTCAGATAATTCCTCAAGGTCACTGATATAAACTCATCAAGTCATTAGTCCTCTATTCATATATCCCCAAACTGGTCTTTCCTATGGCATCGTCAATTCTTGTGCTATATTAGGATGACAATATGCTTATACACCATGTCCACTAGTTCCTTAATGAACCCAGTGCCGTGCAAGGTTTACAGAGGCTTAACTGGTTCCCTTGCAATTCTGCGGGTTAACCTCATGGTTAAGGATTCGAGCTGGGGTATCTTATGAAGTCTCGAATGGTCTAGGAATGGGTTTCTAATCTTGAGAGGCAACCATAACTCTAAGGGGCTGCACTTGGTCGAGGAGGTTGTAGAAAAAGTCTTCAGTGCTGGTTGGTTGCCAAAGTAGAATCCTTGGTGTATCTTGTTTTGGTAGCCTTCAGTTGAGGAGAGAGATGAGAGGGAGAGGTAGCATAGAGGAGGGGAATGCCTAAAGGGGGTTCTATAGTGCTAGTGCAAACAAACAGGTGCAAAGAGGGCCGAACAAAACAAACAAGGTGAGGAAGGTGATATAGTCGCATACTTGTCGCTTAGGGAAAAAGTGCGACCTATATCAAAACACAAACAAATAAAAACAAGCAACACACAATCATGGTTCTATTCGAACTATCATATGGACCCGACTGCGCATAGGGGGTACACGACTCATCCTACCCTAAGGGTTCTCGGACTCAGTAGTCGTGCCTTGTGCCTCATGCAGTCTTCTGAGTTTTCCTCCAGTGTTGCTACGTCTCTTCTACTTGTTCGATGAAACAATCCAGGTTGAGCCTGAAGATTCTTCAACAACTTCTCGCCTGTTGAAGTGATGGGGTGAAGGTGGCTCCTTGTAACTGGCATTGAGTTGGTCTTCTATTGTCTTCTTAATCACGACGATCCCTTTTTGTCTTCTAAGCCGTTGATGGTACCAGGTAGGTAATCCTTTATGCAAGGCGTAATAGAGGTCCATCATGTCAGTTACGTTGATGATAACATCGACACCAAGAGTGGGGGATGAGGATAACCATTTTCCTGCTCACTATGGTGAGGCGGACCAAATGGCTAGGTTCTCATCCATCGGTGGTTGCCGATACAACAACGGTAGTGACAGGGTTACTCTATTAGCGATGTATATCATGATCTTGCATATTCTATGCCCTGATCATTGTAGGCTAAGGTTGCATCATCTTGGGGCAGTGTCAAGGGTGTCACCATCTCCTGGGTCTTCAGGTCCTCATTCCTCGAGGATGTATCTTCTTTTGGTATCGTCTTGTTGTGATGTCGCCAATCTTGTGTTCAGGAGACGTGGGTGAATGTATGGCAAGGCATCTTCCTTCTAGATTATCCACGAGGATTACAAGGAATCCAGTGGTCAGGGGCATAAGGGTTCTAGCGACCAAAGGTTTTGAAGGGGAAGAGATCAATAAGGAAAGTATACCTTAGTTTTCGAAAAAAAACTGAGAAGGGAAGAGAAGTACAGATAGTTTTGAAAACTAGTAGTAGTTTTGGAAATAGTTTTACCCTAACTAATGACCATGCTAACTAAGGCTTCCTACAGTCAGGATGGCTCTGATACCAGCTCTGTGGGGACCCCGACCCATAAGTCGAGATCACCGGATGCACATGTACAGTGATCCCAGAGATCAATGCTCACTGAACACACAGAAGCTGAATAACAAGAGTCTTACATCCATACATACCGTCTTACACAAATTATGACCATTATGGTCAAGTCTTACATTGATAGAGCCTTAAGGGCTGAACATCAAATGAAACACAAGCATCGGAAATCTTCGTCGATAAGTTGAACCCATGTCATTTGCCTTAACCCTACAGGCATTCGGACTGAGAAGCATCCTAGTTCACATGATCGTCACCAAAGAAATCTTCCTCGAACTCCGGTTCTTCCATGCCTGGCCAATTAAATAACCAGTCGCAAGCCAATGAGTACTTTGAATGTACTCGCAAGCAACCCATGGTTTGGTCCAAGATGTAACAATGCATGATATAGGTAAATTTTTGCAGAAAGCTAGTTTTGAGTGCAATGGCATGTTCAACAACTTGTAAGACATGCATCAGGAGAATTCAAGTAACCATGAGGATATGTTATAGATATCAACATAAATAGAGTGGGCACCAACCCAACTCAATCATGTCAAGTCCTATAACTTGACCCAAGTAGTTTTATCAACTCACACACACGGTTGTAAAACTCTGGACATAGTTTAAGCAGCACCGCCCAACTGTCCTTGACCGTGGACACGGCTATTCGAATAGTTTTACACTCTGCAGAGGTTGCACACTTTACCCACAAGATCCGGGGAACTTCCATGTCATCCACGACCCGCGATACCTCAAGTACCCGGGGTAAGCACCCGATCACTACCTTTCCCTAGACGACACTAACAAGGAGTCCACTCGTTGTTCCGTATCCTCACGATGTACATCATACGAGACTCACTCGAGATCGTCACATCCGAGAGGGGACACGACAGTGTATCCGGTGCCCTGTGAAAACAGTCATGGCCGCCCTACCTAGCACGACCCCGTCCCGAGAGGGAGCACCAACTCTCCCCCATCACTAGTAATGCGGGCTCCAAGCTAGTATCGTCCTAGGTAATCAATAATGCCCTTTCCCATACAAGGGTAGAGTGGTGGCGCATGTAAGGTTGGGACAGTCGACAAATCTTAAATCTAATCCGTTTTCGAAAACAACACACACTTGCCACGGTACACCACTTCGTCATCAAGTGGTTACCCATCTCATCATCTACCTCGGGCATAAGTGGCACCCGACGGGGTTTTTGAAAAGTCTTTTGAAAATTCTTTGTCTCCTTCATCATGCATATACCCATCCCTTTTTGCGTAGCATCTACTTTAGCATCCTATCTACTCCCACCGG
Organism: Triticum dicoccoides; assembly: GCF_002162155.2. Classification (NCBI taxonomy): domain Eukaryota; kingdom Viridiplantae; phylum Streptophyta; class Magnoliopsida; order Poales; family Poaceae; genus Triticum; species Triticum dicoccoides. The sequence goes on along the minus strand of NC_041393.1, from coordinate 426,144,254 downwards.
CATAACCCTCATAAGAAGGTAGGGTCATGCACAATGCAAGTATCAACGAGGAAGTACGGTGACAACCATCAAAGTGGTTACTACCTCATCATGATTCCGTTACAACAACAATATGGTGCTATATGACATGCATAAAAAGGGTTTCATAGACATGGTCAAAGGGCTGCTTGCCTTGGTATTCAAAGTCTTCAAGTCCTTCTCCTTCTTCTTATCCAACTACTTCGTCAAATACTGGATCTATTCGTCGCAAAAGAAATTATGGGAAAATAAGGTAATAGTAAAACAGAAAAATCAAAGTGCTCAGAAAAATGTCAACTTATTTTTGATAAATACTAGGGGGAAATATAAGAAGGGGAAAATTCCTAGTTTTGGATTTGGAGTTAAGGAATAGTGGAAATGGATTTTCAAAGAAGGATTTAAATGCTCAAATTTGAATTTAAATTTGAACAGTATAGAAAAGTGTGATGGATGTGCATGAATGTTACATCAATAAATAGGTGGAATTATTCTAAGATTTTAGGAGTTGGAATTATTCCATTTGGATAAATATTTTATCCTGTGGAATTTTTATAAAACAGACAGAAAAAGAAAAAAGAAAAGTGGCACTGTGCCACTGGGCCAGAAAGGCCACAGTGTAGCAGGCCCAGAGGGAAAAGAGGCCCAGGCTGACGGGTGGGAGAGAGAGGTGAGGATGACAGGCGGGGCCCGCCTGTCATATCTGACCTCGTGACCAGAGGGCCGGCGTGCTCACCGGCGGCGATGCAGGGCACGACGGGTCGAGCTGACAGCACGGTTGGACTCAGCGTGGAGTCGCCGTTCGGGTGGTGGTGGTGGACGTCGCCGGAGTTGCCTGGTTCGCTGGCGACGAGGAAGCATGGCGGAGGTGCGTCGGGCGGTGGTCGTTCCGGTCGACTTCGGCTGCAAAAGAAGGGGAAAAGGAGGGGGAAGGAGGCAGGGGCTCGCTGCAGTTCCAGATCAAACGAAAGGAGCGGCGGAGGAGGCTCTTACCGCGCAAACACCAGCGACCCGAGGCGGCGGGGCTCGTCTCGATCCCGAGCACAGAGAGGGGGAGGGGAGCTTGGGCTCTGCTTGTGATCGCTAGGAGGCGAGAGAGCTCAAGGGATGGAGAGAACGGGGTCCGGGGTGGCCTTAAATAGGAGGGGCGCGGTGCACCGTGGCTCATGCGCCCGCGAGCTTCTAGTCGTTGCTGGAGGCCACGGGGGCGCGCGTGGGCATGTCTAGGGCGTTTGTGGAGGTGGTCCACGACCAGGGGAAGGAAGAGAGTGAGCAGGAGGGGCCAGAGGCGCTGCGCGTGTGAGTGTGCTCATTGGAGCTCTCGGGCGGCCATTGCGCGCGTGTGAGGGAGTCCGTAGGAGGGAGAAGGAAGAGGGGGACCAGGGCTTAGCGTGCGGAGGACGTCAAGGAGCATCGGTTGGCGTGAGGGGGAGAGCCGAGGTGGCCGGAGGTGCTTGGCAGGGGGCGTCTATAGTGCGGGAGCGCACTGTAGTGCGCTCCAGAGCATGCAAATGGCCGGCATGCCTTTTTTGGCAAAGTGGGCACGGCCAAGCTTGTCTGCTAGCTCTAGGGAGGAGTAAAGAATGAGGGAGGGGCATTGGATGCCCTCGGTGGCCACTAGAGTGAGGAGGGAGGTGAGAAAGGAGAAGAATGTTGCTGTCCAGAAGGGTAAATGGGGATATTTCACCCTTCAATCATTGAGTTGAGGCCAGGGAAGAGTTACTGGAGGTGCAACGGAACTCTGAGGGGTTGTGGTAAAAAGTTGAGCTCAAGGAGATTAGTGGAAGTGGTCAAAGTGGTGTTTTTAGAAATATGGCAGAAGGTGCTTGTTGTTGATTTGGGCAAGAATGTGAACTCCTCCTGTCATGAGGCTTGACAGGGTCAAATGGCATGAGATATTAGCAGGTTCCACCAATGTTGAGTCCATTTGGGCAAAGTTGCCAGTGCAACTTTTGTAAACCCTAGAAATTAGCAGAAATGAACTTGTGTAGATCTAGTTGAGCAAATCACTTCTCCTTGATGCACCACTTGGTGTAGTGGCCTCATTTGGTCATGTGAATATGCTCACCAAAGTTGGTGTCAAGGAGAGAAAGTTGGTAGTACAAAGTTGTTCAAATTAGATTCTGGTCAGAGAGGGTTTTGGGGCACTTTGATCAATATAATATTTTCTCCAACTTGTGCCATTTGGTCTAGATGAATGATTAGACCATTTGAGCATGTTCACAAGATTTGAGAGTATTTGGACATGTTTGGCAATGTAAAGTTGCTCAAACTTCAAAATGGATAGAAATGGTTTTGAGGGGATTTCATGGGGTTATACTATTCTCCATGACATGATACTTATCAAGGTCATCCAAAATGTCATATGTGACATGCTATAATTTTCTTGGAATTTTTGGAGAATATTTCCTGTGTAAATATTTCAAAATCCTGAAATATCCAAAAAGGGTTTTTGAGGGATTTGACCAATATTTTGAACATGACCGTGTGTTGAAACTCTTATATATGGACAATATATGTCCACTAAGTTTCCCTAGGTTTTTATCAAATATTTTTGAAACAATAAAATAATTTTTCCCTATTAAAGACCATTTCTGGCCTTGAGAAAAAGCTTTTAAATAAAATAGTAAAATAACTTTTAAAATTATATTTTTGTGGTTTATGGGAGTCCTACATCTAATAGGATTCAAATATACCTTTTGAATGTTTTTTCACACCCCAAGTCAAGTACTTGTAGTGCAAATCTCAACTCAGGGGTTTTTGAAAAACTAATTTTTCAAAAATACTATTTGGCCAAATTATTTTTGTAAGAAAATACTATGTTGCTCTATACACATGGTATGATCATTGGGAAGAATCTTGGGGCAAGGAGATGAAGTATAGAAGGTGGAGTTGTCTTGACTTTAAAGAGCACTTGAAAAACACAGAGAGAAAACCAACTCAAAAAAAGTCAAATAATGCAAAAGTTTTTGTCAAACCACATTTTATCATCATTTATCATCTTAAGTGTTGTGCCATGAAAATCAGGGTGTGACAGGTGATGCCTCATCTTCTAAGGTATTGAGTCTTGGCAAGGTTATCATTTCTCATGATGTAACGATCGAGAAAGTCATGCTTGTTGAGTCCCTTGCGTACAATTTACTTTCCGTTCGTCAACTTGCAATCATGGGCTTTGTCACCTTCTTTCATATTGATACCGTGGCCCTCTTGTGGAGCAAGACTCTTAAAGTAGCCTTTGTTGGGCATGTCGAGAATGGTCTCTATGTGATGAACTTCTCGGAGAGACCCACTAAGACCACGACATGCCTAATGGCTAAAGTTGATGTAGGATGGCTTTGGCATTGCCGTTTAGCCCACGTCAATATGAGATCTTTGCAAAGTCTTCTCAAGGGGGACCATGTCCGTGGACTAACAAATGTTAGTTTTGCCAAAGATCGTGCTTGTAGTGCATGTATCGAAGGAAAGCTTCATGAGAAGGCTCACCCTCCCACGACTATCATCTACTCGAAGAGACCCTTGGAGCTCCTTCACATGGACCTCTTTGGGCCTCCATCCTTTGATAGTCTTGGGGGTAGAAAGTATTTCTTGGTGATTTTCGATGATTATTCAAGATACACTTGGGTATATTTCTTCAAGAGGAAGAGCGAAACTCAACAAACCGTCATCGACTTTGCAAATGAAGCTCAACGTCAACATGATGCAAAGATCTTGACAATAAGGAGTGACAATGGCACCGAGTTCAAGAACTACACCTTGGATGAGTTTCTTAGTGATGAGGGGATCAAGCATCAATATGCTGCACCATATACCCCTCAACAAAATGGTGTCGCGGAGAGGAAGAACCGAACGTTGATGGATGCGGCAAGGACCATGATGGCGGAGTTCAAGTCTCCATGCAACTTTTGGGCCGAAGCCATCAACGCAGCATGTCATGCATCCAATCAGCTCTATCTCCGCAAAGGCTTGAACAAGACTCCTTATGAAATACTTACCGGTAACAAGCGCCACCTCAAGTACTTCCGGGTGTTCGGGTATAAGTGTTTCATTCTCAATAAAGGTGTTCGCTTGTCTAAATTTGAGGCTAGAGCTTATGAGGGCATATTTGTTGGTTATGCTAAAAACTCTCATGCTTACCGTGTCCTTAACAAGTCCAACAGACTCATTGAGGAGACGTGTAACGTGGAGTTTGACGAAAATAACGGCTCCCAAGTGGAGCAAAGTGGTACTTGTGATGTAGGCGATGAAATTCCTCCCCAAGCCATAAGAAGAATGGTTGTGGGTCATATCCTACCCATTGAGGAACCCCTTGTGGCCAAAGGAGAAGGATAATGCTCCACTCAAGTGGAGCCATCACCAACCCAAGACCCACACGCTTCCGAAGAACAAAGTGAAGGCCCTCAACCTCTTGAACAAGACCAAGGGCAAGATCAACCTCAAGATGGTGTTGAACCACCAAATGATGCCCAAGGTCAAGTTCTCCCCCTCGAGCAAGTTCAAGATAAAGAGCAAGCTCAAGATCCAGAACAAGCTCAAGGCGGCGCTCAAGATAATCAAGTTAACCCTCCTCCTTCCACATCCGAGGAGGAATTAGAACGTCATGCCGTGAAGATTGCTTCCAAGCTCACCACCAAAGGTCATCTCATGGAGAACGTGGTTGGAAGCCTAAGAAAGGGGGTAAGCACTCGTAGGCAATTAGCAAACTATTGTGAACATCATGCATTTGTCTCTTGTGTTGAACCTCAAAAGGTCTATGAGGCACTCGAAGATTCGGATTGGCTCAATGCCATGCTTGAAGAACTCAACAACTTTGAGTACAACAAGGTGTGGAGATTGGTGCCAAGGCCATCGGGGAACCACAACGTCATTGGAACCAAGTGGATTTTCAAGAACAAGCAAGATGCTCATGGGAACATCATTCACAACAAGGCAAGATTGGTAGCACAAGGCTACTCCCAAGTCGAGGGTATCGACTACGGTGAAACCTTTGCTCCCGTTGCTCGCCTTGAATCCATTCGTTTGTTGATTGCTTATGTTTCCCATCACAACTTTAAGTTACAACAAATGGATGTGAAAAGTGCTTTTCTTAATGATCCTATTAATGAGTTGGTCTATGTCAAGCAACCCCCCGGGTTCGAGGATCCCTACTTCCGGATCATGTGTATCAACTCGATAAGGCACTCTATGGCCTTAAACAAGCCCCACGTGCGTGGTATGACCACCTTACCGAGTTGTTACAAGATCATGGATTCGAGGTTGGGCAAATCGATCCCACCCTTTTTACTAAGAAGGTCAGAGGGGAGTTGTTTGTATGCCAACTATATGTTGATGATATTATCTTTGGTTCCCCTAACAAAGCTTTCAATGAGGAATTTTCCGCTCTCATGACCTCTAAGTTCAAGATGTCTTCGATGGGAGAGTTGAAGTTCTTCCTTGATTTCGATATCAAACAAAGAAGAGAAGGTACCTTCATCAACAAAGCCAAATACACTCAAGACATGCTAAAGAGATTCAAGCTAAGTGATGTCAAGATGGTTTCTACTCCAATGCCTACCAAGTGCCAACTTGACATTGATCCCAATGGTAAAGCGGAGGATCAAAATGTATATCGCTCCATGATTGGCTCCTTGCTTTACCTTTGTGCATCTAGACCGGATATCATGTTGAGTGTGGGAATATGTGCACGATTTCAAGCCGCACCAAAGGAAAGCCACTATGTGGCAGTCAAGCGAATCTTTCGATATTTGGCACATACCCCAAACTTTGGCTTATGGTACCCAAGAGGAGCAAACTTCAAGCTTGAAGGATATACGGATTGCGATTGGGCGGGAGACAAAGTGGATAGGAAGTCCACTTCCGAAGGGTGCCAATTTCTTGGTTGCTCTTTGGTGAGTTGGTCTTCCAAGAAGCAAAGTTGTGTGTCTCTCTCGTCCACCGAAGCGGAATATGTGGCGGCCGGTAGTTGTTGTGCACAACTCTTATGGATGAGGCAAACTTTAAAGGCGTACGGTGTCAGTTCTGACAAAGTGCCTCTTTGGTGTGATAATGAAAGTGCCATCAAGATTTCTCACAACCCGGTGCAACATTTCAAGACGAAGCATATTGAGATTCGGTATCACTTAATCTGGGATCACATTAGGCGAGGGTAGATCGAGCTCAAGTATGTCAACACTCATGATAACCTTGCAGATATTTTCACAAAGCCCTTGGATGAAGCAAGATTTCACGAGTTAAGGCATGAGCTAAATATCATTCATTCGAGCAATGTGTCTTGAACCCATGCACATCCCACCTCATTCAACATGTTGTCTAGTTTAGGTGTAGGCATGGACATAGGGGGAGTATTGTTCTCTCAATGAACTTTCCCTCCCCCCATTATGCATAAATTGATCAAGTCTTTCACATTAACCATTTTTGATGGTACTTGTGCTTCAAAGATGAGTTTTGGTCATGGGCCCAAGGTTAAAATCTTCGCGGCGCCATACCTCTTGACTCAAACAAAGGTGGCCTCAGCCACCGCCCTCTCTTAAAGAGGTGTTTTGGCCCCTTGCTAGTGTGTTTGTTGCCAAGTTCTTTCTGCCGTTGGTTTTCCGTTTTTTTAGCTAAGTCGTTTTGTCTAGTTGCCATGGCTCGCTGGGCGGTACTACCGCTGGTGGTGCGCAGTACTACCACTTATAAGCGGTACTACCGCCCACCAGCGCGGTACGACCGTTGCGGGGCGGGACCAGGGGGTTATATCGGGGCAGGGGGAGGTTTCTTCTCCCCCATACCCATTATGTTTGCCCCCTCGTTCCTCTTCGTCTCCCCAGCAACGCCTCGCCGTGGGTGGGCTCTGGCGGATCTTCTTCTCCGGGGCATCCCTCTCCATTTCCTTTGGTGGAATCGATCCCCACCTCGTCCTCTTGCCATGGATGCCGGTATTGCCTCCGTTCCTCCTCTCTTCTTGTCTAGATTTTGGATCTAGCATCTTAGGGGCAATAGCGGTTGCATCTCTAGATTTTTCGCTAAATATAGGCTTGAGTAGGTTGGAGAAGGCAACTAGACTATTTGGATTAGTGTTTGGCAGGACTATTTTTGAATTTGGTAGGCCGGTAGTGCCGGATCTGACCACGGCAGTAGGGAACCGTTGTTTACCCGCTTCGAGCGATACTGCCGCTCTCATTGGAGCGGTACTACCGCTTGGGGCGGTACTGCCGCTTCCAGGTCGCAGTACTACTGCTGCCTGCCAAGTTCCATCATGTTCCTACCATTCATTGATCCTTTTTGTTGTGTTTGGTGGATTATGTTTATTCTTTCTGGTTGTTTTGCGTGTTCTTGTGTTTGGTTCCAGGTGATGAACATCCTGAGCATCAAGCTCGCCGTGTCAACCCCGGTCGTGCCACGTCGAAGCGCTACCGCACATCTGAGTCAGCAGGAGGTTCCTCTAGTGCTCCACCTCCACCTCAACTCAAGAATAAGTCTGCTGTCAAGCCAAAGCCAAAGGGTAAAACTATGCCTTAGATGAATGCCAAGGAGTTCTGGGCAAGGTGTCGCCACAACCCTTATGTGGAAGACCAAGAACCCACTTCGGTCAACCATCCGTTCTGGAACCGTTTTCAGTTTGCCATCTTCTTTGATGTGCTCAAGGCCAAGAAGAATCTCTATGTTGATGTGCGCTCCATTGACACGGACTACATGGAGAAGGATCCTGAGTACTTTGGTGAAGCTTTTCAGATGTGCTCTCAGCTGAACATTCTCAGTATCATGCAATTCAACAAGGACAATGATGCAGATATAGTGGATCAATTCTATGCCACTGTCCATCTCGGGACAGATGAGGACAGGACTCTGACTTGGATGACAAATAGCAAGTTGCTTTCTGTCAAATGGAAGGCATTCATGGAGTTGCTTGGGGTGGAAGATCACGGGCTAGAGACTCCTGTCGGCTTTCCCCCTCATCGCAACACAACCTCCACTCACAAGCAAGCTCTCTGGCCCTACTACACTCTGAAGATCAACCCTGACACTAAGAAGGAAACATATGAGCTGCCTGCCTTTCTGGACATTCTTCACCATGTCTTCCGTGAGACTCTTTTCCCTCGCATCGGGAATCTGGATATGGTTCACTCCTATCTCGTGGACATGCTTCTCTTCTGCCAGCATGAGAAGGCAGAAAACACTAGCGAGTCTCTGGATATTTCTCATGTTATGTGGTCTGAGCTCTTATCTGCTATCTCTGAGCGCAAGTGCCCGATCTATGGACCGTTTATCATGCTGCTCATTGAGAAGGCCTGGGATCAGGTCTATCCCAAGGTCATGCTAGAGACTCACTACTAGGAAAATGCTTATAGGTAGACATTTAGCAGTAGCGTTGGTTAGATACCCCTCGCTACTGCTATTTAGCAGTAGCGCTGGCCAGCACCAGCGCTACAAAGTGCACGTTAGCAGTAGCGCTGGATTTCACGGCCAGCGCTACTACTAATGGGCCACGCTCTCGGCCGCCCGTTGCAGCTTTAGCTATAGCGTTGGGCCTCCTCCCCCGCGTTGCCGCTAAGCCCACCTCTTCCTCCCGCGCCGGCCCGCGCACCACCCCTCTCCCCTCACTCACACTCACACACTCACACCACCAGATCGAACCCCTCAATCGTCCCCCGACCCGGCCGCCGCCCCCGCGTCCTACTCCGACCGCCCTCCCCCGCGCGGGCCCCTCTTCCTCTGTCGGCCGCTCTTCCCCGCGCCGGCCCTCCTCCCCTGCCGGCCGCCTCCCCTGCACCGGCCATCCTCCC
>NC_041393.1:426129599-426134993 GCF_002162155.2 Triticum dicoccoides | reverse complement strand
GTACTCCTCCCTCCTTCCTCCTCCTCCCTCCCTCCCTAGTTATAGTTATTAGAGAGTAGTTAATTATTTTGAATCCTAGTTAAAAAAATGTAGGTCCTTAGAATAATGTAGGTGTTTTAGTTGAATTTTTAGGTGTTTTAGTTAAATTTGTAGGTGTTTTAGTTAAAAATGTAGGTTCTTAGAATACTGTAGGTGTTCTTAGAATAATGTTGAATTTGTTTTAAGTGTATTTAAAAGAGTTTTAGGTGTTTTAGTTGTTTTAGGTGTAGTTAAGAGAATTTTAGGTGGTTTAGTTGTTTTAGGTGTGGTTAACAGAATTTTAGGTGTTTTAGTTGTTTTAGGTGTAGTTAACAGAATTCTAGGTACTTTTTTAGTTAAAGCAATTGTTGTTATTTTTTTAGTTAAAGCAATTTTTCCTGTTATATGCAAATTTGCAGTGGACAAGTCATATTTTGAACATGTCACATTTTGGACATGTCATATTTTTCCATGTGGCCTATGTTTTGCCAGAAATGTCGATTCGTTTACGTTCTTGCAAATTTCAGGAGCTCGATTGATCCTGTTTTTAGCAAAGGTCATGCCAAATTTTGCTAATTGTTTATTAATTTTGTTTTCCTAATTAAGCATTTTGTTCTCGACGTCGACGATGCCTATCCCGCATCCTCGTCGTCGACTCGGCGGAGGACTCCTGGTTGAGCCGAGAGGCCATGTCCGGGACTGGGCTCCGCTGGGTTGGTATTGGGTTGTGCTACCTTTTGGTGAGCGCAAATTAGTGAGGAGCCAGCCAGTCGTTGACCCGGAGCTTCTTTGGTGGCGGTCACATGGGCCTGCATCGGTGGAGAGGCTTGAGTCCCCCGCGCAGGTGGTACAACACCGTGTCACGGAGGAGAACGCGCACATCCAGTGCTACTTGGTTGCATTGGCGAACGGCCGGTTCTCCAATACCTGGCAGATTCTTTGGGGATCTCACCGGAGCTATGATCCGGTGATGGTTCCTTCTCTTTGGGTGTCCACCGCGGCCTACTAAACCTAGAGGAGCTATTATTCGAGACGTATTAGTGATATTATATGATGATCTTTGCTACAAACTACTATATATGTATTCGATGATGGATTATTAATTACCTATTAGTTATTTGCTTATTGATGCAAAAGATGAGCGCGGTTTGTGCTACAAACTACTATATATGTATTCATGATGGATTATATGATGATCTTTGCTACAAACTAGTACAAACTACAAATTTTAGGTGTTTTAGTTGTTATATGATGATCTTTGCTACAAACTACTATATAGGTATTCGATGATGGATTATTAATTACCTATTAGGAAATGTCTGACGACGAAAGGGAATTCGCTATGTGCGATTACTGCGAAGATGAGCGTGGTCTGTGCGACAGGCCTCACCTGGTAGAAGGTCGGCGCTTTAGCATCAAGCTCCAAGAGACCTTCGATGTTGATACGGTACGCAATGATGACAAGTGTTTTTTTGTTATTTTTGCACGACTTCTCTGCTTCTTCAACGTGTAATTTCCATCTTTTACAATTCGACTAGCTTATCCCATGCCATGCAAGATGCCATGTCTTGGAGAAGATGGGTTTTGAAGATCATGAAAGCATGGAGACAAAGATAATTCAACTAAGGACCCATCATGGTTATGATTTTGCTGTAAAGCTATACAATTCTGTGAACTCATCCAATTTTGGTTGCCCGAATTGGGAAGCCCTTTCCAAGGCGTATGATTTTCATGAGGGTATGGTTCTCACCTTTGATCTTGGTGATCCTGACATCGATGAAAATGATATGACCATTTGGGTCCTTGTTGACACGCTTCCAGTTCTACCGTTGTGTGAGTTTCTTAAACATATTTACTAAGTAATTTATATTGTTTATTTCAAAATATTTGACAGCTTATTTCCATTGACAGCTTATTTTCATTCTTCAAAAAATGTACAGAAGATGGTAGACAGAACCTACTACTACAATGATGAAGCACAATTAACTTATAAGGAGAAAGATGGTCTTATCGCATTTTTTACTGATATTGAGAATTACAATAGCTATTATCAAATTACTCAAAATTATGGTCAATATGTGCCACTAGTGCACGCGGTGTGCTACGGTAACATCAATGGAGATAGCATGGTAAGATTTTCTACTATTACGACATCCGTGCATCTTTTCCATAATTTTTTATAAAACTAAACTACATTGCTAACTACAAAGTTATTATTATGTTTTTGAACAGAAAATCCCGATGGATTGTGTGCCTCATCTGATGTTGCCAAGAGGTCACGTTGATGTTATGAGCTTACAGGCACCACGGCCAGGTCAGCCGCAGTATCCACATCACTCTTGTCCATACCGGATTTCTAAAAGCGAGGAAGCCATGATAATAAATGATTGGAAAAAATGTTTCGACCATCGTAGAGAGCTACTTGGAAGCAACATTGTGCGTAGGCCAAGACTTGGAGACAGGGTGATCTCCGTTCTTCATTATGGAGAGTCCAGTTTACTTAATGAAGAGTCAATGCCTATCTTGTTTTATGATATTTTACCTAAGAGAGGGTAGAGTAGGTCCTATGAGAGGAGTAGGCCCTAGGTAGAATGTGTTATTATGTGCTACAATGTGTTAGAGTTGATGAGGAGGATGAGGAGTTGTGATTATGACTAGTGACCAACTTGTTATATATATGATGTCTCATTGACGAACATTGTTTGGTGGTGATGACTAGTGGTAATGAATATGCTATTTAAACAGACTAGTTCATGATGAGTTGTTATTGTATAAAAGATATATCTGTTTAAACATGTACAGCGCCAAAATACTAAAAAAACATAAATGTTAGCAGTAGCGCTGGCTAAAAACGTGCTACTAGTACTTGAACTTACCAGTAGCACTGGTCTAGAAACGCGCTACTGCTACAAAATAGCTGTAGCGCCGTAGCAGTAGCGCTGGTTCCCGCGCTACTGGTAGCACAAAAACCAGCGCTACTGGTAAGATTTTCTCTAGTAGTGACTGGAGAGTTGGTGTCTCATGAGATCAAGCGTCTGAGGAAGAAGGACAACTAGGGCTCTCAGGTTCCTAAATCTGGGGGTACATCTTCTGCTGCTGCCATGGAGACCGAGGAGGAGGCTGAGACTGATGATGACGATGACTATGAGCCTTCTGGGGCAGGGCCCTCATGGGCAAAGAAGCTCAAGCTTAAGATGAAGAAGTTGTTCTGCATGAAGTCTCATGGTCAGTACATGACTCATGTGGCTGAGACGAAGGCCAGGGGGACGTCACAAGGAGCTCATGCGTCAGTTGGGTGCCATCGTGAACAGTGGATCTGAGGACCAGCTTACTGAGGAGGGGAGTGGATTCAACATCACTGCCCGTGGACAGACTCTGACACCGAGCAGTTTCCGACCGACAACGACGGTGCAGACGATCCCTCTGGGATATGATGTTCGAGATCCTCGCTTGCTATCACCTGGAGCCGTAGCAACACTCCTTCCCTTTTTGGTGTCTTGATGCCAAAGGAGAGTTTAGGGATTTGTGTCGTTGTCTGATTTGCGAGTGTGTCTTCTTTGTGGTGTGTTTTCCTGCTGTTTGCTTTGTTTGGTTTTGTGCCAGTGAGACCTAAGTTCCAGATATATGGTGTGAGACATATGCTATCTTATCTTTACTTTATCATTATCTATGTCTATCTAGTCATTCGGTATATTATGAATTGCATGCTTATCCTGTTATATACTATGCTCTCAAATATCCTACTTAGCTTGTTGGACTCTAAAATGTAGGGGGAGTGTTGATCCTAGTATGTGTGCCGTGCAGTCCAAAGCACTTATCTAGATAGCACGCATCTAGGGGGAGCCCGTCTATATTTTAGAGTTGTGGGGTTTTGCGCATGTCCTATGTCTTTTCCCGTTTGTGCAAATCCCGTATTGTCATCAATCCACCAAAAAGGGGGAGATTGTAAGGGCATATTTATCCCCAAGGTGTTTTGATGATTGATGACAATGGTTTTGCGGACTAATCGTGTGCGTTGAGATTTTCAGAGATTCATCCTTTGGCACGAGACGATTCCCTCCCCTCAGTGTTTTATTCAAGACGGTGCAGCTCCTTCGTTTCTCTGTTGGTGGTCTAGTTTCGTAGGAGTCACCGTACTATCAAGAGGGGATCCGCTTTGGTAAGGCTACGGTGGAATCAACACGTACACATCTTTGTCGCACCCGCTGATCCTTCCCGCTTCAATGGAGCACTTTTCCCCCTCTCTGTTTGCCTCTGTCTGGTCCCAGCGGTAGTACCGCGGGCCACAGCAGTAGTACCGCCGAAGCTCAACAAGCTGTAGTACCACTCCTCAGCGGTAGTACCGCTTGCTGACTTCCGCCGTAGTACCGCTGAGGTTCCGTGCTCCTATCGCCTCGACTCGAGGGTGCTTTTTCTCATGTCAGGTTTTGCGGCACTAGCTGCGGTAGTAGTGGCGGTAGTACCGCTCCCGAGCGGTAGTACCACCCTCACCTCCGCGGTAGTACCGCTCTGGGTCCAGGACCTTCCTCCCCTCCTATGCGCGGCAGTACCGCTAGGTGGGACGGTAGTACCGCTGGCTCAGCGGTAGTACCGCCCACCCAAGCGGTAGTACCGCTCTCTGCGGGGCTGCTTGGGGGGGGGGGGTAACGGTTGGATTGTTCCCCCACTATGTAAAGGGGTCTTCTTCCCCATAGTTGACTACCTCTTCCCCCAAAAAGCTCCATTGTTGCTCCAAGCTCCATTTTCGCCCGATCTCTCTCCCTAGCCAATCAAACTTGTTGATTTGCTCGGGATAGGTTGAGAAGGCCCCGGTCTACACTTCCGCCAAGAGAAATTTGATTCCCCCCACTAATTCCTAGCGGATCTTGTTACTCTTCGGTGTCTGAGCACCCTAGACGGTTGAGGTCACCGCGGAGCCATAGTCCATTGTGGTGAAGCTTCGTGGTGTCGTTGGGAGCCTCCAATTAAGTTGTGGAGATAGCCCCAACCTTGTTTGTAAAGGTTCGGTCACCGCCTTCAAGGGTACCAATAGTGGAATCACGGCATCTCACATTGTGTGAGGGCATGAGGAGAATACGGTGGCCCTAGTGGCTTCTTGGGGAGCATTGTGCCTCCACACCGCTCTAACGGAGACGTACTTCCCCTCAAAAGGAAGGAACTTCGATAACACATCCTCGTCTCCATCGGCTCCACTCTTGGTTATCTCGTGCCTTTACTTGTGCAAGCCTATTTGTGTTGTATCCCTTGCTTGCTTGTGCACTTATTGTTGTTGCATCATATAGGTTGCTCACCTAGTTGCATATTTAGACAACCTACTTTGTTGCAAAGTTTAATTTGGTAAAGAAAATTTTAAAAATTGTTAGTTTCCTATTCACC
>NC_041393.1:426088680-426129355 GCF_002162155.2 Triticum dicoccoides | reverse complement strand
CGATCCTTTCAGTAGCTCTTTCCTGCAAACAATTTTTTAGCAAATCAAGAAGATGCAACATGTGACCTTTGAAAGTTCACTACCATTCCATTCCTAATTTGAGAGGGGTCTGAAATCTTCAATGGTGTCCCAGAATAGAATAACTTCATTGGTGGCCCTAATTGAAATGCCGAGATGAGAGATAGATTTCGCCCAAATTTTAGTCCCTTTTCTTAAACTCTTAAATTTACGAGTGATTCTCTTGGCACTGTTGGGTTCCTGAATATCTTGCTCCCAGATTCTTTTAACAGTATCTTTGAATCCCTCAATTTGCATCCAAAAGTTTTCAAACCTGAATATAGTTGATATCGGGATGAAGGTGCCAACTTGTATCAAGTAGGGGACATGGTCTGATATGGGTTTGGCCAAAGGATAGACCAAAGTGTTTGGGAAGTGCTCGGTCCAGGCTTGTGAGGAAAAGACCCAATCCAGTTTCTCTAGAAGAGGAGCATCCTTCATATTGCTCCAAGTGAAATTTCTGCCCTTCAAGGGGATTCCAACCAAAGCCAGACAACCGATAGCCTCATTAAACTTTAGCATATCATTGAAATTACCTCCACTTCTATTTCTGCTACTTGGATATCTCATGTAATTGAAGTCCCCCATAATCAGCCAGTTAATTTCGTCCGACATTTGGATATTAGAGAACCCATCTATGAATATTGTTGTAGCAGCATCTTGACAAGGTCCATCCACATTTGTTAAAATCCATGATTCTCCTGAGATTTTGGAGTGAAATCTAACTGAAAAGGAGAAGTCATTTTGGAATAAGGTTTCACCAATGAACATATATAGCATCATTCCAGGCAATGAGAAGGCCACCTGAAGCCCCTAGAGAGGGAAGGCAATAAAATTTGTTTATCCTCTTTGGACAAAAATTCTTGAGATATCTTGAGTCAAAGTGTTCCCCTTTGGTCTCCTACCGACAAATGATATCACAGTGTGATTCTCCAGTTATGTTTCTGGGAGCAACCCACTTGTTATTTTCATTGATCCCCCTGGTATTCAAGTTCAGAATGTTCCCGTTTCTATTCATATGGATCAGGTCAAGAAGAACTGTTACTTGATTCAGCAATCAAGACTACGAAGAGCTGGGGTACACAGACAGAGTGTCTTTGTGAAGTATAAAGAACCATCTTAATTAACTTACCTTTTGCATCAGTTCCATATATCACGTAATTTACTTATGTGACGAATCAATTCCATAATTTATGTAATGTGCATGACACATCCTACGCTATTTATTATTTGTGTAAGTTTAGATTATTTCTTGTACACATAACATTTATTGTGTATCGGCTCACATGCGCTCCCAGATTAGGAAATCATGCCTGGATCAATTAGATTGCTTGGGTTTTGGAAACTTTGGTTTTTTTTAACGCAACTATCTCCTTCTCTCTGTGACTTAGTCGAAGAAAATAGAAGGCAGTGGCGATGGTCTTTTTGGTGTATTTTTCATCCAATATTGTTGTGTTAAAAATTATTAATTAGGCCCCCATAGCATCGCACATGCAATTAGGAGGTCAAAGAAAAAATCCGCAAGTAATCTCTTTTGCGCTAGCTAAAAGCTAGGTAGAGAAAATGCAAAGAGACTAAGAGCCATTGAAGAACCAAAAGTTGTATACTAAAGGAAAGACTAAAACACAGCAATAAAATACAGTACGACATGAGTACAAGGCTAATATTAAGTCCGGTTTAAGGACTAGAGGTAGCGTCGATCCAAGACAAGTAAACGACCAAACAAGCTGGCCTGGTCCATAAGGAAATTAAGATATGTTCGCTACGATAACTTGATAAGCAGTACTGATGAGGCACGTTAAACACCAGTGTTAGTCTGGGGAACCCCTCCGTGGGCTGACATTGCTAGTACGTCTTGATCAATTACCAGCACATGAATGCTTTTTTTGTTCTTCTGTGAGATCCCATCACATCAATGCCTCTGTAAAGAAAACCGATAGAACCATATATATTAGGCAGCCATGAAATAACTGGTCGAGACTCGAGATTAACTAATATGGATTTTGACCTTCCAAAATCATCACCAAAATCATGGTGAAATACGAGTAAAAAAAATCATGGTGAAATAAAGAACAAATCATTCTTCATAACTTACCAAATACGATATGGAAGTTGTTGCCCGTCATTGAACAGTTCTTGGTTCCAATACCTCTTAGTCTTCGATACCGCGTAGGCCATACTCATATAACCGCCAAATGTGTCTTGTATCTCCTGAACGATGCGTGCTGGCCCCCAAAAGCCCTAAAAGAACAAAATACCAGGGAGTTGCGATGTCAGTAATGGAAGAGAATGAGACAAGCTAATATATACTACCGGGTCATAAAAGAGACTAACATTGATGACGTAGTCGTTTGCATGGGATATCATGTTGCTCATAAAATTAATGATCTCCAGATAAATGATCCCAGTATATTGAGTAAATTTATAAAGACCAAGGTGGACGGGACGAGTCATGTCGAGGTAACTATAGAGTGTGTACCCTATGTGCTGACGCATTTTACAGTACAATGCATTTGCAAACCTCTCACGCTCAAAACTCTTGAGGCGCCACATAAAAGTATGAACCTCTTCGTAGCTTGTTAGTTTATCCTCTGCAACCACCAGAATTGGGTGCATCATGACAACCCGCTTCCAGTCACGTCTGAATGAAAAGAGATTTCAGTAAGGGCTTCCAACAAAACTAGAAATTAAGCATGGTGACAAATTATGCAATTAACCATATAACTGCAAGTCTAAATTAAACACAGTGTTAGAAATTACTCGCTCATCGCTTCGGAATTGAGAAGAAACGACAGACCCATCCACTCAGCACTGCTCCTGGCATTGGAAAAATCTTGTGTCCGTAGAAATCCATCCAGTCCTTCTATGTCACTTGTATCATCATGATTTGCCCTTCGATACCGTGCTATGTTAATCAATTTAACAGTTCCTGATGAAATGACGTAGCTGTCTCCATTGGCAAGGTTGCCATGTACCACATGTCTCACTCGTGCCTGATCAAGGACGTCAAGCAATGACCTATAAAACATGAGAAGATTAACTCATATATCGCCACAAATATTTTTCGGGAAATACGTAACTCCACCGTACCTAATTTTGTTTCTCCAAAAGTCTGTCAAGTCTCTTTTTGCTTCACTTGCAAAGAATGCCGGAACCATGTTTGTATTTTCTAGGAGATAGCCCTCAAACCTCTCATAGACCACAATCCATTTACGAATTTTTTTACAGTAGGTACTAAAGTATGCCTCAACTACGCTCTCAGGGTTGCCAGAAAGTTTCAGTGTTTCTTCCACAATCCTTTCTCCAGTTAAACCATCATTTGCTTCATTATCTTTCAGAATAAGAAACGAAGCCGCATATTCTTTTCTAAGGCCAGAACCAAACTCAGTATACATATGGCCATGAGCTACAGTTTGACCCTCTGCATAATTGAACCGATATGATTTAACAACACCACCTACCAGTTCCTGTGTTCAAGTATTAGTGATTATTTTCTATTGTATAATATAGTCAGAAAACGAAATTTTTATATGAACACAAAAGTCTCAGTATACCTGGGTCGTTGAGGATCCAAGAATCTTTCGATTGTTGTTCCAGATCTCATTCTTCTTTCGGATATTTATCAGTCCTTCAACCAATATTTCCTCTATTTCTTTGCTACCCGAGGCAGCCATCCTTTCCTTCATAAGGAGACAAATATGATACTAACA
Organism: Triticum dicoccoides; assembly: GCF_002162155.2. Classification (NCBI taxonomy): domain Eukaryota; kingdom Viridiplantae; phylum Streptophyta; class Magnoliopsida; order Poales; family Poaceae; genus Triticum; species Triticum dicoccoides. The sequence continues at coordinate 426,125,588 of NC_041393.1, read as the reverse complement.
AAGTTATTTTTTTTGTGCATGACAAAGTTTTTATTTTTATCAACAAGACAATATATTATTCTATAAGAAAGGATGCAATTTGATTAAAATACAATAAGGATGTTGGAATTAAACACTACATGTATGTATGTCCGACCCATGCAATGGGCTAGTTAGCTTTACTGCACATCACACGCTTTGTATAGTTACAACATTCAAGTTTGTACAAGTAGATAACAACATGAACCGGCTAGTACACTAGAGAAGCAGCACAAAAACGACAATCTGTGACTTATTGGCGCACCCATTCCATGTTCCATAGTATCAAAGTTTGGAAGAAAAAAAAAGGGAAAAAGCATGAAAGTAGCAGATCAAATAACATGTGCAATTACAAAACATTGAGACAAAAATTGGATCCACCACTTATAACTTGTAGCCAAAAGTCCAACTAGAAGAAAAATTATATCTTCTATAAATTCACAAATTTAGTTTGTAAAAAACAATTATGATCTTTGTTTTTTGCTACTCCCACCAAATGCTTAAAAGATATAATTTATTAGAGAATTCAATCTTTTGTGCAATAAGAAGTGGGTGCCCCAACTATAGTTGTGAAAAATAGTGTGGATATTTACCCCACCATACCCCCAGCCCATCCCTCGGTTATACCATCTGCTATGTATCCTTGGATTGTGCCTGAGAACAAATTCTTTTTTGTACGTAGGTCAGAGAATCAATATTTCATGTATGTAAAATGTGCATGGATTGTGAACCAATTAATATGTACCATGTTCACATCCATTTATATCCATGTTAGGCATGATGGTTAGTTAATGAGTAAGGCTTCATTTGCGGTGGCTGAAGTATGATGTGCTGACTTACTTTTTATATAACTCTCTAGGGAAGGTATAGCCATGAGGACTTGAAAGAAGTTGCTTAGCTATATAAGAAAACATCGATGTTTGGCGATGTTGTCCTTTTTTCTTCCCAAAAAATGGAGATTTTATTTGATAAATTACAACCTCCATTCCGGAACACATGAATTATAAGTACATCAGTGTGTAAAACTTCTCTAAATATGACTCAAGATATGTAAAATTACTATTGTTATTATTCAATTGAAATAATAACTAGGCTTGTCATGTAACATTGTAGTTACCCCATTCTTTGTATCTAATATCGCATCGAAATGAAAAAACTTCCGTCAAATTAAGTTGTATCTTTAGAGTATTTCCGTATGCAAAATGTAAAATGAAGTGCCACGACTTTAACCATTATAAAATCATGGAAGTAAAGCTAGCAATAATAACTATAATTAAACCACAGAAAAAAAAAGCTATCAATAAGAATGAAGCTATTTTGTCAATATTAAGATTGAGAGCATATATTTGTTTGAATGTACGTACTGGCCGGACAATGTTGAACAACCTAGAATATACATGCATGAGAGCGCACTAGGGATATAGACCACCACCGGTTCTAGCTCTACACAGGAGATATTGACGGGGTAATGGCCCTGTGGGGACTGCGGAGTAAAGGCCAAGGACAAGCTGGTAGGTGTCCAACACATAACGTTTAGCGCTCGCAAAAAAGAAGAAGACATAACGTATAGAACTGATGTAGTGAAGCGCAATGAATGCTTGACTCTGCCAAAGTACTGCTGGAAGACTAACACGGAAAAGGAAACACTCGTGTCTTTTATTTTTTCTTAAATCATATGACAAAAAAAGGCCGGAGTGGATATTTGAAAATCAGGATAATAGAAGGTTTCGTTCCTCAACTCGCCAAGTAGCACCGCCGAGCCTGGACTAGCTCAGCAAAAAGCACACTCCGGCTACTAGAACGATAGCCAGTTTGGCGAAGAACTACGGGTAAACTAAGCTTAACCCTAACGATTAGTGAAGCACGGGACGACCATACATGGGGAGGTCGGTGCTCACTGAAGTAAATCAGAGATTGTAAGAGACTATGAACCGGAGAGGCGGATTAGCTACCAAGGATCTGGTCGACAGGAGCTGAGGAAGGCAACGCATCACCGGCCGACGCTAGGCCCTGATCTAAGGAAAATGTTGCTGAGTTGCGCGAGCACTCTTTGCTTGCTTTGACGACTGAGAGGTGAAAAAGTGCATGCTACCTGCTGAAGGTGAGAGACCGGCAAGACGCCGATCGACTTGAGCTCGCCTCCTGCTCCTCGTCTCCTCAGCAAGAAAGCAAGCAAGGGGGTGAAGCGTAGCCACCAGTGGGGGAGAGCCCTGCTAGGCGACCGAATAAATGAGCGCGTGGCGTTGGCGTGTAGTAGGGCGTCTGATGGTAAAGAGGGCTATAGACAGTCGTTGCATTTACACAAGTAAATGCTGCGGTAGCTACCGGCGAGCGCAGAGTTTCTGTGTGCAGCAGGTTTTGATTCAATAACAACGTCTCTACAACCGCAAGTAGCTATGTGATCTCCTATACGCCCACGCACGCGTTTGGACGCACCCACCCACAGCGCCGGGTTGGTCCCCATTTGGCCCTCTCCACAATCACACTCCCTAAATATCAATACCCATGTGAAAATTAATCCAAAGCACTAGTTGATTATCCCAGTATGAAGCAATCACAAAGCACGATACCGAGATTTATTAACGAGGTTTTACCGATAAGGCTACACCCTGGGCTGGCTACGGGCTCTCCTCCCAGTGACACCATCACAATACCACAACCTAGTCGCCCGGGCGCGGACACACGCTATGGCCTCCCCCTACGTGCATGTGCTATTATGTTGACATATGTTACATAATGTCCCTACCTCACATTATATAAGAGGCATAGGATATAGGTGACTCATATCCTGTCTACACACAGTTTGAATCCTAGTTCAACTGGAACCTACCTAATATTCGACACAATTTCATCAAATCCACCTTGGCAAATATTCTTCACCATGTTGGAGTTCATGCGTCGATACTCCAAGTACATTGGACTTGAGATAACACAACATGAGTATCGCTGCTGCTCCCAGACTCGCGTGACTCCACCTGCAACTGTAGTCTTTTTTGTCTTCTTCACAGTCAACTCCCGAGCAAAATTAAGTTACTCTTTACTCTAGTTTGCGCTCTCAACTTCCAGAGGAGCTGCTCAACGCCATCACACACCGATCAATGTCTGCGTGAATGTGAACAACTCAGATATTGGACACCACATCTAAGAGTTACTCGGACTCAATATTCTCATTCTTTCTTGACCGATGTCTGAAACTTGAAAGAATTTCACCGTTGCCCTGTGTTAACCTGAATCAAATTCACAGTTGTCTCACCCTTTTTCTGGATAGTCTCGGACATGTCCCACATCTACAGCACTCCGCCTCCCTCTATACTTGTCATCCGCACTTTGCCATGTGCACAGAATAACTAGTAGAAAACAGGGCTTTGATCCAGGCCAGATAATTGCATTAGTCCCGGTCATGTCACGAACCGGGACTAATGGCACTAGTAGAAAAAGGGCCTAATGTGAAGCACATTAGTCCCGGTTTGTGGTTGAACCGGCACTAATGTGACCATTAGTGCCGGTTCCAACGGCTAGGCAGGCGGTGACCATTAGTACCGGTTCGTGGCGAACCTCTAGTCCCGGTTCGTGCCACGAACCTGGACTAAAGAGGTGGTGACAGGCTGGTGTCAGGCTACGACCCCACCAACACCTTTAGTCCCGGTTCGTGGCACAAACCGGTACTAGAGATGCACCTTTAGTCCCGGTTTGTATAACCAACCGGGACTAACGATCATCCTATATAAACCCTTTGTCCAGCCCGAGCTCTTTGTTCTTCCCCTTTCATTTCTTCCTCTCCTCTGTTCTTCCCCTCTTCCTCGAGCTCATCACACATTTTGCCCAAATTTTTTCAAGATTTGAAGGGCCGCATCCATTCAAGTGATCACAAAGGTTAGCAACTTTGTCCTTTCATCTCTCATTGCTAGATTAGCTCTTGCAATGCTCTATATAGTGACTAATTTGTGGATTTTAGTAATTTAGGATGAATTATATGTGATAGTTTATTTGATTTATATGCAATTTGAGCTCAAAATAACTCTTAGTTTGCATATGTAGGTGTGGTTTACTTAGTGCTTTCCCGTCTCCATCCTAACCACCGTCGATCGCCCGCACTGTCCCGTCGCTTGCACCACCTTGAGGTGAGCCGCTTGTTCTTATCTTTTTTATATAAAAAAATCATGTTTGTGTGATTTAGATATATAGTTACTTGTATAATTATCTTACTCGTACGTTCTTTGTTATACATAGTGCCATGGTTCCCCGTCGGCCCTCATCCGGTTTATGATTCGGATGTGGTATATTCTCTTTTGTAACTATTTGTTGCATTCTGTGTTTATGAAAAATTATGCCCATCAAGTTGACATAGATATTTTTATCTAGGAGGTATGTGAACTGGAAAATTCAACCAACCCTATTGTCAAGAGGTTAAATTTAGTTGAAAATTAAAACGAGTGTTTGAAAGAAAAATTGAGAAGAATAGAGGACGAGAAGATGGAATTGGAGTTGCATCTTGCCAATGTCGTCGATGATCACAAGATCAATATGGAGAAAATGCGCTTGAAGATTAGAAAATATGCCATTGATAGTGAGGCTTGGTATCATCATATTGTTGGATCAATTGTTACCTTAGTTGCCATTTTGATCGCATTTGTTGTTGCATTTAAATGCTTTAGCTAGAGAGTTTGTATGTTGTTTTATGAGAATAAGTGTGTATGGAACTTTACGTATGAACTTGTATTAATTTGGTATTTTCGGTGTTGCGTAATGAAGATGAGCCGGTAGGGGATGTACGATGACCGATGCTCTCCCCAGTTCGTTCATGGCGTGCGTACTTTTCTGCTTGCGGCTGAGGCAAAAAAGCGGGTGGATGGTTTTATGTCTTGTCCATGTTCTGGCTGTAAGAATCATTACTGGAATCAGGATTTTTGCCATCAGCCAGGTCTTTGCTGTCAGCTAGCTGATGGCAAAGAGGGTCTTTGCCATCATCTTGCAGAAAACTGATGGCAAAGAAGGAGCTGACGGCAAAGATAGTGTGTGTCGTCAGCCACCCTAACGGCATAGAATCTTTGCCGTCGGCTAGCGGACGGCAAAGAGGGAGGGTGGCCCACTAGCGAGAGCCACCTAACGGCCACTTTCTTTGCCGTCCGCTAGCAGGCGGCAAAGAAAGTGGGCAAACTAACATCAGTTAGCTAGGCTCTTTGTCGTCTGCTAGCAGACGACAAAGAGATGTACCCTATCTAACAAAAGGCCCTCACCCTACCCCTCTCTCTCCACTCTCTCTCCCTCCCCTCATCACTACCCGCGCCACCGCTCGCCCCGGCCACCGCGCCCCACCATGCCGGCCCGGCCCGCCTCACCACCCCGGCCGCCCAGCCTCGCCCTGCCGGCCCGGCTGCTTCGCGCCGCCCCTCCCCGCCGCGCCGTCCCGGCAGCGCTGCCTCGGCTGCCCCGCCCCGCCGCGTCGGCCCGGTGGCTCCGCCCCGCCTCGCCGCCTCGGTCGCCTGAAGGTGAGACATCCCTCTTCTTCTTTTTTTAGATTTAGTTTAATTAGGTTTAGTATAATTTAGTTTAGGTTTAGTTTCTCTTTCTTAGGTTTAAGTTTAGGTTTAGTTTAGTTTACGTTAAATTTAGGTTTAGTTCATGTTAGGAAGAAAGAAGAAAATAGAAAGAAGAAAGTTCCGGTTTAGTTTAGTTTAGTTTAGTTTAGGTTAAGTTCCTGGTTTATTTTGAACATGTCACATTTGTTTTTATTTTTTTAGTTAAAGCATTTATTCCCGCATCCTCATCGTCGATTCGGCACAGGACGCCTTCTTGATCAGAGCGGCTATGTCCGAGACTGGGCTTTGCCGGGCTGGTACTGGGAGGTGCTACCTTCCAAGGGGCGCAGCTTGGTGAGGAGCCAACCCGTTGTTGACCAGAACCTTCTTTGGTGGCGGTCGCGTGGGTTAGTGACGGTGCGGAGGCTTTTTAACACTGCGGAGGTGGTACGTCACCGTGTCAGCGAGGAGGACGAGCATGTCCGTCGCTACATGGTTGCGTTGGAGGGCAGGTTCGACAATACCTGGCAGGTTCTTCAGGGATCTTGCTGGAGCTATGATTCTGTGATGGTTCCTTCTCTTTGGGTGTCCACCGCCCGCGCCTATACCCGTCGTTCGCTAGGGTTGTAGTTGTATTAGCGATCTTATATGTATGATACTATTCAAGATGAATTAGTGATAATATTCGACGATGTACGGACGCAAGAGATGATTTAATTTTGCTTATTGAATGCATGCTAATTTAGGGCGCCCGGGGACGAGCGGATTAGGGGGTTCCTCGGTGTCGATGGAATCCTAAATAGCAAGTATCATCAGTGCGAGATACATGTGGCCGTCAGTGTCGTACACGACATCCACGTCCCACAAGTGACATAGGCGTCCTGCATCCCCCAACAACAGTTCTCGGCGTCGATGGCGGTCGAACACCATTGCGAATTTGTCTGGCGGCCTCTAAGATGACGATTAAAAGCCAAGTGTTGAAACTTGAAACACCCAAACTGACTCAAGTCAGTTTGGTTGTTTGCACTTTCAAAACTTGGCTTTAATCCTCATTGCAAAGGCTGCCAGACAAATTTGCCAAGGTGTTCGACCGTCATCGGCCACCACAATTATTATTGCGGGACACCGGGCGCCGGCGTCACTTGTGGGACGTGGATCTAGTGTTCAACGCCGATCGCCACATGTATCTTGCACCGATGATACTTGCTACTTATGGTTCCATTGACGCCGAGGAACCCCTAACCCGCTTGTCTTGTTGTAAATATTTAGTTAGGTTGACCGAAAAAACAATATTGCTATGAAACTCATCTTTCGATTTAAATGTGCAACTTTTTCGTCGCTGCGAGGGTCTAGTGTTCGACGAGCTCTACCCCTGCGTTCGTGGGTTAGCACAAATGACATCTCCTCCCCCTTTGATTTGCTCTGTTCCGGTCTTCATGCCGATTAAACTTGCTAGCTATAGGTGTCTTCAATCAATAGTATGCGGGACCACTATGTGTCTCCCATTTGAAAGGGTTACATCTATAAATATGCATGCGTTTGCATATTTATAACCGTGATTCCTTTGAATTGTCTAACTATCCATGGACAGCCCGGGTATGTGTAGATTGGGTTCATTTTCCCATATGCTCTGCTCCGGATCTGATGCAGAATTTCGTCAGTGCCTCCCTGTTGTTGTCCGGGTACACATCCTCTCTAATTATTGCCAAGACGTGTATTAGGAGAACAGCGGGGAGGTGCTGCCAAAATTTTGCGTCGGATCCGGAGCAAAGCATGGGAAAACGAACCCAATCTACACATACTCGGGTGGGATTAGGGCCTATCTTAACCTATTAGCGTCTAGGTTGCATGGACGTAATAAAAGTGACAAACTCCATTAAGTGATGAATATTTACATGCTGATTAATTTATATATATGTTTATTATGTGTCCAGTATCTAGGCAAGATGAGTGATCGTACGTGGATGTACACTGGTCACACTATTCAGAAAGACATGACCATTGAATGTTAACAAAACCAAGGGGTTTCTGAGAGCTGCATTTGCAAATGGCCAGAGGACAACCTGGTGCCCCTATGCCGGGTGCAACAATTGGCACAAGAGGACAGAGGATGAAATGGGAGAACACTTGCGGAAGAGGGGTTTTACGCCAGATTATACGGTGTGGACATTTCATGGTGAGTCTGGCCAACGCGCCAGAGCTGAGGTGCTTCGTCATCGCACCAACGAGCATGGTACCGGGATGCAAGATATGGTGCAAGACTTTGATGATGGTCGGGACTCGGATGATGAGATGGAGGAATTAGCAAAGGCCTTCAATGAAATGTTGGAGTCTTCAAAACGTCCTCTCCACGAGCACACTGAGCTTTGTCAGCTGGATGCCATCTCATGAATAATGGCTCTGAAGGCTCAATTCAACTTGGGCAGAGAATGCTACGACGCGATGATGACAGTGTTTGGACGTTTTCTACCCAAAGGCCATGTACTACCTGCAAACCTGTACCAGTCAGACAAAATCCTCTGTGCTCTTAAGATGCCCTATGAGAAGATACATGCTTGTGAGAATGGATGTGCCTTATTTAGGCTTCAGTATGCAGACTTGAACTATTGTCCCATTTGCAAGGCATCCAGGTATGTTGTGGTAGACAACGGTATGGGTGAGAAGACGCAGACCAAAATCCCCGTTAATGTTCTTTGGTATATGCCAATCGTACCAAGACTTCTACATCTTTTCATGGTCGAAGAGACGACAAGATAGATGACATGGCACAAAACGGGCAAAAGAACCCAACTAGATGCAGATGGTAAGCTGATGATGGTGCACACATCGGATGGTGAAGTATGGAAGCGCTTCGATGCATTACATGATGACAAAGCGGCCGATCCGAGGCATCCTCGAGTCGCCATCAGCACGGATGGGTTCAATTTGTTTGGTCCGATGACAACCCAATACAGTTGTTGTCCCGTATTTGTCATTCCACTCAATCTCCCGCTCGGACAGATTATGCAAAGAAAGAACATTTTCCCGACATTGATAATTCCAGGGCCTAACTATCCGGGGAAGAATATGAATGTGTACATGCAGTCACTGAAGGACGAATTGCCTAGGATAATGGGTTCAAGACATACGACGCCTTTAGCAAAAAGAACTTCATAATGCATGTGTGGTACATGTACTCGACGCATGACTTGCCGGGGTATGCGCTATTCGTTGTCTGGTGTATGCATGGTAGGTTCCCGTGCCCCACATGCAAGGGAGCTCTTCAGTTTCGTTGGCTTGAGGTTGTTCACAAATTTTTCTTGCTTCGACATGCATAGATCGTTCCTACATCCTCGCCATAAGTTTAGGAAAGACAAGCAGAACTTCATCAAAGGTAGAGTTGTGAAAGACTCTGCACCACCTCCATTGACAGGCCAAGAGATCCTACATCAGTTAAACGCTCTCGAGCCAGATCCACAACGTCCATGGTATTTCAAGGGGTATAATTCGCAACATGCCTGGACTCACAAGACATGCTTGTGGGATCTGCCTTACTTCAAAGACCTCCCCTTTCCCACACAACATCGACGTGACGCACACTGAGAAGAATATCGCCGAGGCACTTTTTGGTACATTGTTTTGCATAGATGGGAAGTCAAAGGATAATCCTAAGGCAAGAGTCGATCAGGAGGCGCTATGTCAGACCGTTACAAAACATGAAACCACCAAAAGGAAAGAAGAACTGGACAAAGCCAAAGGCGTGGTTCAATCTTGGAAGGCCAGCTATGAGGGAAATTATCTTGTGGGTGAAAATGCAGTTGATGTTCCCCGATGGGTATGCAGCAAATCTAAAGAGGGGAGCTAGTCTTGAAAAATTAAAGATATTTGGTCTCAAGAGTCATGATTGGCACATATGGATTGAGCGGGTAATGCGGGTGATGTTGCATGGATTCATTCCTGAGGTTGAATAGCTAGTACTAGCAGAGTTAAGCTATTTATTTAGTGTTTTTTGTTCTAAAGAACTATCACCTAACCTGGTAGAAGAAATGGAAGAGTTGGCGCCGGAGTTGATCTGCAAGTTAGAGAAGATATTTCTGCCAGGCTTCTTTAATCCAATGCAGCACTTAATTTTGCATCTCCCAACCAAGGCAAGATTGGGGGGCCTGTGCAGAATCATTGGTGCTACACAACTAAGAGGATGCAGAGGATGCTTCGAGCAAAATGTAAGAATAAACGTAGAATTGAAGCATCAATGGCCGAGGCATTCATTACGGAGGAGGCGGCAAACTTCGTGACAGCACACTACGAAGCCAAAAATCATCATTTGCATAATCTGAAGCCTCGGTACAATGCTGGCGATCCGAAAAGGGGTCGATCCGACCTCAGCTTATTTAAAGGGGATCTGGCACCAACCGGTGCTTCTAATTCCTTAACGTTGGATTTCGAAGAATGGCAGACCATTTCGTTGTATATCTTCAACAACCTAACAGAAGTGTGGCCGTACATCGAGTAAGTTCGCGGTACATTATTTCGCAACTTCTAATTCCTTTGAACTGCTCTTATTCCCGGATAAATATGATACAGTCGATACGTCGCCAAATTCTCGCATGGAGGCGGCTATCATGGTTTCATCTCTTGGTTCAAACAAACGGTAATTTACGTTAGACCATTTCATTTCTTCGTCTAATTTGTGGCTAATGCAACAATCCCTTTCGTATTAAACTTGTAGGCTAATTCAGAGCTTATGGACGCCGAATTGGGACAAGTCGCTAATGGTTTTGACTTTAAGGTCTGTTCATTTGACAAATACGACATCAACGGGTATCTCTTCCGTACCTATGGCAAAGAGCTATCTATGGCCGACTGAAAATCTACAAATTCTTGTTTCTTTGCTATCGGCGAAGGAGATACCGAGTATTATGGAAGAGTTGAAGCAATTTATGAACTTCAATTCTGTTGGGGATATAACTATCAGGTATGACCTGCCCAGGAGGGGCCGGGTTATACCTATGGCGATTCATGATGTGAAGCCCATGAGGATATTGAAAATGGCGGTTCACGAAGCAAGGGCCCAAGGCCCAAGGGCGACTTAAGGCCCATAGGGGTAAACTGCCATATATGTATGACTTATATTGTAAGGCAAGTATAGTAGTCACCGAGCTGGACACGTTGTCTATGAGCCGGCCAGGACTCCGTGAGCCACTGGGCGTCAACCTTTGTATATAAAGGGACGACCCGACGACGGTTCAAGACGAGAAAAAAGAGATCGAAAGCTAGGTCAAGCGTATTCGCTCCTTGGTAATCGAGACATAAGAAATACCACCTCAAACTGGATTAGGCCTTTACCTTCACCACAAGGGGCCAAACCAGTATAAACTCCCATGTCCTTTGTCCCGTTTAACCCCTTTAAGCTAACCTAGTTGCGATGGCTCCACGACTAAGTCCTCACACTAGGACATCTACCGTGACTATTCCACGACAGTTGGCACCCACCATGGGGCCAGCGCACGGTGGTTTCAAGTTCTTAAAGGGTAGCTTCGAAGGGATCAAGGGATACGTCGTGGGCCGGATGACCAAGAGTTCTCGCGGCAAGCTCTACATAGACGATGCAAGCTATGGCCCCGAGGCCGGCTCAATTGAGTACGGGTACCGGGTCCCCTTCAACGGAATTCACATTTTCATTGGTAAGATTGGCGAGCCGGACCCTGAGCCGGACATCTGCACCGACATCATCGAGATGGCTCAGCGTGCAAGACCCGCCCGAGCTCAGCCCGCCATGAAATGTTCCTTCGTGGGATTCATCCATGGAGCGGAATTTGATGAAGGATCTATGTCTCGCGGTGAGACAGCCATCTATTCTGATGGTGAGTCGTCCACGGGCGAGACTACTTCATTGTATCAGCTGCAAGATGGTAGGCTTGGCGGCTGTTCCGATGGCGATAGTATTCTGGACCCCTATGAGCCGCCGAACAGGGTCGCAATCTTCATGGCCGGTACACAGCCTGGGCAGAATTCTTCAACTGCGGCAGCAATGATCTCTGGGTCAGCAGCGATGATGGTTGCTAGGGCAGGAGGCCCTGCACGCTCGCCGGCTCAGGTTTTGATTTTTTTACTGAAACTGACAGCCTTGTAAATCTTTTGCATAATTTACTGATATTGAGAATTACAATAGCTATTATCGAATTCCTCAAAATTATGGTCAATATGTGCCACTAGTGCATGCGGTGTGCTATGGTAACATCAACGGAGATAACATGGTAAGATTTTCTACTATTATGACATCCGTGCATCTTTTGCATAAATTTTTATAAAACTAAACTACATTGCAAACTACAAAGTTATTACTATGTTTTTGAACAGAAAATCCCGATGGATTGTGTACCTCATATGATGTTGCCAAGAGGTCGCGTTGATATTATGAGCTTACAGCCACCACGGCCAGGTCAGCCGCAGTATCCACATCACTCATCTCCATACCGGATTTCTAAAAGCGAGGAAGCCATGATAATAAATGATTGGAAAAAATGTTTCGACCATCGTAGAGAGCTACTTGGAAGCAACATTGTGCGTAGGCCAAGACTTGGAGACAGGATGATCTCCGTTCTTCATTATGGAGAGTCCAGTTTACTTAATGAAGAGTCAATGCCTATCTTGTTTTATGATATTTTGCCTAAGAGAGGGTAGAGTAGGTCCTATGAGAGGAGTAGGCCCTAGGTAGAATGTGTTATTATGTGCTACAATGTGTTAGAGTTGATGAGGAGGATGAGGAGTTGTGATTATGACTAGTGACCAACTTGTTATATATATATGATATCTCATTGACGAACATTGTTTGGTGGTGATGACTAGTGGTAATGAATATGCTATTTAAACAGACTAGTTCATGATGAGTTGTTATTGTATAAAAGATATATCTGTTTAAACATGTACAGCGCCAAAATACTAAAAAACATAAATGTTAGCAGTAGCGCTGGCCTAAAACGTGCTACTAGTACTTGAACTTACCAGTAGCACTGGTCTAGAAACGCGCTACTGCTACAAAATAGTTGTAGCGTCGTAGCAGTAGTGCTGGTTCCCGCGCTACTGGTAGCACAAAAACCAGCGCTACTGGTAAGATTTTCACTAGTAGTGACTGGAGAGTTGGTGTCTCATGAGATCAAGCGTCTGAGGAAGAAGGACAACTAGGGCTCTCAGGTTCCTAAATCTGGGGGTACATCTTCTGCTGCTGCCATGGAGACCGAGGAGGAGGCTGAGGCTGATGATGACGATGACTATGAGCCTTCTGGGGCAGGGCCCTCATGGGCAAAGAAGCTCAAGCTCAAGATGAAGAAGTTGTTCTGCATGAAGTCTCATGGTCAGTACATGACTCATGTGGCTGAGAAGAAGGCCAGGGGACATCACAAGGAGCTCATGCGTCAGTTGGGTGCCACCGTGAACAGTGGATCTGAGGACCAGCTTACTGAGGAGGAGTGGATTCAACAGCACTGCCCGTGGATAGACTCTGACGCTGAGCAGTTTCCGACCGACGACGGCGGTGCAGACGATCCCTCTGGGATATGATGTTCGAGATCCTCTCTTGCTATCACCTGGAGCTATAGCAACACTCCTTCCCTTTTTGGTGTCTTGATGCCAAAGGAGAGTTTAGGGATTTGTGTCATTGTCTGATTTGCGAGTGTGTCTTCTTTGTGGTGTGTTTTCTTGCCGTTTGCTTTGTTTGGTTTTGTGCCAGTGAGACCTAAGTTTCAGATATATGGTGTGAGACATATGCTATCTTATCTTTACTTTATCATTATCTATGTCTATCTAGTCATTCGGTATATTATGAGTTGCATGCTTATCCTGTTATATAATATGCTCTCATATATCCTGCTTAGCTTGTTGGTCTCTAAAATGTAGGGGGAGCGTTGATCCTAGTTTGTGTGCCGTGCAGTCCAAAGCACTTATCTAGATAGCACGCATCTAGGGGGAGCCCGTCTATATTTTAGAGTTGTGGGGTTTTGCGCATGTCCTATGTCTTTTCCCGTTTGTGCAAATCCCGTATTGTCATCAATCCACCAAAAAGGGGGAGATTGTAAGGGCATATTTATCCCCAAGGTGTTTTGGTGATTGATGACAATGGTTTTGCGGACTAATCATGTGCGTTGAGATTTTCAGAGATTCATCCTTTGGCACGAGACGATTCCCTCCCCTCAGTGTTTTATTCAAGACGGTGCAGCTCCTTCGTTTCTCTGTTGGTGGTCTAGTTTCGTAGGAGTCACCGTACTATCAAGAGGGGATCCGCTTTGGTAAGGCTACGGTGGAATCAACACGTACAAATCTTTATCGCACCCGCTGATCCTTCCTACTTCAATGGAGCACTTTTCCCCCTCTCTGTTTGCCTCTGTCTGGTCCCAGCGGTAGTACCGCGGGCCACAGCAGTAGTACCACCGAAGCTCAACAAGCGGTAGTACCGCTCCTCAGCGGTAGTACCGCTTGCTGACTTCCGCCGTAGTACCGCTGAGGTTCCGTGCTCCTACCGCCTCGACTCGAGGGCACTTTTTCTCATGTCAGGTTTTGCAGCACTAGCTGCGGCAATAGTGGCGGTAGTACGCTCCCGAGCGGTAGTACCACCCTCACCTCCGCGGTAGTACCGCTCTGGGTCCAGGACCTTGCTCCCCTCCTATGCGCGACAGTACCGCTAGGTGGGACGGTGGTACCGCTTGCTCAGCGGTAGTACCACCCACCCAAGCGGTAGTACCGCTCTCTGCGGGGCTGCTTGGGGGGGTAACGGTTGGATTGTTCCCCCACTATATAAAGGGGACTTCTTCCCCACAGTTGACTACCTCTTCCCCCAAAAAGCTCCATTGTTGCTCCAAGCTCCATTTTCGCCCGATCTCTCTCCCTAGCCAATCAAACTTGTTGATTTGCTCGGGATAGGTTGAGAAGGCCCCGATCTACACTTCCACCAAGAGAAATTTGATTCCCCCCACTAATCCCTAGCGGATCTTGTTACTCTTGGGTGTTTGAGCACCCTCGACGGTTGAGGTCACCGCGGAGCCATAGTCCATTGTGGTGAAGCTTCGTGGTGTCATTGGGAGCCTCCAATTAAGTTGTGGAGATAGCCCCAACCTTGTTTGTAAAGGTTTGGTCGCCGCCTTCAAGGGCACCAATACTGGAATCACGGCATCTCACATTGTGTGAGGGCGTGAGGAGAATACGGTGGCCCTAGTGGCTTCTTGGGGAGCATTGTGCCTCCACACCGCTCTAACGGAGACGTACTTCCCCTCAAAAGGAAGGAACTTCGATAATACATCCTCGTCTCCATCGGCTCCACTCTTGGTTATCTCGTGCCTTTACTTGTGCAAGCTTATTTGTGTTGTATCCCTTGCTTGCTTGTGCACTTATTGTTGTTGCATCATATAGGTTGCTCACCTAGTTGCATATTTAGACAACCTACTTTGTTGCAAAGTTTAATTTGGTAAAGAAAATTTTAAAAATTGTTAGTTGCCTATTCACCCCCCCCCCCTCTAGTCAACTATATCGATCCTTTCAGTAGCTCTTTCCTGCAAACAATTTTTTAGCAAATCAAGAAGATGCAACATGTGACCTTTGAAAGTTCACTACCTGTCACACCCTGTATTTTGTAACATTTCATTTTCATAAATAAAGCATGAAAATTTGGACCAACAAAAACTTTTTGCTTTATTTGGCTTTTATTTGGTGTTGGTTTTCCCTATGTGGTTTTCAAGTGCTCTTAAGAATCAACCACTCCACCTTCTATACTTCATCTCCTTGCCCCAAACTTCTGTCCAATGATCATGCCATGTGTGTAGAGCAATATAGTATTTTCTTACAAAAATAATTTGGCCAAAAAGTATTTTCTAAAATTAGCTTTCCAAAAACCCTTGAATTAAGATTTGCACAGCAAGTACTTGATTAAGGGCAGTAAAAATCTTTCTAAAAATATATTTGACTCCTATTAGATATAGGATACCCAGAAACCACAAAAATATAATTTTAAAAGTTGTTTTACTATTTTATTTAAAAGCTTTTTCTTAAGGCCAGAAATGGTCTTTAATAGGGAAAAATTATTTTATTGTTTTAAAAATATTTGACAAAATTTAGGGAAACTCATAGGACATATATTGTCCATATATAAGAGTTTCAACACATGGTCATGTTCAAAATATTGGTCAAATCCCTCTAAAACCCTTCCTGGATATTTCAAGCTTTTGAAATATTTACAAAGGAAATATTATTCAAAAATTCCAGGAAAATTCTATCATGTCACATATGACAAATTAGATGATCTTGCCAAGTATCATGACTTGGAGAACAAGATAACATCATCAAAACCCCTCAAAACTATTTCTGTCCATTCTGAAGTTTGATCAACTTTACATTGCCAAATGTGTCCAAATGTGCTCAAACCTGGTGAACATGCTTCATGGGTCCAATGATGCATCTAGACCAAATGGAACAGGTTGGAGAAGAGGAAATCTTGGTCAAAGTGCCTCAAAACCCTCTCTGACCAGAATCAAATTTGAACAACTTTGTTCTACCAACTTCTTCTCCAAGACCCCAACTTTTGTGAGCCTGATCATGTGACCAAATAAGGCTACCACACCAAGTGGTACATCAAGGAGAGATGATCTACTCCACTGGATCTACACAAATCCAATTCTGCCCATTTTTAGGGTTTGCAAAAGTTGCATTGGCAACTTTGCCCAAATAATCTCCAAATTGGTGGAAGGCTATATTTATATGAGTAATTTCACCTTGTGGAGTCTCATGGCAATTGGAGTCCATTTGCTTGCTCAAAACTCTATCAAACACCTTCTGACATTTTGCAAAAACCACTGTTTTGACCCCTTACACTATTCTTGGTGAGCTCTAATTTTTACCACAGCTCCTCCTAGACCCCTTTCACCTCCAGTAACAATGGCAAGTCCCCAGCTCAATAATTGAGGGGTGAAACCCCCCTCTTTCTCTCTCTGGACAGCCCTTTCTCCCTCTTCCTCACCTCTCTCCTCACCCCAGTGGCCATCCAGGGCATCCAATGCCTCCCCCCTCCTTCTTTACTACCCCCTGGCACTACTGGACATCAGTGGCCGCGCCCACAGGGCATATAATATGCCATGGCATGCCAAACGCGCGCTCCAGAGCGCGCTATAGTGCGGCTAGGCACTGTAGCCGCCCTCTGCCCAATGCTTCCGGCCACCTCGGGCCTCCCCAGCGCGCCAACCGATACGCCTCGACGTCCGCGACACGCCACGGCGCTGTCCCCCTCCTCTCTCCTCCTCCCCGCGCCTCCGCGCTAGCGAACAAGGGCCGCCCGAGCGCACCAGTGAGCGTGCTCACACGCGCGGTGCCTCTGGCCCCCTGCTCTCTCTCTCTCTTCTTCCCCTGGGCGTAGACGACCCCCACGAGCCCCCTAGACACGGTGCAGCGCCCTCCCAAGGCCCGTAGCGACGAGCACGAGCCCGCCGGCGCACGAGCCCACGATGGACCGCCGCTCGCCTATATAAGGGCCTCCCCGAGCCCTTCCACCCTCACCCCTCGCTCTCTGCACCACCAACACCTCCCCCTGCACCCCCAGTTCGGCCCCAAAGCCGCCCGAGCTCGAGATCGAGCTCGAGCTCCGCCGCGTCGGCTCGCCGGAGATCGCGAGGTATAAGCCTCCCCCGCTCCTCCTTTGCCTCGATCTGGAACCCCTGCATCCCCCTGACTCTTTTCCCCTCGTTTCCCCTCTCTGTAGCTGCGGGAAACGACCGGAACCACCGCCTCCCGAAGCTCCTCCGCCGCGAACCTCGTCGCCGGCGAACCAGGCACCCCCGCCGGCCAAGTCCACCACCCACCGACGTGCGGCGGCCCCCTGAAGCCATCCCCGCACTCGCCGGAGCTCGCCGTCGCCTGCATCGTCGCCGGTGAGCACGCCGGCCCTCTGGTCGCGAGGTCAGAGATGACAGGCGGGCCCCGCCTGTCATCCTCACCTCTCTCTCGCCCCCTCTCTCTCCCACTGGCAGCTGGGCCCCGCTCGTCAGGTTTGAAAACCTGGAGCGCGCGCGCGCGCTGTGCGCTGGCTCGGCTGGACCGGCCTGCTGGCTGGGCCGCTGCCCTGCGGCTGTTCTGGCCGGGCAGGCACAGTGCCTCTTTTCCTTTTTCCTTTCTGTCACTTTTTCCAAAAATTCCACAGGACACAATATTTGTCCAAATGGATTAATTCCAATTTCTAAAATCCCAAAATATTGCTACATATTTAATGGTGTAACTCCCATTTAAATCCAACCAACCTTTCTTCACTGAAGATATTTAAATGTGATTTTAGCATTTAAATGTGCCTCTGAAAATCCATATCTCCTGTTCCACCACTCCAAATCCAAAACTAGCAAGTTTCCCCTTCTTAGATTTCCATCTAATATTTTACAAAAAGAGTTGACATTTTTCTGAGCACTTTGATTTTTCTGTTTCTATTATTGCCTTATTTTCTCGTTATTATTTTGCGACGATAGATTGCGTTGCTGACGAAGGAGTTGGACCAGAGGACTTTGAAGACCCAGAAGACTTTGTTGAGCCAGGCAAGCAGCCCTTTGACCATGTCCTTGAAACCCTTTTTATGCATGTCATATAGCACTTATTGTTGTTGCATCGGAATCATGAAGGATGGGTAACCACTTTGGTGGGTTGCCTCTGTTACTTTTCTCGTTGACACTTGCATTGTGCATGACCCTACCTTCTTATGAGGGTTATGACGATGGGAGTAGATAGGATGCTAAGTAGTATGCTACGCAAAAAGGGACGGGAATATGCATGTGATGGAGACAAAATATTTTCAAACAACTTTTGAAAACCCCATCGGGTGCCATTTATGCCCGAGGGAGATGATGAGAAAGGTAACCACTTGATGACGAAGTGGTGTACCGAGGCAAGTGTGTGTTGTTTTCGAAAACGGATTAGATTTAAGATTTGATGACTGTCCCAACCCTACATG
The DNA here is from genome assembly GCF_002162155.2 of Triticum dicoccoides. Classification (NCBI taxonomy): domain Eukaryota; kingdom Viridiplantae; phylum Streptophyta; class Magnoliopsida; order Poales; family Poaceae; genus Triticum; species Triticum dicoccoides. The sequence continues at coordinate 426,107,102 of NC_041393.1, read as the reverse complement.
CGCGACCACTCTACCCTTATATGGGAAAGGGCATTGTTGAGTACCTAGACCGATACTAGCTTGGAGCCCGCATTACTAGTGACGGGGGAGAGTTGGTGCTCTCTCTTGGGACGGGGTCGTGCCAGGTAGGGCGGCCATGACTGTTTTCACAGGGCACCGGACACACCGTTGGTACCCCGTGCTTGTGGTATGTGATGAATATGGGAGCGAGGCTCCACAACTTTATTATGTGAAATGTTTGGCACGGGGGTTACTACCAATCGAGTGGACTCCATGTTAGTGTCGTCTAGGGAAAGGCGGTGATCGGGTGCTTACCCCGGGTACTTGAGGTACCGCGGGTCGTGGATGACACGGAAGTTCCCCGGATCTAGTGGGTAAAGTGTGCAACCTCTGCAGAGTGTAAAACTATTCGAATAGCCGTGTCCACGGTCAAGGACGGTTGGGCGGTGCTGCTTAAACTATGTCCAGGGTTTTCAACCGTGTGAGTGAGATGATGGAAATGACTTGGGTCAAGCCAAGGACTTGACACGATTGAGATGGGTTGGTGCCCACTCTGTTTATGATAAATGGGTTGGTGCCCATTCTATTTATGTTGATATCTGTGACCAGATCTCATGGTTACTTAAATTCTTTTGATGCATGCTTTATAGGTTGTTGAACATGTCCTTGCACTCAAAACTAGCTTTATGCAAACTTTACCTATGTCATGCATTACTGTACCTTGAACCAAATCATGGGTTGCTTGTGAGTACATTCAAAGTACTCATTGGCTTGCCACTGGTTATTTAATTGACCAGGCATGGAAGAACCGGAGTTCGAAGAAGAGTTTTTTGGAGACGATCATGCGAACTAGGACGTTTTCCCAGTCAAAATGCCTGTAGGGTTAAGGCAGATGGCATGGGTTCTATTTCTCGACGAAGATTTCCGCTGCTTGTGTTTCATTTGATGTTCAGCCCTTAAGGCTTTATCAATGTAAGACTTGACCATAATGGTCATAATTTGTGTAAGACGGTATGTATGGATGTAAGACTCTTGTTATTCAGCTTCTGTGTGTTCAGTGAGCATTGATCTCTGGGATCACTGTACACGTGCATTCGGTGATCACGACTTGTGAGTCGGGGTCTCCACAGAGCTGGTATCAGAGCCATCCTGACTGTAGGAAGCCTTAGTTAGCATGGACGTTAGTTAACTTGAGACCATCTAAACCTCTCTTCTTTTCTGAAGCTTACCCCACCCAAGATGTATTTTTCCCTTATTGACCTCTCCCATTCAACCTTTGTAGATGGCTGCCGTACCCGAAGACTTCCTGACCACCGGATTTCCCGTGCTTCTCGAGGATAGCCTCAAGAAGTGCCAGTTCCACCGAGCCCCCACTTTCACCTACCATGAGCATTGGATCAATGACGCCGAGACGGAGTATCATGTGGAAGTGATCGTGAAGGCCAATGACTCCCCAACAAGCTGGTTCTTCGAGGGACCCCAGATGGCAACACTAGTTCTTGCCGTCGAGACGGCAACCCTCAAGGCACTCACCCGCCTCCGAGACCTTCTTCCAGAGATGGCAGACGAGTTGGCAACCCGCTTCTTGCCTTATCGGAAGGAAGGTGAGGATGAGAGCAATGCACCAGCTCCACCACTAGAAGAAGGACTTCCACTCCGATTCCAGACCTACTTCAGCCTTTGTGCCGATAGTTTGGCACAACACTTGGCCGCGGAATCAATGGAACTCCGAAAGGAACTTCATGAGACCAAGGCACTTCTTCGCCAAGCACAAGAGAAGACGGACAGGATCAAGAAGGAAGGTGCTCCCCCTAGACAGCCCGCAATCGCATACAGAGGCGGAAGACCCCCAAAGGATGGAGAACCACCATAGCAACCCCGCATGAGCGCAAGGGATTACCGCAGGCTCTTCACCCCACCAGCAAAGCAACGCCGCGTTGAGCTCCTCCACTCCCCCACCCCTTCAAGCAATGAAGAAAGCCGCGCTACTGATGAAGAGGAGGAAGACCCAGTAGAGCCAGACTACGCGACCGAGCATTCCACCACTTAGGCATCATTCACAACTTGGATATGCCCGTTAGTAACCCTACGGTAGGATAGGTCGTGTACCCCTATGCGAAGTCGAGTCCATGTAATGGTTCTTATGAAACCATGTAGTGTTGTGTTTGCTTTTGTTGTGTTTGATGGATGTCGTGCTTTCCTTCGGGAACTTGTAAACGACTACATCACCCATTTGGACTTTAATGAATGTGTTTGGCCCTTTTGGCCCTTGCATGAAAACAATTAGTGTCATACCAACCCCCTTGCTAGGCATCCCATCTATGTTGCTTTCCCCATCTTTCCCCAATCATGAAACCTTGACCACTCCAACAGGATGCCTGTTGTAACACGTACTGGTACCTCTACCCAGCAGCAAGAAGCCGGAGGTTCTGCTGAAGCGGGAGTCAGCCAGGACCAAGCCCAAGGACAGACTCCACCCCCACCACCTCCTCCAAGCATGGACATGGCTCAGCTTCTCCAAGCCTTCCGAGAGGAACGCCAAGCCAACACTGCAGCCCTCCAGATGATTGCTCAAGCTGTCAATCGCCAGCCGGCGGGGCACGGCCATGGACGTTCCACACTGGTGGAGTTCAAGAAGCATGCACCACCCACTTTCATCGAGACTGCTGAACCCCTGGATGCAGACGACTGGGTCCGAACCATTGAGGATCTGCTGGCACTAGTCGGATGCACTGAGGACCGTGATAAAGTGGCGTATGCTGCCCACTGTCTCGGGGGGACTGCCAGAGCTTGGTGGGATGGATTCAAGGCTATGCATGTTGAGCAAGACATCACTTGGGACACCTTCAAGACAGAATTCCGCAAGGCCCACATTCCCTCTGGAATCATGGCCATCAAGAAGCATGAGTTCCGAGCCCTGAAGCAAGGTAGTAGCACTGTCAAGGAGTACATGCAGAAGTTCAGTGTTCTCTCAAGGTATGCCCCTGAGGATGTCAGCACTGATGCTGCCAAAAGGGAATGCTTCATGGAAGGCCTTAACCAGACTCTGCAGTACTCGCTTGTTGTGTGTGACTGCCCAACCTTTCCTGATCTGGTGAACAAGGCACTCATGCTTGAGGACAAGCGACGTGCCTTGGATGACACTCGTAAGCGCGAGATGATCAGCAAGGGTAGCTCCAGCAACCAGAAGCCTCGCCCGTGGCAGCCAGCCCCGGTCAAGCCAACCTATCAGCAGCCAAGGGCTCCTGCACCCCGCACCAACTATCCACCTCAGCAGTATGCCAACCCCAGGCCAGCTTACAACAACCCCAATAACAATGCTGGCAAGGGCGTCATCCCCAACCAAGTCACTTGCTTCGGATGTGGACAGCCAGGACACTACTCCAAGAATTGCCCCAACAAGAAGCCCGACGCCCCGCGCCCCAATGCGCAGAACCCAGGACAAGGCCGTGGAATGCCACCAAGGAACCAAGCTCCCCGCAACCTGCCCAACAACGGCAGGGGTCGTGTGAATCATGTCACTGCGGAAGAAGCCCAGGAAGACCCGGACGTCGTGCTGGGTACGTTCCTTGTCAATTCATCACCCGCAACTATTTTGTTTGATTCTGGAGCCACGCATTCTTTTGTCACCCAAAGTTTTGCATTAAAAAGTGGCATGACCCCTACACCCCTGAATAACCCTATGGTGGTACAAACCCCCGGAGCAGAGATGAGAGCCAAGATAGGATGTAAAGGAGTCGGGATTACCATTAACGGGGTCGACTTCCTAGCAGACCTTATCATCCTAAAATCACAAGGCTTGGATGTGATCTTGGGAATGGATTGGCTCAGCAAGCACCAAGGCTTGATAGATTGCGCCAACCGGGCTGTCACTATGACCAATGGCCGAGGAGTCGAAGTTAAGTTTGCCTCCAACCCCTCCTCTGCTCAAGCCAACCAAGTCAACTGTCTGACTGAAGTTGGATTGGAACAAGTGCTGGTAGTATGCGAGTATCCCGATGTTTTTCCTGATGAGCTACCAGGAATGCCTCCTGACCGAGACATTGAGTTCATCATCGAGCTCATACCCGGAGCAGGACCCATCTATAAGAAGCCTTATAGGATGGGATCGGAGGAGTTAGCAGAATTGAAGAAGCAGCTGGAAGAGCAGTTGAGGAAGGGATTTATCCGCCCTAGTGCCTCCCCTTGGGGATCGCCTGTTCTGTTTGTGGCAAAGAAGGACGATACCATCCACTTGTGCATTGACTACCGCTCCCTCAATGAAGTTACAATCAAGAACAAGTACCCACTTCCCAAGATTGAAGATCTGTTTGATCAACTCAATGGGGCCAAGGTGTTCTCCAAGATCGACCTCAGATCTGGGTACTACCAACTGAAAATCAGACCCCAAGATATTCCGAAGACGGCATTCGTAACCAGAAATGGCCTGTATGAGTGCACGGTCATGTCCTTTGGGTTGACCAATGCCCCAGCTTACTTCATGTATCTCATGAATAAGGTCTTCATGGAATATTTGGACAAGTTTGTCGTTGTCTTCATTGATGACATTCTTGTCTTCTCGAAGTCGGAAGAAGAACACGAGCAACACTTGAGGATGGTCCTAGACAAGCTTCGAGAGCACCAACTGTATGCCAAGTTCAGCAAGTGTGAATTCTGGCTGCGTGAAGTTGGATTCCTGGGTCATGTTCTAACTGAAGAGGGATTGTCAGTCGACCCTGCTAAGATTGAAGCCGTGACTGAATGGCAATCCCCGAGCAATGTGAAGGAAGTCAGAAGCTTCCTCGGACTCGCAGGATATTACCGCAAGTTCGTTGAAGGATTCTCGAGCATTGCCCGACCCATGACTCAACTCTTGAAGAAGGACAAGAAGTTCGAATGGACGCCGAAGTGCGAAGAGAGCTTCCAGGAGCTGAAGAAGAGGCTAACCACTGCCCCAGTTCTGGCCACACCAGATATACACAAGGAGTTTGTGATATATTGTGATGCGTCAAGAATCGGACTGGGAGGTGTTCTGATGCAAGAAGGCAGAGTCGTAGCCTACCTTTCAAGGCAACTACGACCTCACGAAGAGAACTATGCTACTCACGACCTCGAGCTAGCAGCAGTGGTTCATGCCCTGAAGACTTGGCGACATTACCTCTTGGGGAAGCGATGTGAGATATACACGGATCACAAAAGTCTGAAGTATATTTTCACTCAAAGAGAATTGAACATGAGGTAGAGAAGATGGCTGGAGTTGATAAAGGATTATGACCTCAGTGTTCAGTACCACCCTGGAAAGGCTAATGTGGTGGCAGATGCATTGAGCAGGAAGGCTTGCTCCTTGAATGCTATGCTAAAGCACAAGCTACCTGCCTTGTATGAAGAACTTGAAAGCTTCGGGTTGGAACTGGTTGCACCAGGATTCTTGGCCAACCTCGAAGTTAAGCCTACCTTGATGGATGATATCAAGAAAGCTCAGAAGGGGCATGAGAGTATTGAAGGCGTCAAGAGGAAGATCAAGGCAGGCAAAGCCCCAGGATTCTCAGAGGATGAGGAAGGAATTGTGTGGTTTGGGAGTCGCATCTGCGTGCCCAACAAGGTTGAGTTCAAGAACCTGATCTTGCAAGAAGCTCATGACAGCCCATATTCCATCCACCCTGGAGGCACCAAGATGTATCAAGACCTGAAGGAAAGATTTTGGTGGCACGGGATGAAAAGGGAGATTGCCACCTATGTTGCAAAGTGTGACGTATGCCAGAGAGTCAAAGCTGAACATCAGCGACCTGCTGGATTACTCCAACCTCTCAAGGTTCCCGAGTGGAAATGGGATAAAGTCGGGATGGATTTCATCACTGGACTACCTAGGTCAAACAAGGGACATGACTCCATCTGGGTCATAGTCGATCATTTGACCAAAGTGGCCCATTTCATTCCTGTTAAGACTACCCATGACGGCAACCAGTTAGCCAGTCTCTACATCAACTGAATTGTGAGCCTTCATGGTGTTCCCAAAGAGATTGTGTCAGATCGAGGAACCCAGTTCACCTCAAGGTTTTGGAAGAAATTCCAGGAGGCCATTGGGACCAAGTTGTCCTTCAGCACTGCTTTCCACCCACAGACCGGAGGTCAGACCGAGCGAGTGAATCAAATACTCGAAGACATGCTCCGAGCCTGTGTCTTAGCTTATGGAGCTAAGTGGGAAGACTGCCTCCCTTTTGCCGAGTTCTCTTACAACAACAGTTACCAGGCAAGCCTTCAGATGGCACCATTTGAAGTGTTATACGGGCGGAAGTGTCGTACACCTCTCAATTGGTCAGAGACCGGTGAAGGACTTGTCTTTGGGCCGGATATCCTCCGTGAAGCCGAAGAGCAAGTCCAGCTTGTCAGAGAGCGTCTGAAGTCTGCCAAGTCAAGACAGAAGAGCTACGCTGACTCACGTCGTAGAGACATAAACTTCCGAGTTGGAGACCATGTCTATCTCCGGGTCACCCCTCTCAAAGGAGCCCAGCGCTTCCATGTCAAAGGAAAGCTCGCTCCGAGATACATTGGCCCCTTCAAGATCGTGGAGCGACGAGGAGAAGTGGCTTACCAGTTGGAACTTCCACCTGAACTTTCTGATGTGCACAACGTGTTCCACGTGTCACAACTCCGGAAGTGTCTCCAAGTTCCAGACAAGCCTGATCTCTACAAGGACGTCAATCACCAAGCCATTGACCTTCAGCCTGATTTGACTTACCGTGAAAGGCCCATCTGCATTCTGGATGAGGCCGAGCGGCACACTCGAAGCCGAACCATCAAGTACTTCAAGGTCCAATGGAGCAACCACTCTGAAGCAGAAGCAACTTGGGAGCGTGAAGACTACCTTAGATCCGAGTTCCCGTGTCTCTTTAAAGCCTAGTTTAGGAATCTCGGGGACGAGATTCTTGTAAGGGGGGTAGGTCTGTCATACCCTGCATTTTGTAACATTTCATTTTCATAAATAAAGCATGAAAATTTGGACCAACAAAAACTTTTTGCTTTATTTGGCTTTTATTTGGTGTTGGTTTTCCCTATGTGGTTTTCAAGTGCTCTTAATAGTCAACCACTCCACCTTCCATACTTCATCTCCTTGCCCCAAACTTCTGTCCAATGATCATGCCATGTGTGTAGAGCAATATAGTATTTTCTTACAAAAATAATTTGGCCAAAAAGTATTTTCTAAAATTAGCTTTCCAAAAACCCTTGAATTAAGATTTGCACAGCAAGTACTTGATTAAGGGCAGTAAAAATCTTTCCAAAAATATATTTGACTCCTATTAGATATAGGATACCCAGAAACCACAAAAATATAATTTTAAAAGTTGTTTTACTATTTTATTTAAAAGCTTTTTCTTAAGGCCAGAAATGGTCTTTAATAGGGAAAAATTATTTTATTGTTTTAAAAATATTTGAAAAACTTTAGGGAAACTCATAGGACATATATTGTCCATATATAAGAGTTTCAACACATGGTCATGTTCAAAATATTGGTCAAATCCCTCTAAAACCCTTCCTGGATATTTCAAGCTTTTGAAATATTTACAAAGGAAATATTATTCAAAAATTCCAGGAAAATTCTATCATGTCACATATGACAAATTAGATGATCTTGCCAAGTCTCGTGACTTGGAGAACAAGATAACATCATCAAAACCCCTCAAAACTATTTCTGTCCATTCTGAAGTTTGATCAACTTTACATTGCCAAATGTGTCCAAATGTGCTCAAACCTGGTGAACATGTTTCATTGGTCCAATGATGCATCTAGACCAAATGGCACAGGTTGGAGAAGAGGAAATCTTGGTCAAAGTGCCTCAAAACCCTCTCTGACCAGAATCAAATTTGAACAACTTTGTTCTACCAACTTCTTCTCCAAGACCCCAACTTTTGTGAGCCTGATCATGTGACCAAATAAGGCTACCACACCAAGTGGTACATCAAGGAGAGATGATCTACTCCACTGGATCTACACAAATCCAATTCTGCCCATTTTTAGGGTTTGCAAAAGTTGCATTGGCAACTTTGCCCAAATAATCTCCAAATTGGTGGAAGGCTATATTTATATGAGTAATTTCACCTTGTGGAGTCTCATGGCAATTGGAGTCCATTTGCTTGCTCAAAACTCTATCAAACACCTTCTGACATTTTGCAAAAACCACTGTTTTGACCCCTTACACTATTCTTGGTGAGCTCTAATTTTTACCACAGCTCCTCCTAGACCCCTTTCACCTCCAGTAACAATGGCAAGTCCCCAGCTCAATAATTGAGGGGTGAAACCCCCCTCTTTCTCTCTCTGGACAGCCCTTTCTCCCTCTTCCTCACCTCTCTCCTCACCCCAGTGGCCATCCAGGGCATCCAATGCCTCCCCCCTCCTTCTTTACTACCCCCTGGCACTACTGGACATCAGTGGCCGCGCCCACAGGGCATATAATATGCCATGGCATGCCAAACGCGCGCTCCAGAGCGCGCTACAGTGCGGCTAGGCACTGTAGCCGCCCTCTGCCCAATGCTTCCGGCCACCTTGGGCCTCCCCAGCGCGCCAACCGATACGCCTCGACGTCCGCGACACGCCACGGCGATGTCCCCCTCCTCTCTCCTCCTCCCCGCGCCTCCGCGCTAGCGAACAAGGGCCGCCCGAGCGCACCAGTGAGCGTGCTCACACGCGCGGTGCCTCTGGCCCCCTGCTCTCTCTCTCTCTCTTCTTCCCCTGGGCGTAGACGACCCCCACGAGCCCCCTAGACACGGTGCAGCGCCCTCCCGAGGCCCGTAGCGACGAGCACGAGCCCGCCGGCGCACGAGCCCACGGTGGACCGCCGCTCGCCTATATAAGGGCCTCCCCGAGCCCTTCCACCCTCACCCCTCGCTCTCTGCACCACCAACACCTCCCCCTGCACCCCCAGTTCGCCCCCAAAGCCGCCCGAGCTCGAGATCGAGCTCGAGCTCCGCCGCGTCGGCTCGCCGGAGATCGCGAGGTATAAGCCTCCCCCGCTCCTCCTTTGCCTCGATCTGGAACCCCTGCATCCCCCTGACTCTTTTCCCCTCGTTTCCCCTCTCTGTAGCTGCGGGAAACGACTGGAACCACCGCCTCCCGAAGCTCCTCCGCCGCGAACCTCGTCGCCGGCGAACCAGGCACCCCCGCCGGCCAAGTCCGCCACCCACCGACGTGAGGCGGCCCCCTGAAGCCATCCCCGCACTCGCCGGAGCTCGCCGTCGCCTGCATCGTCGCCGGTGAGCACGCCGGCCCTCTGGTCGCGAGGTCAGAGATGACAGGCGGGCCCCGCCTGTCATCCTCACCTCTCTCTCGCCCCCTCTCTCTCCCACTGGCAGCTGGGCCCCGCTCGTCAGGTTTGAAAACCTGGCGCGCGCGCGCGCGCTGTGCGCTGGCTCGGCTGGACCGGCCTGCTGGCTGGGCCGCTGCCCTGCGGCTGTTCTGGCCCGGCAGGCACCGTGCCTCTTTTCCTTTTTCCTTTCTGTCACTTTTTCCAAAAATTCCACAGGACACAATATTTGTCCAAATGGATTAATTCCAATTTCTAAAATCCCAAAATATTGCTACATATTTAATGGTGTAACTCCCATTTAAATCCAACCAACCTTTCTTCACTGAAGATATTTAAATGTGATTTTAGCATTTAAATGTGCCTCTGAAAATCCATATCTCCTGTTCCACCACTCCAAATCCAAAACTAGCAAGTTTCCCCTTCTTAGATTTCCATCTAATATTTTACAAAAAGAGTTGACATTTTTCTGAGCACTTTGATTTTTCTGTTTCTATTATTGCCTTATTTTCTCGTTATTATTTTGCGACGATAGATTGCGTTGCTGACGAAGGAGTTGGACCAGAGGACTTTGAAGACCCAGAAGACTTTGTTGAGCCAGGCAAGCAGCCCTTTGACCATGTCTATGAAACCCTTTTTATGCATGTCATATAGCACTTATTATTGTTGCATCGGAATCATGAAGGATGGGTAACCACTTTGGTGGGTTGCCTCCGTTACTTTTCTCGTTGACACTTGCATTGTGCATGACCCTACCTTCTTATGAGGGTTATGACGATGGGAGTAGATAGGATGCTAAGTAGTTTGCTACGCAAAAAGGGACGGGAATATGCATGTGATGGAGACAAAATATTTTCAAACAACTTTCGAAAACCCCATCGGGTGCCATTTATGCCCGAGGGAGATGATGAGAAAGGTAACCACTTGATGACGAAGTGGTGTACCGAGGCAAGTGTGTGTTGTTTTCGAAAACGGATTAGATTTAAGATTTGATGACTGTCCCAACCCTACATGCGCGACCACTCTACCCTTATATGGGAAAGGGCATTGTTGAGTACCTAGACCGATACTAGCTTGGAGCCCGCATTACTAGTGACGGGGGAGAGTTGGTGCTCTCTCTTGGGACGGGGTCGTGCCAGGTAGGGCGGCCATGACTGTTTTCACAGGGCACCGGACACACCGTTGGTACCCCATGCTTGTGGTATGTGATGAATATGGGAGCGAGGCTCCACAACTTTATTATGTGAAATGTTTGGCACGGGGGTTACTACCAATCGAGTGGACTCCATGTTAGTGTCGTCTAGGGAAAGGCGGTGATCGGGTGCTTACCCCGGGTACTTGAGGTACCGCGGGTCGTGGATGACACGGAAGTTCCCCGGATCTAGTGGGTAAAGTGTGCAACCTCTGCAGAGTGTAAAACTATTCGAATAGCCGTGTCCACGGTCAAGGACGGTTGGGCGGTGCTGCTTAAACTATGTCCAGGGTTTTCAACCGTGTGAGTGAGATGATGGAAATGACTTGGGTCAAGCCAAGGACTTGACACGATTGAGATGGGTTGGTGCCCACTCTGTTTATGATAAATGGGTTGGTGCCCATTCTATTTATGTTGATATCTGTGACCAGATCTCATGGTTACTTAAATTCTTTTGATGCATGCTTTATAGGTTGTTGAACATGTCCTTGCACTCAAAACTAGCTTTATGCAAACTTTACCTATGTCATGCATTACTGTACCTTGAACCAAATCATGGGTTGCTTGCGAGTACATTCAAAGTACTCATTGGCTTGCCACTGGTTATTTAATTGACCAGGCATGGAAGAACCGGAGTTCGAAGAAGAGTTCTTTGGAGACGATCATGCGAACTAGGACGTTTTCCCAGTCAGAATGCCTGTAGGGTTAAGGCAGATGGCATGGGTTCTATTTCTCGACGAAGATTTCCGCTGCTTGTGTTTCATTTGATGTTCAGCCCTTAAGGCTTTATCAATGTAAGACTTGACCATAATGGTCATAATTTGTGTAAGACGGTATGTATGGATGTAAGACTCTTGTTATTCAGCTTCTGTGTGTTCAGTGAGCATTGATCTCTGGGGTCACTGTACACGTGCATTCGGTGATCACGACTTGTGAGTCGGGGTCCCCACACTACCATTCCATTCCTAATTTGAGAGGGGTCTGAAATATTCAATGGTGTCCCAGAATAGAATAACTTCATTGGTGGCCCTAATTGAAATGCCGAGATGAGAGATAGATTTCGCCCAAATTTTAGTCCCTTTTCTTAAACTCTTAAATTTACGAGTGAGTCTCTTGGCACTGTTGGGTTCCTGAATATCTTACTCCCAGATTCTTTTAACAGTATCTTTGAATCCCTCAATTTGCATCCAAAAGTTTTCAAACCTGAATATAGTTGATATCGGGATGAAGGTGCCAACTTGTATCAAGTAGGGGACATGGTCTGATATGGGTTTGGCCAAAGGATAGACCAAAGTGTTTGGGAAGTGCTCGGTCCAGGCTTGTGAGGAGAAGACCCAATCCAGTTTCTCTAGAAGAGGAGCATCCTTCATATTGCTCCAAGTGAAATTTCTGCCCTTCAAGGGGATTCCAACCAAAGCCAGACAACCGATAGCCTCATTAAACTTTAGCATATCATTGAAATTACCTCCACTTCTATTTCTGCTACTTGGATATCTCATGTAATTGAAGTCCCCCATAATCAGCCAGTTAATTTCGTCCGACATTTGGATATTAGAGAACCCATCTATGAATATTGTTGTAGCAGCATCTTGACAAGGTCCATCCACATTTGTTAAAATCCATGATTCTCCTGAGATTTTGGAGTGAAATCTAACTGAAAAGGAGAAGTCATTTTGGAATAAGGTTTCACCAATGAACATATATAGCATCATTCCAGGCAATGAGAAGGCCACCTGAAGCCCCTAGAGAGGGAAGGCAATAAAATTTGTTTATCCTCTTTGGACAAAAATTCTTGAGATATCTTGAGTCAAAGTGTTCCCCTTTGGTCTCCTACCGACAAATGATATCACAGTGTGATTCTCCAGTTATGTTTCTGGGAGCAACCCACTTGTTATTTTCATTGATCCCCCTGGTATTCAAGTTCAGAATGTTCCAGTTTCTATTCATATGGATCAGGTCAAGAAGAACTGTTACTTGATTCAGCAATCAAGACTACGAAGAGCTGGGGTACACAGACAGAGTGTCTTTGTGAAGTATAAAGAACCATCTTAATTAACTTACCTTTTGCATCAGTTCCATATATCACGTGATTTACTTATGTGACGAATCAATTCCATAATTTATGTAACGTGCATGACACATCCTACGCTATTTATTATTTGTGTAAGTTTAGATTATTTCTTGTACACATAACATTTATTGTGTATCGGCTCACATGCGCTCCCAGATTAGGAAATCATGCCTGGATCAATTAGATTGCTTGGGTTTTGGAAACTTTGGTTTTTTTTAACGCGACTATCTCCTTCTCTCTGTGACTTAGTCGAAGAAAATAGAAGGCAGTGGCGATGGTCTTTTTGGTGTATTTTTCATCCAATATTGTTGTGTTAAAAATTACTCCCTCCGTTCCTTGATATAAGGTGTATAGATTTTTAAGAAAAAGTCCAAAATATAAGGTGTATTGCGTTGCACCACTCGTTTGGATAATTTTTTTAGGGATTTGATTACATTTCCTTGTATCATGTAAGCTCCTCTATTTTCTCATGTCAATTAGTCATCTGTAATCTCACTCAAAACTTGTGAAATTTTTCCTTCATGTGCGTTCTTTAATTTCCGTGCCAAAAACTATACACCCTATATCTAGGAACGGAGGGAGTATTAATTAGGCCCCCATAGCATCGCACATGCAATTAGGAGGTCAAAGAAAAAATCCGCAAGTAATCTCTTTTGCGCTAGCTAAAAGCTAGGTAGAGAAAATGCAAAGAGACTAAGAGCCATTGAAGAACCAAAAGTTGTATACTAAAGGAAAGACTAAAACACAGCAATAAAATACAGTACGACATGAGTACAAGGCTAATATTAAGTCCGGTTTAAGGACTAGAGGTAGCGTCGATCCAAGACAAGTAAACGACCAAACAAGCTGGCCTGTTCCATTAGGAAATTAAGATATGTTCGCTACGATAACTTGATAAGCAGTACTGATGAGGCACGTTAAACACCAGTGTTAGTCTGGGGAACCCCTCCGTGGGCTGACATTGCTAGTACGTCTTGATCAATTACCAGCACATGAATGCTTTTTTTGTTCTTCTGTGAGATCCCATCACATCAATGCCTCTGTAAAGAAAACCGATAGAACCATATATATTAGGCAGCCATGAAATAACTGGTCGAGACTCGAGATTAACTAATATGGATTTTGACCTTCCAAAATCATCACCAAATCTCAATCATGGTGAAATACGAGTAAAAAAAATCATGGTGAAATAAAGAACAAATCATTCTTCATAACTTACCAAATACGATATGGAAGTTGTTGCCCGTCATTGAACAGTTCTTGGTTCCAATACCTCTTAGTCTTCGATACCGCGTAGGCCATACTCATATAACCGCCAAACGTGTCTTGTATCTCCTGAACGATGCGTGCTGGCCCCCAAAAGCCCTAAAAGAACAAAATACCAGGGAGTTGCGATGTCAGTAATGGAAGAGAATGAGACAAGCTAATATATACTACCGGGTCATAAAAGAGACTAACATTGATGACGTAGTCGTTTGCATGGGATATCATGTTGCTCATAAAATTAATGATCTCCAGATAAATGATCCCAGTATATTGAGTAAATTTATAAAGACCAAGGTGGACGGGACGAGTCATGTCGAGGTAACTATAGAGTGTGTACCCTATGTGCTGACGCATTTTACAGTACAATGCATTTGCAAACCTCTCACGCTCAAAACTCTTGAGGCGCCACATAAAAGTATGAACCTCTTCGTAGCTTGTTAGTTTATCCTCTGCAACCACCAGAATTGGGTGCATCATGACAACCCGCTTCCAGTCACGTCTGAATGAAAAGAGATTTCAGTAAGGGCTTCCAACAAAACTAGAAATTAAGCATGGTGACAAATTATGCAATTAACCATATAACTGCAAGTCTAAATTAAACACAGTGTTAGAAATTACTCGCTCATCGCTTCGGAATTGAGAAGAAACGACAGACCCATCCACTCAGCACTGCTCCTGGCATTGGAAAAATCTTGTGTCCGTAGAAATCCATCCAGTCCTTCTATGTCACTTGTATCATCATGATTTGCCCTTCGATACCGTGCTATGTTAATCAATTTAACAGTTCCTGATGAAATGACGTAGCTGTCTCCATTGGAAAGGTTGCCATGTACCACATGTCTCACTCGTGCCTGATCAAGGACGTCAAGCAATGACCTATAAAACATGAGAAGATTAACTCATATATTGCCACAAATATTTTTCGGGAAATACGTAACTCCACCGTACCTAATTTTGTTTCTCCAAAAGTCTGTCAAGTCTCTTTTTGCTTCACTTGCAAAGAATGCCGGAACCATGTTTGTATTTTCTAGGAGATAGCCCTCAAACCTCTCATAGACCACAATCCATTTACGAATTTTTTTACAGTAGGTACTAAAGTATGCCTCAACTACGCTCTCAGGGTTGCCAGAAAGTTTCAGTGTTTCTTCCACAATCCGTTCTCCAGTTAAACCATCATTTGCTTCATTATCTTTCAGAATAAGAAACGAAGCCGCATATTCTTTTCTAAGGCCAGAACCAAACTCAGTATACATATGGCCATGAGCTACAGTTTGACCCTCTGCATAATTGAACCGATATGATTTAACAACACCACCTACCAGTTCCTGTGTTCAAGTATTAGTGATTATTTTCTATTGTATAATATAGTCAGAAAACGAAATTTTTATATGAACACAAAAGTCTCAGTATACCTGGGTCGTTGAGGATCCAAGAATCTTTCGATTGTTGTTCCAGATCTCATTCTTCTTACGGATATTTATCAGTCCTTCAACCAATATTTCCTCTATTTCTTTGCTACCCGAGGCACCAGCCATCCTTTCCTTCATAAGGAGACAAATATGATACTAACAAAGTTATTTTTTTTGTGCATGACAAAGTTTTTATTTTTATCAACAAGACAATATATTATTCTGTAAGAAAGGATGCAATTTGATTAAAATACAATAAGGATGTTGGAATTAAACACTACATGTATGTATGTCCGACCCATGCAATGGGCTAGTTAGCTTTACTGCACATCACACGCTTTGTATAGTTACAACATTCAAGTTTGTACAAGTAGATAACAACATGAACCTGCTAGTACACTAGAGAAGCAGCACAAAAACGACAATCTGTGACTTATTGGCGCACCCATTCCATGTTCCATAGTATCAAAATTTGGAAAAAAAAAGGGAAAAAGCATGAAAGTAGCAGATCAAATAACATGTGCAATTACAAAACATTGAGACAAAAATTGGATCCACCACTTATAACTTGTAGCCAAAAGTCCAACTAGAAGAACAATTATATCTTCTATAAATTCACAAATTTAGTTTGTAAAAAACAATTATGATCTTTGTTTTGTGCTACTCCCACCAAATGCTTAAAAGATATAATTTATTAGAGAATTCAATCTTTTGTGCAATAAGAAGTGGGTGCCCCAACTATAGTTGTGAAAAATAGTGTGGATATTTACCCCACCATACCCCCAGCCCATCCCTCGGTTATACCATCTGCTATGTATCCTTGGATTGTGCCTGAGAACAAATTCTTTTTTGTACGTAGGTCAGAGAATCAATATTTCATGTATGTAAAATGTGCATGGATTATGAACCAATTAATATGTACCATGTTCACATCCATTTATATCCATGTTAGGCATGATGGTTAGTTAATGAGTAAGGCTTCATTTGCGGTGGCTGAAATATGATGTGCTGACTTACTTTTTATATAACTCTCTAGGGAAGGTATAGCCATGAGGACTTGAAAGAAGTTGCTTAGCTATATAAGAAAACATCGATGTTTGGCGATGTTGTCCTTTTTTCTTCCCAAACAATGGAGATTTTATTTGATAAATTACAACCTCCATTCCGGAACACATGAATTATAAGTACATCAGTGTGTAAAACTTCTCTAAATATGACTCAAGATATGTAAAATTACTATTGTTATTATTCAATTGAAATAATAACTAGGCTTGTCATGTAACATTGTAGTTACCCCATTCTTTGTATCTAATATCGCATCGAAATGAAAAAACTTCCGTCAAATTAAGTTGTATCTTTAGAGTATTTCCGTATGCAAAATGTAAAATGAAGTGCCACGACTTTAACCATTATAAAATCATGGAAGTAAAGCTAGCAATAATAACTATAATTAAACCACAGAAAAAAAAAAGCTATCAATAAGAATGAAGCTATTTTGTCAATATTAAGATTGAGAGCATATATTTGTTTGAATGTACGTACTGGCCGGACAATGTTGAACAACCTAGAATATACATGCATGAGAGCGCACTAGGGATATAGACCACCACCGGTTCTAGCTCTACACAGGAGATATTGACGGGGTAATGGCCCTGTGGGGACTGCGGAGTAAAGGCCAAGGACAAGCTGGTAGGTGTCCAACACATAACGTTTAGCGCTCGCAAAAAAGAAGAAGACATAACGTATAGAACTGATGTAGTGAAGCGCAATGAATGCTTGACTCTGCCAAAGTACTGCTGGAAGACTAACACGGAAAAGGAAACACTCGTGTCTTTTATTTTTTCTTAAATCATATGACAAAAAAAGGCCGGAGTGGATATTTGAAAATCAGGATAATAGAAGGTTTCGTTCCTCAACTCGCCAAGTAGCACCGCCGAGCCTGGACTAGCTCAGCAAAAAGCACACTCCGGCTACTAGAACGATAGCCAGTTTGGCGAAGAACTACGGGTAAACTAAGCTTAACCCTAACGATTAGTGAAGCACGGGACGACCATACATGGGGAGGTCGGTGCTCACTGAAGTAAATCAGAGATTGTAAGAGACTATGAACCGGAGAGGCGGATTAGCTACCAAGGATCTGGTCGACAGGAGCTGAGGAAGGCAACGCATCACCGGCCGACGCTAGGCCCTGATCTAAGGAAAATGTTGCTGAGTTGCGCGAGCACTCTTTGCTTGCTTTGACGACTGAGAGGTGAAAAAGTGCATGCTACCTGCTGAAGGTGAGAGACCGGCAAGACGCCGATCGACTTGAGCTCGCCTCCTGCTCCTCGTCTCCTCAGCAAGAAAGCAAGCAAGGGGGTGAAGCGTAGCCACCAGTGGGGGAGAGCCCTGCTAGGCGACCGAATAAATGAGCGCGTGGCGTTGGCGTGTAGTAGGGCGTCTGATGGTAAAGAGGGCTATAGACAGTCGTTGCATTTACACAAGTAAATGCTGCGGTAGGTACCGGCGAGCGCAGAGTTTCTGTGTGCAGCAGGTTTTGATTCAATAACAACGTCTCTACAACCGCAAGTAGCTATGTGATCTCCTATACGCCCACGCACGCGTTTGGACGCACACCCACAGCGCCGGGTTGGTCCCCGTTTGGCCCTCTCCACAATCACACTCCCTAAATATCAATACCCATGTGAAAATTAATCCAAAGCACTAGTTGATTATCCCAGTATGAAGCAATCACAAAGCACGATACCGAGATTTATTAACGAGGTTTTACCAATAAGGCTACACCCTGGGCTGGCTACGGGCTCTCCTCCCAGTGACACCATCACAATACCACAACCTAGCACTACTAGGAAAAAGCCTATACACAGAATCTTATCTGCAGCGCGCTTCAAAATACCACGCTACTGCTACTTAGCAGCAGCGCGTGTCTGCCAAACGCGCTACTGACTTGGAAGTAGCAGTAGCGCGTTTGAGGAATACAGCGCTACTGCTATAGTTGCCATGACCTTGGCCCCCCGCTAGCTATAGCAGTAGCGCGTTGCACTGTAGAGCGCTACTGCTACTTGCGTTAGCTGTAGCGCTTTTTGCCAAACGCGCTACAACTATCCCTACCTTACCCCCCGGCCCGCCCGGCCTGATTCCCTCTCCTCTGCTTCCTCCCCCAATTCCCGACCCCGCCTCGCCACCGCCGTCTCCCCCGACCCCGCC
>NC_041393.1:426082414-426088210 GCF_002162155.2 Triticum dicoccoides | reverse complement strand
CCCCTACCCGGCCGCCTCGCCGCGCCTCGGTGCCGCCGTCTCCCCCGACCCCATCTCTCTCCCCGCCCTCTGTAAGCACTCTCCCCTTCCGATCCCTCTCTCCCCTTCTGATCCCTCTTCTCTGCTTAGTATGAACCCTAGGTATTTAGTGCTAGTTAGTATGAACCCTAGGCTATTTTTAGTGCTAGTTAGTTAATTACTTAGATGGTAATTAGGGCAGTAGTTCTTAGGTACTAATTAGTTAGTAAGAATTAGGTACTAATTAGGTACTAGAATATTTTTATTTATAGTATTATTTTTAGTAAGAACTAGTTGAATTAATAGAACTAGTTAGTAAGAACTTGTTTCTATTTTTTAGTTAAAAGCAATTTTTCCCGCCTCGACGTGGACGATGCCTATCCCGCATCCTCGTCGTCGAGTCGGCGGAGGACGACACCTGCTTGACCAGATCGGCCATGTTCGGGACTGGGCTCCGCCGGGGTGGTACTGGGAGGCGCTACCTACCGGGGGGCGCAGGTTGGTGAGGAGCCAGCCTGTCGTTGACCCGAACCTTGCTTGGTGGCGGTCGCGTGGGCCAGTGACGATCCAGAGGCTCGAGGACTCCGCGGAGGTGGTGCGTCACCGTGTCAGTGAGGAGGACGCGCACGTCCGTCGCTACTTGTTTGCGTTGGAGCACAGGCCGTTCTCCAATACCTGGCAGGTTCTCTGGGGATCTCACTGGAGCTATGATCCCGTGATGGTGCCTTCTCTTTGGGTGTCCACCGCCCGCGCCGATACCCGTCGTGTGCTAGAGTTTTAGTTGTATTAGTGATGTTATATGTATGACACTATTCGTGATGTATTAGTGACAATATTTTGAAATGCATGAGATGATCTACTTTTGCTTATTGAATGCATGCTAATTTGAGTCCTATAAGATATTTTGAAATGTATATCTTGTGTTGCTCAATATCCAAGTGGCCGGTCATGTTTGCAGGTTACACCTCTGAGTGGCCTATGTTTTGCCGGAGTGTTGATTCATTTCCGTTCCGGCAAATTTCAGGCGCTCGATATGTCCTATTTTAGCAAAGGTCATGCCGGATTTTTCCGTGAATTTTGGCATGACTTGTGCTAGAATATATATGTAGGAAATATCGAGTGCCCCGGATTTGTGTGTTCAGTATCTTGGTAGTTGTCTTCGATCGATTTTCAATTAATGTTTTAACTATGAACATAGGAAATGTCTGACGACGAAGGATTTCGGTATTTGCAAATACTGCGAAGACGAGCGCGGCCTGTGCGACGGAATCTTCCTAGATGATGATAGGCGCTTGAGCATAAAGCTGGACGTGAACTTCGAAGTGGATACAGTAAGTCACAACGACAAGTCTTTTTTCGTAATTAAGCATGACATCTGCTTTCATTTGCTTCAACTTATATTTTTTTTTACTATTCTACTAGCGTATCCCCTGCCATGCAAGAGTTTTTGTATTGGATAAGATAGGTTTCAGTCATAGTATGGAGGAAAAGAAAGTTTACTTGAAGACCGAGCATGGTTATATTTTCCATGCGAAGTTATACAATTCAGACGACTACACCTATTTTGGATGCAAAACATGGCGAGCACTATGCAAGACTTATGCATTTGAGCCTGGTATGGTTATCACCTTTGATATTCGTCCGGAAGATGATATTGAAGGTAATACCGACATCTGGGTCAATGTGCAAATGCCTCCAGTTATACCATTATGTAAGTTTCTCAACCATATTTATGTCTTTGATATTGTTTATTCAAAAATAATTGACAACTACTTTGTATTGTCAGCTTATTTCCGTGCAAGCAAACATGTCCAGCGCTTGGTAGACAGGACCGTATACTGTCCTGGGGCTGAACTCAACTGCGAGGAGCTCAGTCATTATGTTTCATGGCTTGAGGATCTTGATACTGTCAAGACAAATTTTCTTCGTGCATTTAGAAATCTTAGTACTGAAAATGTGCGACCCATAGTGTTCATAATGAACTACGGTCACATTCATTTAGGAAGGATGGTAAGATTTTTACTTTTTATCCTCATTGCATCTTTTCCATACATTATTTTTGAAGCTAAACTTCATTGCTAAGTATGTTACCATACGATGTTCTTCAACAGGGACTCCCGATGAATGTTGTGCCTTATGGGATCGAGACTAAAGGTGTCATGAGTATTGTCAACTTACGGCCAAGATATCCTACAGCTTACTTTAGTGCATTCAAGATTAGCGACGGATGCTTAATAGTGCAAGACTGGACCAAATATGTGTTGGGGGAGCGCAGAGAAGTACTAGGGAGCAGCAACCAGAGACGCCTTCCACGATTAGGAGACAGGTTCATCTGCATGCTTCAACTTGATCAAGGAGGAGAGCTATACATGTTTTATGTTCTTTTACCTAAGAGAGAGCAGCAGGAGTGAGTAGCAGGAGTGAGTAGCTGGCTAGAACTGAGTTTCAGGATGATGATGTGCTACACTATTACTATGATGATAAAATAGCTAGTGTTCGTGGTAATGACTATGATGTTTATTATTAGCTAGTGTTAGTGGTGATTAAATAAATAATGTTGATGGTAATGACCATGATGATGATTACATATCTTGTGCTGGCGGATTAGATTCAAGTGGAGGCAACATGTGGTGCACATCGAAAGTACTACTAATCCAAAGTAGATCAAGTTTGGATTAGTAGTATACTTTTGACATGCACCACATATTGCCTCCACTTGAACCTAATCCACCTTCATTTAATACACTGTTATGGACATAATGATGTAAACCTCATAACAGCTGGTATTGTACCAATATTTGTTTGATGGCGCATAAATACACTAAAAATAAAAAAATTATAAAAAAAATACTAGTAGCGATGGGTGGAAAACACGCTGCAAGTAGATAACTTAGCAGTAGCGCTGTACCAAACAAGCGCTGCAGCTATTTGTACTAGCAGTAGCGCGTGATGGCACGCGTTACTGCTAAGCATTAGCTGTAGCGCCTTATTAGTAGCGCGGCCTACCGCGCTACTAGTAGGCACAAAACACGCGCTACTGCTAGGGTTTTCCCTAGTAGTGTAGTCGCCCGGGCGCGGACACACGCTGTGGGCTCCCCCTGCGTGCATGTGCTATTATGTTGACATATGTTACATAATGTCTCTACCTCACATTATATAAGAGGCATAGGATATAGGTGACTCATATCCTGTCTACACACAGTTTGAATCCTAGTTCAACTGGAACCTACCTAATATTCGACACAATTTCATCAAATCCACCTTGGCAAATATTCTTCACCATGTTGGAGTTCATGCGTCGATACTCCAAGTACATTGGACTTGAGATAACACGACATGAGTATCGCTGCTGCTCCCAGACTCGCGTGACTCCACCTGCAACTGTAGTCTTTTTTGTCTTCTTCACAGTCAACTCTCGAGCACAATTAAGTTACTCTTTACTCTAGTTTGCGCTCTCAACTTCCAGACGAGTTGCTCAACGCCATCACACACCGATCACTGTCTGCGTGAATGTGAACAACTCAGATATTGGACACCACATCTAAGAGTTACTCGGACTCAATATTCTCATTCTTTCTTGACCGATGTCTGAAACTTGAAAGAATTTCACCGTTGCCCTGTGTTAACCTGAATCAAATTCGCAGTTGTCTCACCCTTTTTCTGGATAGTCTCGGACATGTCCCACATCTACAGCACTCCGCCTCCCTCTATACTTGTCATCCGCACTTTGCCATGTGCACAGAATAACTAGTAGAAAACAGGGCTTTGATCCAGGCCAGATAATTGCATTAGTCCCGGTCATGTCACGAACCGGGACTAATGGCACTAGTAGAAAAAGGGCCTAATGTGAAGCACATTAGTCCCGGTTTGTGGTTGAACCGGCACTAATGTGACCATTAGTGCCGGTTCCAACGGCTAGGCGGGCGGTGACCATTAGTACCGGTTCGTGGCGAACCTCTAGTCCCGGTTCGTGCCACGAACCTGGACTAAAGAGGTGGTGGCAGGCTGGTGTCAGGCTACGACCCCACCAACACCTTTAGTCCCGGTTCGTGACACAAACCGGTACTAGAGATACACCTTTAGTCCCGGTTTGTATAACCAACCGGGACTAAAGATCATCCTATATAAACCCTTTGTCCAGCCCGAGCTCTTTGTTCTTCCCCTTTCATTTCTTCCTCTCCTCTGTTCTTCCCCTCTTCCTCGAGCTCATCACACATTTTGCCCAATTTTTTTCAAGATTTGAAGGGCCCCATCCATTCAAGTGATCACAAAGGTTAGCAGCTTTGTCCTTTCATCTCTCATTGCTAGATTAGCTCTTGCAATGCTCTATATAGTGATTAATTTGTGGATTTTAGTAATTTAGGATGAATTATATGTGGTAGTTTATTTGATTTATATGCAATTTGAGCTCAGAATAACTCTTAGTTTGCATATGTAGATGTGGTTTACTTAGTGCTTTCCCGTCTCCATCCTAACCACCGTCGATCGCCCGCACCGTCCTGTCGCTTGCACCACTTTGTGGTGAGCCACTTGTTCTTATCTTTTTTATATAAAAAAATCATGTTTGTGTGATTTAGATATATAGTTACTTGTATAATTATCTTACTCGTACGTTCTTTGTTATACATAGTGCCA
Source organism: Triticum dicoccoides (assembly GCF_002162155.2). Classification (NCBI taxonomy): domain Eukaryota; kingdom Viridiplantae; phylum Streptophyta; class Magnoliopsida; order Poales; family Poaceae; genus Triticum; species Triticum dicoccoides. Next base: position 426,083,557 of record NC_041393.1, on the reverse strand, counting down.
TGGTTCCCCGTCGGCCCTCGTCCGGTTTATGATTCGGATGTGGTATATTCTCTTTTGTAACTATTTGTTGCATTCTGTGTTTATGAAAAATTATGCCCATCAAGTTGACATAGATATTTTTATCCAGGAGGTATGTGAACTGGAAAATTCAACCAACCCTATTGTCGAGAGGTTAAATTTAGTTGAAAATTAAAACGAGTGTTTGAAAGAAAAGTTGAAAAGAATAGAGGACGAGAAGATAGAATTGGAGTTGCATCTTGCCGATGTCGTCGATGATCACAAGATCAAGATGGAGAAAATGCGCTTGAAGATTAGAAAATATGCCATTGATAGTGAGGCTTGGTATCATCATGTTGTTGGATCAATTGTTACCTTAGTTGCCATTTTGATCGCATTTGTCGTTGCATTTAAATGCTTTAGCTAGAGAGTTTGTATGTTGTTTTATGAGAATAAGTGTGTATGGAACTTTACGTATGAACTTGTATTAATTTGGTATTTTCGGTGTTGCGTAATGAAGATGAGCCGGTAGGGGATGTACGATGACAGATGCTCTCCCCAGTTCGTTAATGGCGTGCGTACTTTTCTGCTTGCGGCTGAGGCAAAAAAGCGGGTGGATGGTTTTATGTCTTGTCCATGTGCTGGCTGTAAGAATCATTACTGGAATCAGGATTTTTGCCGTCAGCCAGCTCTTTGCTGTCAGCTAGCTGATGGCAAAGAGGGTCTTTGCCATCAGCTTGCAGAAAACTGATGGCAAAGAAGGAGCTGACGGCAAAGATAGTGTGTGTCGTCAGCCGCCCTAACGGCATAGAATCTTTGTCGTCGGCTAGCGGACGGCAAAGAGGGAGGGTGGCCCACTAGCGAGAGCCACCTAACGGCCACTTTCTTTGTCGTCCGCTAGCAGGCGGCAAAGAAAGTGGGCAAACTAACATCAGTTAGCTAGGCTCTTTGTCGTCTGCTAGCAGACGACAAAGAGCTGTACCCTATCTAACAAAAGGCCCTCACCCTACCCCTCTCTCTCCACTCTCTCTCCCTCCCCTCATCACTACCCGCGCCATCGCTCGCCCCGGCCACCGCGCCCCACCATGCCGGCCCGGCCCGCCTCACCACCCCGGCCGCCCAGCCTCGCCCTGCCGGCCCGGCTGC
>NC_041393.1:426015297-426082185 GCF_002162155.2 Triticum dicoccoides | reverse complement strand
CGTCCCGGCAGCGCTGCCTCGGCCGCCCTGCCTCGGCTGCCGCGCCCCACCGCGCCGGCCCGGTGGCTCCGCCCCGCCTCGCCACCCCGGTCGCCTGAAGGTGAGACATCCCTCTTCTTTTTTTTGTTTTTTTAGATTTAGTTTAATTAGGTTTAGTATAATTTAGTTTAGGTTTAGTTTCTATTTCTTAGGTTCAAGTTTAGATTTAGTTTAGTTTACGTTAAATTTAGGTTTAGTTTATGTTAGGAAGAAAGAAGAAAATAGAAAGAAGAAAGTTTCGGTTTAGTTTAGTTTAGTTTAGTTTAGGTTAAGTTTCTGGTTTATTTTGAACATGTCACATTTGTTTTTATTTTTTTAGTTAAAGCATTTATTCCCGCATGCTCGTCGTCGATTCGGTAGAGGACGCCTGCTTGATCAGAGCGGCCATGTCCGAGACTGGGCTTTGTCGGGCTGGTACTGGGAGGTGCTACCTTCCAAGGGGCGCAGCTTGGTGAGGAGCCAACCCGTTGTTGACCAGAACCTTCTTTGGTGGCGGTCGCGTGGGTCAGTGACGGTGCGGAGGCTTTTTAACACTGCGGAGGTGGTACGTCACCGTGTCAGCAAGGAGGACGAGCATGTCTGTCGCTACATGGTTGCGTTGGAGGGCAGGTTCGACAATACCTGGCAGGTTCTTCAGGGATCTCGCTGGAGCTATGATTCTGTGATGGTTCCTTCTCTTTGGGTGTCCACCGCTCGCGCCTATACCCGTCGTTCGCTAGGGTTGTAGTTGTATTAGCGATCTTATATGTATGATACTATTCAAGATGTATTAGTGATAATATTCGACGATGTACGGACGCAAGAGATGATTTAATTTTTCTTATTGAATGCATGCTAATTTAGGGCGCCCGGGGACGAGTGGGTTAGGGGGTTCCTCGGTGTCGATGGAATCCTAAATAGCAAGTATCGTCAGCGCGAGATACATGTGGCCGTCGGTGTCGTACAGGACATCCACGTCCCACAAGTGACACAGGCGTCCTGCATCCCGCAACAACAGTTCTTGGCGTCGATGGTGGTCGAACACCATTGCGAATTTGTCTGGCAGCCTCTGAGATGACGATTAAAAGCCAAGTGTTGAAACTTGAAACACCCAAACTGACTCAAGTCAGTTTGGTTGTTTGAACTTTCAAAACCTTGCTTTAATCCTCATTGCAAAGGCTGCCAGACAAATTTGCCAAGGTGTTCGACCGTCATCCGCCACCACAACTATTATTGCGGGACGCCGGGCGCCGGCGTCACTTGTGGGACGTGGATCTAGTGTTCAACGCCGATCGCCACATGTATCTTGCACCGATGATACTTGCTACTTAGGGTTCCATTGACGCCGAGGAACCCCTAACCCGCTCATCTTGTTGTAAATATTTAGTTAGGTTGACCGAAAAAACAATATTGCTATGAAACTCATCTTTCGATTTAAATGTGCAACTTTTTCGTCGCTGCGAGGGTCTAGTGTTCGACGAGCTCTACCCCTGCGTTCGTGGGTTAGCGAAAATGACATCTCCTCCCCCTTTGATTTTCTCTGTTCCGGTCTTCATGCCGATTAAACTTGCTAGCTATAGGTGTCTTCAATCAATAGTATGCGGGACCACTATGCGTCTCCCATTTGAAAGGGTTACATCTATAAATATGCATGCGTTTGCATATTTATAACCGTGATTCCTTTGAATTGTCTAACTATCCATGGACAGCCCGGGTATGTGTAGATTGGGTTCGTTTTCCCATATGCTCTGCTCTGTATCCGATGCAGAATTTCATCAGTGCCTCCCTGTTGTTGTCCGGGTACACATCCTCTCTGCTTATTGCCAAGACGTGTATTAGGAGAATAGCGGGGAGGTGCTGCCAAAATTTTGCGTCGGATCCGGAGCAAAGCACGGGAAAAGGAACCCAATCTACACATACTCGGGTGGGATTAGGGCCTATCTTAACCTATTAGCGTCTAGGTTGCATGGACGTAATAAAAGTGACAAACTCCATTAAGTGATGAATATTTACATGCTGATTAATTTATATATATGTTTATTATGTGTCCAGTAGCTACGCAAGATGAGTGATCGTACGTGGATGTACACCGGTCACACTATTCAGAAAGACATGACCATTGAATGTTAACAAAACCAAGGGGTTTCTGAGAGCTGCATTTGCAAATGGCCAGAGGACAACCTGGTGCCCCTGTGCCGGGTGCAACAATTGGCACAAGAGGATAGAGGATGAAATGGGAGAACACTTGCGGAAGAGGGGTTTTACGCCAGATTATATGGTGTGGACATTTCATGGTGAGTCTGGCCAACGCGCCAGAGCTGAGGTGCTTCGTCATCGCACCAACGAGCATGGTACCGGGATGCAAGACATGGTGCAAGACTTTGTTGATGGTCGGGACTCGGATGATGAGATGGAGGAATTAGCAAAGGCCTTCAATGAAATGTTGGAGTCTTCAAAACGTCCTCTCCACGAGCACACTGAGCTTTGTAAGCTGGATGCCATCTCATAAATAATGGCTCTGAAGGCTCAATTCAACTTGGGCAGAGAATGCTACGACGCGATGATGACAGTTTTTGGACGTTTTCTACCCAAAGGCCATGTACTACCTGCAAACCTGTACCAGTCAGACAAAATCCTCCGTGCTCTTAAGATGCCCTATGAGAATATACATGCTTGTGAGAATGGATGTGCCTTATTTAGGCTTCAGTATGCGGACTTGAACTATTGTCCCGTTTGCAAGGCATCCAGGTATGTTGTGGTAGACAACGGTATGGGTGAGAAGACGCAGACCAAAATCCCCGTTAATGTTCTTTGGTATATGCCAATCGTACCAAGACTTCTACATCTTTTCATGGTCGAAGAGACGACAAGATAGATGACATGGCACAAAACGGGCAAAAGAACCCAACTAGATGCAGATGGTAAGCTGATGATGGTGCACACATCAGATGGTGAAGTATGGAAGCGCTTCGATGCATTACATGACGACAAAGCGGCCGATCCGAGGCATCCTCGAGTCGCCATCAGCACGGATGGGTTCAATTTGTTTGGTCCGATGACAACCCAATACAGTCGTTGTCCCGTATTTGTCATTCCACTCAATCTCCCGCTCGGACAGATTATGCAAAGAAAGAACATTTTCCCGACATTGATAATTCCAGGGCCTAACTATCCGGGGAAGAATATGAATGTGTACATGTAGTCGCTGAAGGACGAATTGCCTAGGATAATGGGTTCAAGACATACGACGCCTTTAGCAAAAAGAACTTCATAATGCATGTGTGGTACATGTACTCGACGCATGACTTGCCGGGGTATGCGCTATTCGTTGTCTGGTGTATGCATGGTAGGTTCCCGTGCCCCACATGCAAGGGAGCTCTTCAATTTCGTTGGCTTGAGGTTGTTCACAAATTTTTCTTGCTTCGACATGCATAGATCGTTCCTGCATCCTCGCCATAAGTTTAGGAAAGACAAGCAGAACTTCATCAAAGGTAGAGTTGTGAAAGACTCTGCACCACCTCCATTGACAGGCCAAGAGATCCTACATCAGTTAAACGCTCTCGAGCCAGATCTAGAGCATCCATGGTATTTCAAGGGGTGTAATTCGCAACATGCCTGGACTCACAAGACATGCTTGTGGGATCTGCCTTACTTCAAAGACCTCCCCTTTCCCACACAACATCGACGTGACGCACACTGAGAAGAATATCGCTGAGGCACTTTTTGGTACATTGTTTTGCATAGATGGGAAGTCAAAGGATAATCCTAAGGCAAGAGTCGATCAGGAGGCGCTATGTCATAGACCGTTACAAAACATGCAACCACCAAAAGGAAAGAAGAACTGGACAAAGCCAAAGGCATGGTTCAATCTTGGAAGGCCAGCTATGAGGGAAATTATCTTGTGGGTGAAAATGCAGTTGATGTTCCCCGATGGGTATGCAGCAAATCTAAAGAGGGGAGCTAGTCTTGAAAAATTAAAGATATTTGGTCTCAAGAGTCATGATTGGCACATATGGATTGAGCGGGTAATGCGGGTGATGTTGCATGGATTCATTCCTGAGGTTGAATGGCTAGTACTAGCATAGTTAAGCTATTTATTTCGTGTTCTTTGTGCTAAAGAACTATCACCTAATCTGGTAGAAGAAATGGAAGAGTTGGCGCCGGAGTTGATCTGCAAGTTAGAGAAGATATTTCTGCCAGGCTTCTTTAATCCAATGCAGCACTTGATTTTGCATCTCCCAACCAAGGCAAGATTGGGGGGCCTGTGCAGAATCATTGGTGCTACACAACTAAGAGGATGCAGAGGATGCTTCGAGCAAAATGTAAGAATAAACGTAGAATTGAAGCATCAATGGCCGAGGCATTCATTACGGAGGAGGCGGCAAACTTCATGACAGCACACTACGAAGCCAAAAATCATCATTTGCATAATCTGAAGCCTCGGTACAATGCTGGCGATCCGAAAAGGGGTCGATCCGAACTCAGCTTATTCAAAGGGGATCTGGCACCAACCGGTGCTTCTAATTCCTTAACGTCGGATTTCGAAGAATGGCAGACCATTTCGTTGTATATCTTCAACAACCTAACAGAAGTGCGGCCGTACATCGAGTAAGTTCTCGGTACATTATTTCGCAACTTCTAATTCCTTTGAACTGCTCTTATTCCAGGATAAATTTGATACAGTCGATACGTCGCCAAATTCTCGCATGGAGGCGGCTATCATGGTTTCATCTCTTGGTTCAAACAAACGGTAATTTCCGTTAGACCATTTCATTTCTTCGTCTAATTTGTGGCTAATGCAACAATCCCTTTCGTATTAAACTTGTAGGCTAATTCAGAGCTTATGGACGCCGAATTGGGACAAGTCGCTAATGGTTTTGACTTTAAGGTCTGTTCATTTGACAAATACGACATCAACGGGTATCTCTTCCGTACCTATGGCAAAGAGCTATCTATGGCCGACTGAAAATCTACAAATTCTTGTTTCTTTGCTATCGGCGAAGGAGATACCGAGTATTATGGAAGAGTTGAAGCAATTTATGAACTTCAATTCTGTTGGGGATATAACTATCAGGTATGACCTGCCCAGGAGGGGTCGGGTTATACCTATGGCGATTCATGATGTGAAGCCCATGAGGATATTGAAAATGGCGGTTCACGAAGCAAGGGCCCAAGGCCCAAGGGCGACTTAAGGCCCATAGGGGTAAACTGCCATATATGTATGACTTATATTGTAAGGCAAGTATAGTAGTCACCGAGATGGACACGTTGTCTATGAGCCGGCCAGGACTCCGTGAGCCATTGGGCGTCAACCTTTGTATATAAAGGGACGACCCGACGGCGGTTCAAGATGAGAAACAAGAGATCGAAAGCTAGGTCAAGCGTATTCGCTCCTTGGTAATCGAGACATAAGAAATACCACCTCAAAATGGATTAGGCCTTTACCTTCACCACAAGGGGCCGAACCAGTATAAACTCCCATGTCCTTTGTCCCGTTTAACCCCTTTAAGCTAACCTAGTTGCGATGGCTCCACGACTAAGTCCTCACACTAGGACATCTACCGTGACTATTCCACGACAGTTGGCACCCACCATGGGGCCAGCGCACAGTGGTTTCAAGTTCTTAAAGGGTAGCTTCGAAGGGATCAAGGGATACGCCATGGGCCAGATGACCAAGAGTTCTCGCGGCAAGCTCTACATAGACGATGCAAGCTGCGGCCCTGAGGCCGGCTCAATTGAGTACGGGTACCGGGTCCCCTTCAACGGAATTCACGTTTTCATTGGTAAGATTGGAGAGCCGGACCCTGAGCCGGACATCTGCATCGACATCATCGAGACGGCTCAGCGTGCAAGACCCGCCCGAGCTCAGCCCGCCATGAAAGGTGCCTTCGTGGGATTCATCCATGGAGCGGAATTTGATGAAGGATCTATTTCTCGCGGTGAGACAGCCATCTATTCTGATGGTGAGTCATCCACGGGTGAGACTACTTCATTGTATCAGCTGCAAGATGGTAGGCTTGGGGGCTGTTCTGATGGCGACAGTATTCCGGATCCCTATGAGCCGCCGAACAGGGTCGCAATCTTCATGGCCGGTACGCAACCTGGGCAGAATTCTTCAACTGCGGCAGCAATGATCTCTGGGTCAGCAGCGATGATGGCTGCTAGGGCAGGAGGCCCTGCGCGCTCACCGGCTCAGGTTTTGACTATTTTACTAGATAAACTGACAGCCTTGTTAACAGCAGAGGTTAGCCCGCCAAATCAAGCTCAGCATAACGCAGAAATTGCAAAACTGCGTGACGAGGTAGCGCATGCCAAGGAAGACCTGGCAGTGGAAGACGCTAGGATGACAGTAGAGCGAGCTATTGTGGATGCCCAGGCGCAGTGAATCCAGGCTAGTTCCTTCCAACTCTCGTTCGATCAAAACTCTTCAAATGAAATCATGAGAAGAAGGCACCGGAGTCGTCTGCCGCCGGTTTACGAGGCGAGGAATCTCTTTTGCACGCCTGGAGCGGGGACCAATAACCAACCAGAGATGAACCGGGTTGAAGCGCCCGGGGCTGGAGCGCCGGCTCAACTACGCACGCCGGAGCCACCTTGTCTAAATAATACTCCGCCTCAGTATGTGCCGACACCACCGGCTCATTATTCCAACCCTTTGGATAATATGATCACTGCAGCGACACGATTGGCAACTCTCCCAGTTGAAGGCAATTCTCTAGTAGCGGTTGAGACACGGAGGGCTAGAGAGCTTCTCCAAACAGCATTGGTGCAGCAGGTGGCATATTCTTATAGTCGAGAGAGGATTCATTCGACCCCTTACCCAAGCCGGAGTTATAGCAGCCACATGGACTCATCGGCCGTTTCAAGCAATGACCAGCGCCGTAACCAGCCGCGTGGGCATGACCCGACGCGTGATGGTGCGCATGGTTTGGCCGATCAGGACAGGGCACATTGCGAAGCTGAGCAGGCGGCTCATCAACATCTTCCGATTTATCCAACGGCTTCGGTGGAGGCAGGTGTGATCTCTAGAACCACGGGTATACCATGTTTAGTGTCGGCTCTGCGTAATGAGCGTCTGTCCTAGGATTTCAAAGGACCTCGTAAGGTGCCTAACTACACAGCCGACTTACCCCTTGAGGTATGGATTGAGAGTTATGATATGGCCATGGAACTGTTGGACGTCACCGATGTTGTGTGTGCCAAGTACTTCACCATGATGCTGGATTGGATGGCCCATACTTGGCTAAAAGGGCTGCCTGCCAACTCCATAGGGTCATGGGATGAGCTAAAAGCTCGGTTTATCCAGAACTTTAAAGATACGTGCAAACAACCCATGTCGGTTGTGGATTTGGATGCTTGCGCCCAAGAAGAGGGCGAGTCAACCACCCATTGTGTGCGTCGGGTTAAGACTATCCTGCAATCATTGGATAACATCAATGTTGGCTCACCAGTTTTAATGTTAGAGAAGAATTGCCATTTTTGGCCTCTCAAGAAGAAGTTAGGGCGGCTCAAGCGTGATTGCAATGATATGGGGCAACTGATGGCGGCTGTAGTTAAATATGCCGACTCTAATAGTACCAAGGACCCCGAGTCTGATGATGAAAAGCCAGGAAAGGGAAAGAAGGGCGACAACACCAAGGGTCAGCAGCATAACTAGGCGAGTCAGGGGAGCAATGGTAATTGCAAAGCTGATAGTAATTCAGACTTTGTGGCTAATACCAATATGCAGAATAATGGTCAGCGTCGAAGGGGAGGCCACCTCCTCAGACAGGTGGATTAGGTCCCAATCTTGAGCAGTTGCTGAATCAGCCCTGCCCAAAGCATGGCACGAAGGAAAGGTCATCCAGTCACCTTTGGAAAGATTGTAGAATTATGAGAGATTTCAAAAATTCTGATTTATTCAAGAACAATCATGGGCCGGGCGGCGGCTGAGGTTCTGGCGGCGGCGGTTCTCACGGCCCGGGTTACGGTGGTGGCGCTTCTAGTTCCGTCTTCCAGGGTCACCAAAACCATCAAGGGAATCAGGGTGGTTACAATCAACAATCCGGTCAGGGGGGTCAGCAGAAGCAGCAGTCTGGATATCAAAGTCATCCAAAGCAGCTAAATAGTGGGATGTATCACGTCTTCACCACAAGTTTACACTACTAGAGAAAACCCTAGTAGTAGCGCGGGTTTAAAGCCCACTAGTAGCGCATGCTGCCGCGCTACTAATAAGGCGCTACAACTATTACTTAGCAGTAGCGCGTGTGACACGCGCTACTGCTAAGAGACATAGCGACAACGCTTGTTCACACCCGCGCTGCTGCTAATCTAGCTACTTGCAGCGTGTTTACTGTCCATCGCTACTAGTATTCTTTTTTTATTGTATTTATCCGCCGTCATAAATATTTTGGTACAATACCAATTATGAGGTTTATATCATTATGTCCATAACAGTGTGTCAAATGAAGGTGGATTCGGTTCAAGTGGAGGCAATATGTGGTGCATGTCAAAAGTATACTACTAATCCAAACTTGATCTAGTTTGGACTAGTAGTACTTTCGATGTGTACCACATGTTGCCTCCACTTGAATCTAATCCGCCAGCATAAATTATTTAATCATCATCATAGTCATTAGCACCAACTGTATTTATTTAATCACCACTAACACTAGCTCATAATAACCATCATAGTCATTACCAACAACACTAGCTATTTAATCATCATAGTCATAGTGTAGCACATCATCATCTTTAAACTCATTTCTAGCTAGCTAATCACTCCTGCTGCTCTCTCTCAGGTAAAATAACATAAAACATGTGTAGCTCTCCTCCTTCATCAAGTTGGAGCATGCAGATGAATCTATCTCTTAATCGTGGGCTGCGCTTCTGATTGCTGCCCCCTAGTACTTGTCTGCGCTCCTGCATCACAGATTTAGTCCAGTCTTTCACTATTAAGAGTTCGTCACTGATCCTGAATGCACTATAGTGATTTGTAGGATATCTTGGCCGTAAGCTAACAATACTCATGGTACCTTTAGTCACGATCCCATAAGGCACAACATACTTAGCAATAAAGTTTAGCTTAAAAAATAATGTATGGAAAAGATGCACTCAGGACAAATGTACAAATCTTACCATCTTTCCTATATAGATGTGACCGTAGTTCATTACGAACACTATTGGTCGCACGTTTTTAGTACTAACATTTCTAAATCCAGGAAGAAAATTTGTCTTGACAGTATCAAGATGCGCAAGCCATGAAACATAATGACTTAGCTCCTTGCAGTTTAGTTCAGCCCCGGCATAGTAGTAGGTCCTGTCTACCAAGCACTCGACATGTTTGCTTAACGGAAATAAGTTGACAATAGAAATTAGTTGTCAACTATTTTTGAATAAACAATATCAAAGACATAAATATGGTTGAGAAACTCACATAATGGTATAACTGGAGGCGTCTGCACATCGACCCAGATGTCAGTATTACCTTCAATATCATCTTCTGGACGAATATCAAAGGTGATAACCATATCAGCTCAAATGCATAAGTCTTGCATAGTGCTCGCCATGTTTTGCATCCAAAATAGGTGTAGTCGTCTGAATTGTATAATTTTGCATGGAAAATATAACCATGCTCGACCTTCAAGTAAACTTTCTTTACCTCCATAGTACGACTGAAACCTATCTTATCCAATACAAAAATCTAGCATGGCAGGGGATACGATAGTAGAATAGTAAAAAAAATTATAAGTTGAAGCAAATGAAGCAGATGTCATGCTTAATTACGAAAAAAGACTTGTCGTTGTGACTTATTGTATCCACTTCGTAGTTCTCGTCCAGCTTGATGTTGAAGCGCCTATCATCATCTAGGAAGATTCCGTCGCACAGGCCGCGCTCGTCTTTGCAGTATTTGCAAATACCGAAATCCATTTCGTCGTCAGACATTTCCTATGTTCATAGTTGAAACATTAATTGAAAATCGATCGGGGACAACTACCAGGATACTCAACACACAAATCCGGGTCACTTGATATTTCCTACATATTCCGGCACAAGTCATGCCAAAATTCACGGAAAAATCCGGCATGACCTTTGCTAAAATAGGACATATCGAGTGCCTGAAATTTGCTGGAACGGAAATGAATCAACACTCTGGCAAAACATAGGCCACTCGGAGGTGTAACCTGCAAACATGACCAGCCAATTGGGCAAGCACATATTATATTTGAGCAACACAAGATATACATTTCAAAATATCTTATAGGAATCAAATTAGCATGCATTCAATAAGCAAAAGTAAATCATCTCATGCGTCCGTACATCGTCGAATATTATCACTAATACATCCCGAATAGTATCATACATATAACATCACTAATACAACTAAAACCCCAGCGCACAACGGGTATCGGCGCGGGCGGTGGACACCCACAGAGAAGGAACCATCACAGGATCATAGCTCTAGTGAGATCCCTGGAGAACCTGCCAGGTATTGGACAAACTGTGATCCAACACAAACAAGTAGCGACGGATGTGCTTGTCCTCCTCACTGACACGGTGACACACCACCTCCGCAGGGTCCTCGAGCCTCTAGACCGTCACTGGCCCACGCGACCGCCACCAAAGAAGGTTCGGGTCAACGACAGGCTGGCTCCTCACCAACCTGCGCCCCCCGGTAGGTAGCGCCTCCCAGTACCACCCAGGCGGAGCCCAGTCCCGGACATGGCCCATCTGGTCAAGCAGGTGTCGTCCTCCACTGACTCGACGACGAGGATGCGGGATAGGCATCGTCCACGTCGATGCGGGAAAATTGCTTTAACTAAAAAAATAGCAACAAGTTCTTACTAACTAGTTCTATTAATTCCACTAGTTCTTACTAAAAATAAACTTAGTATAAATAAAAATAAACTAGTACCTAATTAGTAATTAGTTCTTACTAACTAATTAGTACCTAGGAACTACTGCCCTAATTACCATCTAATTTGATGAACCTAGGGGTGGAAAGTGGTAGCGGATATTCCAATTATCCAACTTAAAAGTGAAATAAGTGGTCAAATTTTACTCGTTTTATTATGCATTACACTAGTGTTTATTCATCATCTAAGAAAACATCATCTAAGAAAACATCCCAGCCGCATCTGTATCCAATTCATTTCCACCCATAGATGAACCCTAACTAATTTAATGCAACTAAAATTTGAATAACCCTATCTAGGCAGAGGTAGGGGAGAGGGAGGAGCAGGCGTGCTCACCTCGGGTGCCTGCGGCGAGAGAGGGGCAGGCGGCGTCGTGGTCGGGGTCGGGGCTCGGGCGCGCGGCGGAGGGCGACATCGAGGTCGGGGTCGGGGACGGCATCCGGGGCGGCGTTGAGGTCAGGGGTGGGGGCGTCGTTGAATCCAGGGTCGGGGGCGGCGTAGAGGGTGTGCGTAGAGCGCGCGGCGGCCGACGGGCGACGGCGGCGGCGAGAACGGAGGAGTTCGATTTGGGGGAAAGTGGCTGTGGGGAAGGACGAACTCGGTGGTTAAGTCAGAAGAAGCAGTAGCGCATTCCAGAAAGCGCGCTACTGCTACATTAGCTACAGCTCATTCTCGGATACGCGCTACTGCTACTCCTTTCTCTTTTTTCCCTTTTTCATTTATTTTGCTTCACATTTTATTTTTTTTCCTTTCACCTTCTTCTATTTCTTTCATTTTCAATTACCTTTCTATTTGCGTTCCATTTAATTTTATATCCTTTAGCAATAGCGAGTTTAGAATAAAACATGCTGCTACAAAGAAAGTAGCGGTAGCACGGTTCGATATAGATCGCTACTACTATGTGTAGCCTATCGGCTAAGCCGTGGGAATTTTAGTAGTAACGTGTTTACAGCAAGACGCGCTACTGCTAGGAAATTATCTGCAGCGCGGTTTGCATAGGCGCGCTACTGCTACTTAGCACCAGCGTGCTTTTTTGACCCACACTACTGCTAACGTTCTGTGTATAAGGTTTTCCCTAGTAGTGTTATGCAAACGGGACCAGAAGCTCCACAAGAGGGCCGTGAACACCGTTGAGCCGGCAGTTCCCCATTACTTGCGATGGTCTGAGCAAACTATTATGTGGAGTCGAGAGGATCACCCGCCCCGGGTTGATACTCCAGGTCATTTGGCTTTGGTGGTGGCACCACAAGTTGGTGGATACAAATTCACTAAGGTACTCATGGATGGGGGTAGCAACATTAATATCCTTTACTATAATACTTTCCGTCGCATGGGGTTAACTGGCAAAAATCTTAAGCCATCAAATATTGTTTTCCATAGAGTGGTGCCTGGTAAGTCGGCGTACCCTATAGGCAGGATTGAGCTGTAAGTAGCCTTTGGGGATGTGTAACAGCCTGGGTTTTGTCCCTTTTTTTGATTTATTTTGTTTTTGCTCTCTTTTTCTTTTTGGGGTGGTTATGTGGCCTTGCCACCTGGGAAATCATCCTCATTCCTCCTCCCAAGTGGCTCATCATTCTCAAAACCTTGCCAAGATCATGTCACTTCACTCCTTGACCAAACCCTAAACTCTTTTTCTACGGAAAATTCCTTTTTCATTAAAGGAATAACCCTATCTGCCCTAGTTTGTGAAGCAACCTATATTTCTGTTCATCCAAAAATCCCCAAATAATTCTCATAATTCCTTTGGGTCATATATAGCTCAAATATGCCCAAACATTACCTTGGCCAGTTCAAAAATAATTCCCCAATGTTCCTTTTTCTTTTCTGCCCTGAATGGCACCTCGTGAAGGAAGTGTCATTTATATTTTTCCTAGTGCCTCCCAATCTTTTTGGGCATGATTACATGTCCAAATAATTGCCCCCTGCACAAGTTAAAATTTAGTGGCCTAGCCAATCTTCCACAGTGAATTTTCAAAGTTTCTATCAGACAGAAGGCTTTGTGAAGGAAGTACTAGCTAGGAGTATCCAAATAAGTTTAACTTTTTCAAACTCCTTAATGTGCTCATATTAAACCCCTTCACACATTTTCAGCCCCATCCAATCATCTATGTGAGCACAGGAGCAAATCTTTGATTCTGGCCTTATTTTCAGGTTGTGAAGCAAGTGCATTTTATATTGCTTCAAAAATCCTAATAAATTACAAGATCATTATTATACCCATAAAACATTTCTCCACCCAATTTGGCATAATTTCATTGAGCCATTTGATCACCAAAATTATTCCAAGTGTCTTGTCAGCATAGATGTTTATGAAGCAAGTGCCATTTTGGCTTGTCCATTTTGCATGATATTTTTACAGCATCTCCATATGACCAAATTATCAAGCCCTGCCCAATTTGAGCTCAAGTTGACACTCCATGTGAGTGCACCATCCTGATCTTCATTTCTGTACCAAATATGCAGTTGTGAAGCAACTATGATTTATATTGGTCCATTTCTTCCCAAACTCCCCAGGAAGGTAGTCCTCCCTAGCCTAAACACCCCAGACATAACACTTGACACATCGCAGCCTCCTGTTGATCACATTGAGCTGATAAAGTTTACTGCAGTAAACTTCAGAGCTCACTAACTTTTTAACCAGAGCCTTGTTAACCAAGTTACCACTGTAGTTAAGACCTCCTTTGGAAGGACTTACCACTAGACAACGTTTTGGGTGTTGTAGAGCATTGAATCTCCATATTCACATGGTGACCGCATAGCTGGCATGCCTGTGCGCGCGCTCTATGCAGTGTGGCGTGTCCATTGCACTGTTTGTGCTTTGGCACCACGCCCACTCGTCGTCTTCGCGCGCGTGAGCATGTACAGTGGCTGCACCGCATCGTCGCCGTCCTCCTGGAGCCCTCTCCCCCTCTGCCAGCCCCTCCATCAGCGCTCATCACCGCGCGCCCACGAGAAATCTGGAGCCGACCGTCTCTGTTCGTGCCATGGCTTCTTCCTCCTCGTGTCCTCGAGCGCTGCTCGTCTCCGTGACCTCTACGGCTCGTCCGCACCCCCCGCTCGTCGCCTTCCCCGAGCTCATGCAGCGGTGGTGCCAGCTCGGCAGCTCCTCCCCGCCTATATATAAGCCCTCCCCCGAGACCCCGATCTCACCACTGGCCTTCTGCCCCTCCTCTGGTCCCTCCTAGCTACTCACCCGAGCCGGAGAAGCCCTCTGCTCGTCCTCCATCCGCCATGGCCGCCTCCTCGGCTAGATTAGCCCGAAGCCGAGCTTGTCCCTCCTCTTCTCCACCACCAGAGGACTCCTCCACCGCCCTAGATCCTCTTCAGCGCTTCCCTTCCCTCCCCGGTGGCTCTGTTCTCCGAGTACGCCGGAGCCCGAAGGCCTCGTCCGCCGGCGCCCGTGTTGCCATCGCCCTGGTCCACCCTGCCATCTGTGGATGGGCCCTGGAGATGCGCTGGAGTCCGCTGAGTCCATCCATGTGCGGAGCCTCGCCGGAGATGCCCCGTAGCTCCGGCAGGCCTTGTCGGGGTCGGCTCTGCCGCGGCCAGGCACGGGCGAAAGGAAGGAGACGAAGGCCTTGACCTACTCCCTGCCAGCTGGCTGGGGGGCCCACTCGTCAGCCGCACAGGGCATTGACCCCGGTGGCCACGTGGTTAAGTGACGGGCCCCGCCCCGCGGGACCCGCCCAGCCCCGACCCCACCTGTAAGTCTAATTCGTTGACCCGAGGTGCGGAGGTGGATAAATGAAAGTGTATTCCTCGGAGTACATTTTCCTCCACCGAAAGCGTATTTCTATTTTGCGCTTCTGTCTTATCCACTCAGGGACTTGTTTGTGATGAATTTTTTGCAGAAAAGTCCCTGAACTTCAATCCTCCATAACTTTTCAACCGTAACTCCGTTTAAGGTGAAACCAACGCTCACTTCTTCGTTTCGTCAAGCCCGTTCTGTTGGTACCACTTTCATTATGTTTTGGTATACTGAAATGACCATTTTGCCCCTGCTCTTAATCAGCCCCCTTTGAGAGAGAACGATTTCCGGCGATTCTTTCCGCGAGCTTCTCGCAATTTCTCCCGTGATTTCTTCCACCCTAGACAAGCCACACCCTCCATTTGCATCACTGTAATGCAGTGACATGGTTTAACATATTTGAATTTGTTTAAAATACTCCTTTAGCTACATGACTCTGTGCATGGCATTTTCTCGGAGTATTATTTTGATCTTGTTGTTGCCATGCTATTGTTTGGATTACTAGGAGTTATGTGTGTAGTTGATGAGTATCATGTTGCCATTGAAGTATTAGTGGCTGGTATTATGATTGTTTCATGATGATATCTGTTAGTATATTTTGGAGTATTACTTTGGATATCATGCTAACTTTGGATTATTAGTGGTTAGTATGATTATTTTCATGATGCTAGTTGATGTTCTGTTGCTTGGAGTATTATTTTTGGAGATGATGCTTACGTGTGGAGCTTAGCTGGATAGCTGTATTCTTTTTATTGGAGTAGTAGGATTATTGTTTTGGATTCATCATGATAGTAGTGTTATGCTATTCTCGGAGTATTTTGAGATGATAAAATTATGCTTGGGTTATTTGTTGCATATTGCTATGGCTTGGATTATAGTTTGATGGTTAACATTGGAGTATCAGTTATCATGGTTATATTTTTGGGGATAAATTCCGTCCGTAAGTTGGTCAGGTGCCGCCGAATCGAACTTTTTCCAGTGCAACCACATTTGCCGGTATGGGACGGCCCTAATGCGGTCTATTGTCGTACCTCTCGCCGGTGCCTCTAAAGAGGGAAGGTTATGGGTGCGCGCTACCCTGATCAGGTAGGCGGACATAAGCCTTGTGTGTCCGTGGTTTGAGTTTTTGGATCCGTGTCCCCGTGTGGGATGGGCCACGACGGTGGTCGATGTGTCTTGAGGTAGACACGGGGCCACCCATGACTTAGCCCAGTGGGGAATGAGTCGGAGTGGCCGGGAGTGTCATGGCAATAGATCGGTTTTGTCGGAACGTCATTGGTCCACCTGAATGGGATGACGAGGCCATGGGTTCTGTGGTGTGGGTACAGTGCGCTACCTCTGCAGAGAGTGTGTGTGTTTAATCTACTGATAGCCGCGTCCTCGGTCATGGCCATGGGTTCGTACTAGGGTACACAGTTCGATCAACACTCACATGACGGAATGAATTATAGGTGATGGATATGTGGATATTTGGAGCAGTACAGATTGGCTAAGTATTGGTCGGGTTGTGATTGCCGTAAGGATCACGGGCCATTTATTAGTCGGGTTGTGATCGCCGTAAGGATCACGGGCCATATATTGGTCGGGTTGTGATCGCCGTAAGGATCATGGGCCATTTATTGGTCGGGTTGTGATCGCCGTAACGATCACGATTACAGATTGGTTTTGATCACGAGGTGATCGAGATGGTATATTGCTTGGCCGGTTAGCCAAGAGAGATATGGTTATGGAGATCGGAGATGGTGATTCATCAGTATTGTAGTAGTTTCATATTATGCTTAGGAGTTGTTGTTGTATCATGGTAGTTGTTAATTTTATTAACCTGCTTAATGCTATGTTATTGTCTTGCCTTGATGTTTTTGGTTGTTGTGAGCTTGGAAGTACATTCAATGTATTGACATGGCGTGTCATGCCAGATTGTAGGTGATGCCGTGAGTGATTGATTGCTTGTCGTGGTTTCCGTTCGTGCGAGCTAGATTGTGTCCCAGCCAGAGTCCCTGCGGAGTGGAGTTCACCACCTTCGTCGTTGTTCCGCCGCTAGAAGATTTCCGTTGCTACGAGTTGTTCTGCTGCTAGCATAGAGCAAGTGTAGTATCACAGGCATAGTGTCGCCGTGCTGATGTGCTTCTTTGTAACATCAAACTTCTATTATTATTCTTGTAATAAGAGCTGATTTGTTCTATGTCAAGCAGTGCCGTATTCCAGAGACTTCTCCTCAATCTCTGGGCTGGAATACGGGGCGTTCCGGTTTCTCTGAGCCGGGGTGCCACAGGCTTATTGTCAGAGCAGGTCTGGCTGTAGGACACCCTAGTCAGCATGAGCGGTAGAAACCGGTAGAAATGGGTAGTATAGAGTCTGGCTTGTTTATTGCATTTGGTTGTTGCATTTGTTTGTTGCATAGCATGCATATAGCCTTAGTATTTGTACTAACGGTTTATCTGGTTTGTGTAGCTGGCATCCGTTCGGATCCACTACAGCTCAACCTTTGCATTTCTCCAGTTCCTTTTTCTTTCGGTGTTTGGTGTCATCTCTATCCCATTAGAGTGATGCCAAGTGATCCCGACACTGTTTGCAAAAATGGTGCTCAGGTATCGCACCGATGTCTTTCTTTCAGCCCCATCTATCGTTTCGGTGATGGACATGCTTCTATCCCGGATCGTCCTTTTCATTTTGTCGTGTTGGCAACCCCTAATGATCTTAGTTATCAAGAAAGGGCAATGTCAGCAGCCTCAGCTTTTCCCCGCTATCCTATTTCTTGGACGAGTATGGATCATTTTTCGTCCGCTTGATAATAATGTGGTTGCGACCTTCGTGTCCCACTACATGGTTACTGAGTGCATTCTCGCCTCCAAGCTAGTCCTTGTTGCTACCTGGCTAAGCTAGCACTTGGTGTAGCGCTGTTTACACCAATGCTTCCACACATTTATTCGTCCTCGTGCACATCGTCACAACATTCTAGATCGTAGAACCGGAGACCCAGCGAGATTTGTGTGCTTAAGTAGGCATGCATATTGTGTGACTAGCAGTAATATGTGACATTGATTGTATGTGAATTGTTTGTTGTTGTGTGCTTTTGTTTAGTTGAGTTTTCTTCTGCTTCTTTCTTTTTGGGCCCCGGTGTTACATTATTTTTTCCCTACAAAGAGTTGCTCATCCACTGACACCAGACTCAAAGAAGCCATAAGGATTTCAAATATTTGGAAGAAGCTCAGCTAAACATTTTGGTCTACCCAGTTAACTACATTATGGCATCAATATCTGCTCAGAATACCAATGGTGTATTGGATTTATTAGCAGCATCGAGTCACCGTCAGTGCAAAATCCTCACAACAGTTATGATCCAGCCAGCAGGAAGACAGGTCAGTTGCAAGACCAATGATATATTTTTCAGACAGAGGTATGGATCATATACATAGTTTTGGCTCAGCAATGAATGATGTTTGAAATATGTTATCATCCGAAATAAAGTCAGAATGTGATATGCTCAAGGAAGATGGTCAAACCATTTTTCTCATGCAAATAATTAGCCTCGGAATATTATGGGCATGTGTATGGATTTCAGTCTGCATATCAGTATGAAGTTTTGGATATAAGAAACCCAGTATTCTTTCACACGCTATCGGAAGAAATTTATGATGCAAGGCCCCTAAATTTTTCCTCAACATGATATGTGAACAATTTCCGGCCCACGATACCCAGTTGTTCACAACAAGATACCTCAGTAAAGGCTTCTGACAGGCGGAAGGAAATTTTTTGAACAAGCAAACCTGAGGAGAAGCTTCTCACGTATGGAACTCAGGCACTACAAGAAATATGTCAACTTGTGACCTTGACTATTGGTCATTGAAAGGTCATGGTTTTTTATTTGCGACCTTTTTGTGACCAAAAAGAGAAGGTCAAAAGCTGGCGGTCGTAAACTGACTATAGCGACCTTTCTTCTGGAATGGTCGAAGACGTTTATGACCAAAATATGTCCATTGTGGCGTTTTGGTCACTAGCAACCTCCCCAGGCCACGTAGGCATCCAGCGTGGCAAGCTGATGTGGCACAAGATTCAGCCCGGTCCAATTGGGTGTTTTACATGGGTCGAGCCCATTAATTCAGCCTTTTTAGTGTATTTTTCCCTGTTGTTTTTTGCTAGCTACATGGGCCTAGCCCAGCAATTCGACGTTTTTTTCTTGGCCATTACCTTTTATAGTACTTTTTTTCCACCCTCAACCCATTTATAGTCCATTGCTGTTTTGGGCCTCAGCCTTTTTACATTCCATCTACTTTTTGGGCCTTGGCCTTTTCGTTTGTCACACTGGTCATCTTTCTATTTCTCACACTTTCACAATAAACAAATGAAAAATATTTCAAATGGCAAGAGAACATATGAAATTGTAAAATGATAGCCAATATTAGCACCAAATATGATGAATACTGTACAAATACGAAATTACAGTATTTACAATAGTGTTCATACAACCAGATATGCTGGCTACTGTACAACATAACTACCACTACATTATTACTCGCTACTCTTTACTTTGTCGGGCTTCAAGCTTCTTCAAAATTCTTAAGCCCAGAGCTCCTGTAAAGAGAGGTAACACCACACTTTTAGAGCTAGATCAAGGCACTAAATGTTTATTTGGTTGGGTCATGCTGCAACAATCACATAGAAGCATAGTTATAAGCACAAATACACCAATCATCTCAGTTCAAGCAAATCATCTATATTAGCAAAGCATGAAAAAGGAAGCAGCACATGGCAGGAATGATTAGAATAGCTCAGTTGATGACTTCAAATAGCAAATAGGAATAATGTATACAAGTATAATACAAAAATATGAGAAACTATCACAGTACATAAATGGTATCACGGATATATATAGCTAACTCAATGACAGATTGAAATGTTTTACTCAATGTATGAAACTCAAAGAACTTTTCTGGTTAGTCACCAGCATCGTGCATTTTAACTTCAATAACTGCAGAAATTAGATAGTATATGAAGGCAATATTCTAAAGATATATCTCTCTCAAACATATAGAGTACAACTGAAGCAAATGCAGCTGCTCTTGCTGATATATCTCACTAGACATGGTCTTGCTAACTTACTATGTTAACACAGACTAATCCGAGTGAACCAGCTAATTCTAGTTCGTCCACGAACCACACAATGAATGAATGCATCATGGTTTGAAGACAGTACTATGTACATCCTACAACACCAAATCAGCACAACAAAACCGAAGACCATGCAACCAATGAGCTGCAGCTGCGGCACTGAATTAGGAGCAGAAGAAACTGAGCTTTGCGCCAGATGCAGCTAGCAAGCATAAAGAAAGGGGCGAACATGGAAAGCAAGATACCTTGATCTGGTACAGCTTGAGCCATGCCAACCAGCATCCGTTACTTTGTCGGGTGCCTAGCATCCTCAGTGATGGGGATGACATTGGTCCTCTTCTTGGCCATGTTGACAAGATCCCTACCACTCCGATGAGAGAACTCAACGGCATACACCAACCCAGTCTGCAAAGTGACAAGACTTCGTTAAGACAACTCACATTAAGTAGCATTCACTTGAAATACACAAAGGAAATAGCGACGAGATATCACCGGTCCAACAATGTCAGACACATGAGACGCGGTTGTTCCAAAGGCAGCTCCGAGGTACAGCACACGTGTTCCAGGAGCCTGAACCAAGAACCACAAAGTCAACTACTACAACAATGGTATCAATCCCGGTCAAGAAGCAGGCAATGAGTACTCCGGGAAGCTGTTGCATTGATAAACTCTTAATCTTGATCTTGTTGGAGTAGATCAAGATGGTGATCCTGTAGTGTATACTCCTTGAGTAGATCTTCTTGGAGTACACATGAGTATTTTTAAAACAGAATTTAAATGTGCACCATGTAAATTTAAACACGATTTTTTAACAGGATAATACTCCTGGAGTACACTTGATGCTACACCTCTAGAGTACACTTGTGCACAAGTGTGTACTGTGTGTACACTTGATGCTACTTCTGTTACTGTGTATTCCAGCATACAAGCATACTAGTCCATGCTTGCAGACTTTACTGCTACACCAAAATTCCAGCATACAAGAATAAATCCAGCATGCAAGCACAACAATGAATGATTAAATGGAAATATTCAGTACCTGGATATTTTCAGTCAAAGTTAACTGAATATTTTCATTTGATAATTTGATCTTTGATCAAATGATCATTTGAAAAGATTCATTTAGTTTGAAAAGAGTTTCAGTTAATTCCAATCTACTCCAAACAAGTGCATGCGTGCGTGTGTGGTGCAAACAAGAAGAGTAGTGCGCTACTGATGCAAGCAAGCAGTTTACACCAAATTTTAATTAACTGAAAATGTTTCATTTAATTACTCCTGCAAGCAAACAAGAGCGGCGCACTACTCTACTCCAGGAACTACAGGAAATTGACAGGAGTAGCAAGTTAACAAGAAATTGACAGTACGACTACTACAGGAACTCCAGAAACTTGATACTTTAAAGTGTTCTACTACTAAATCAGCTTGCATCAGCTACTCCATTAAGTGCACATTCTTTACTTGAAGTGTTCTACTTCAAAATTAGCTTGCATCAGCTTGCTCCAGATTAGCTACTCTGAATAATTAACAGGAGCAATTTTTGTGATAACTCAGGCAATGTACAAGAGCAATTCAAACCTCAAGAAATTCAGTAGCTCTCTTTTACTAAAGCAATTCAAACCTAGGGTTGTCTGGTGAGCATGTACTTGCTGGATACTCACCTTGTCAAAAAAAGAACAAACATGTTTAACTATCACAAACACTCTAGATATACTGTCATCACTATTCTTCTCTGAATATCGGCAGCAAACACATTAAGTCGACATATACAGTATCAAAACACATGTCATAAACATTAAGACAACATGTCATATTTTTGCAGAATCTTCGGTTTACAGCAACTGAAGCATACAAACCTCTCGCATACATAGGCGACCTGATATGTTGCCGTCATCACTGAAGTGAACCATGTGTTGCTCCACTGCAAACCTCTCGCCGTTGATGGTGTGCTCCGAAGGTGAGTGCCAATGGATATTGTTCAGCTTGTTCTTCACGATGTCGATCTGCACCGTCCTTCACCAAAGAAACGAATGAGAAAACTCTAAATATGTACTGTTGAATGCAGAAGGCAGGTAAGCAGCGTTTGGTTTAGAGCAAAATTACCGCGATTGGCAGGAGCTTTTCTCTCCATGGCCTGGTCACCTTCACCACGCAAGGAGATGAGATGGATGGACTGTGCCTGCACACGACCTCTTGAGATGTGATGTGGAAAGGAAGAACAGCAGAGGTAGAAGAAGAATACAAGGGGAGGGGTCGAGGCAGAGGTAGAAGAAGAACAGCAGAGATGGATTGGCAGTAGCGGGTTGTTGTCGAGGCAGATCTCCTCGAGGCTGTCGAGGCCGTCGAAGAAGTCCTTGGGGAGGGAGGAGAAGGCGTTGTCGTTGAGGTAGGCGTGGCGGAGGGCCGCCATGCCGTGGAAGGAGGGGAGTGGGCCGGAGAGCGCGTTGGTCTGGAGGCTGAGGTCCTGCAGCGCGTTGAGGGAGGAGAAGGTGGGGGGTAGGGCGCCGGCGAGGCCGATGCCCTTGAGGTCGAGGTTGTTGACCCCGGCCGTCGCGGTCGCAGAAGACGTGGTCGTGGACCGGGAGGACGCGGCTCCCGTGATGGTGCTCCCCTCGCTGGCCACCATGCCGCCCCTCTCGCTCTCCTCCCCCTCTTCAATCAGGAAGAGCAGCAGGAGCCGAGGGTGTGCGTGCGCGGGCAGAAGAGGAGGAGCGGATGGTAGCGCGCGGGGATGGGGAGGGAGGTGGCGGCTCGATCTGGTAGGAGAGGAGGAGCGGGTGGTGGCGCGCGGGCGCTGGCGGCAGGATTGGCTGAATCGGGGGCGGGAGGCAGGTGGCGGCTGCGAGGAGTGCATCTGAATCGGGGGAAAGGAGTGGAGTTAGGGTTTGGGTGCGGCGGCGAGAGAGGGGACGAGGGAGGAGGGGTTTGGGCTGCGGGTGGGGGTGGGGGTATCTCTTTTTTATTTATTTTTTCTGTACATAGATGGATGGATGGATGTGGAATGGAGAGATGAATGGATGGATGGATGGGCGGCATGTCATCGATCCGTGGGACGAGTTCTGATTGATTTGGAAATTCAGTGATTTAAAATAGTTTTCAAGTATTGAAAATAGAGGGATTTTATGAAGCAGCTATCAAAAATATCTTCTAGAAGGTCACGACACAATTTTCACGAGAGTTAGACCACATTTTATGGATAAGGTCTACTTTGTATGCATTTCTGAGCTTTTTAGCTATTTTTAATCATTTTTTAAGTGCTCGAAATGAGGTTTTTTGTGAAGGACCTATCATATATTTGTTGCAAAATTGTACCAAATCAATTTTCTAAAATACTAGGACAAAATGGTTGGGTGTAAAAAGTTTTGATCCACCTCTCGTGAAAAAGACAAATTTCCGCTGATTCAGTTGGAAGCGGTTCAAATTTGAACAGCAGTTGCCTCATAGTTTGCTATTTATTTTTTCCAAAAATCATTTCTAGGTACATAAGTATCTATTTAATCAGAGAAACACCAAAAAAATTCCAAGATTCAACCACTAGCTAGGAACAGTCATTCCCGCCGTTTTGACCGCATTTTGAAACGGGCATAAAAAATTCAAAAAAAATCAAAAAATTGGGAAACCTTCGCATTGTGTCATCATATGTGGCCAAGTTCCCAGGAAAAATAACAAACTTGTAATACGGCAATTATTTTTAAAAAATGTTCTCAGAAATGAGTTATCATCTGTAAAGATTCATGGCTTTCAAGCCAAATGATCAATCTTATGGCCACATTCGTGGCATATTTTGTTAAAATGATCTCATATTGTGCACAAGGGTGCATATTGGAATGGCAAAAAATGTTGCCTAAGGAAGTTTTCATTTTCTTTGGACGAAAAACCATTTTCCATTTTTCGATTGCCACAAATGAGGTTTTCTTGTGAAGGACCTACCAAATAATTGTTGCAAAATTGGACCTAATCAATTTTATAAAATACTAGGACATATTTAATGCACAATTGACAAAATGGTGGGGTGTCAAAAGTTTTGATCCACCTTTGGTGAAAAAGACAAATTGCTGTCGATTCAGTTGGAAGCGGGTCAAATTTGAACTGTAGCTACCTCGTAGTTTGCTCTTTATTTTTTCCAAAAATCATTTCTAGGTACATAAGTGTCTATTTAATCATAGAAACACCAAAAAAAATTCCAAGGTTCAACCACTAGCTAGGAACGGTCATTCTCGCCGTTTTAACCGCATTTTGAAACGGGCATAAAAAATTCAAAAAAAATCAAAAAATTGGAAAACCTTCGTGTTGTGTCATCATATGTGGCCAAGTTCCCAGGAAAAATAACAAACTTGTAATACGGCAATTATTTTAAAAAAGTGTTCTCAGAAATGAGTTATCATCTGTGAAGATTCATGGCTTTCAAGCCAAATGATCAATCTTATGGCCACATTCGTGCCATAGTTTGTTAAAATGATCTCATATTGTGCACAAGGGTGCATATTGGAATGGCAAACAATGTTGCCTACGGAAGTTTTCATTTTCTTTGGACGACAAAACCATTTTCCATTTTTCGATTGCCCCAAATGAGTTTTTTTTTGAAGGACCTACCAAATAATTTTTGCAAAATTGGACCTAATCAATTTTATAAAATACTAGGACATATTTAATGCACAATTGACATAATGGTTGGGTGTCAAAAGTTTTGATCCACCTCTGGTGAAAAAGACAAATTGTCGTCGATTCAGTTGGAAGTGGGTCAAATTTGAACTGTAGCTACCTCGTAGTTTGCTCTTTATTTTTTCCAAAAATCATTTATAGGTACATAAGTATCTATTTAATCATAGAAACACCAAAAAAAATCCAAGATTCAACCACTAGCTAGGAACGATCAAGCCCGCCGTTTTGACCGCATTTTGAAACGGGCATAAAAAATTCCAAAAAATCAAAAAATTGGAAAACCTTCGCATTGTGTCATTATATGTGACCAAGTTTTCAGGAAAAATAATAAACTTGTAATACGGTAATTATTTTAAAAAAGTGTTTTCAGAAATGAGCTATCATGCGTGAAGATTCATGGCTTTCAAGCCAAATGATCAATCTTATGACCACATTCATGGCATAGTTTGTTCAAATGATCTCATATTGTGCACAAGGGTACATCTTGGAATTACAAACAATGTTGCCTAAGGAAGTTTTCATTTTCTTTGCACGGAAAATTCATTTTTCATTTTCCGAGTGCCCAGAAGGAGGTTTTTTTGTGAAGGACCTACCAAATAATTGTTGCAAAAATGGACCAAATCAAATAAAATACTAGGCCATATATAATGCACAATTGACAAAATGGTTGGGTGAAAAAAGTTTTGATCCACCTCTGGTGAAAAAGATAAATTGCCATTGATTCAGCTGGAAACGGGTCAAATTTGAACTGCAGCTGCCTCATAGTCTGCTCTTTATTTATTCCAAAAATCATTTCTAGGTAAATAAGTATCTATTTAATCAGAAATACATGGTTTGATGGCGAGACATCGAGGTTTGGACGGTGGCCGAGGGCCCCAACTCTAGAGCGCGTAAGCTCGCATGCCCGCCGCGTGGTCACCGCGTGACCGTGGCGTTGCCATGTGTTCTGGGTGGCCTAGGCATGTCTAGTGGGTTGGGCACTCCCCAGGTAGGTGCTAGGAAGAAAATCACAACATAAGATTCTCACGAGGAGACGATTGATGCTCAAACATGAATAAGCAGCCAAGTGTTTGATTTGTGGTACGGGAAATGCACTTGGCTAATGGGCATTAGTTTTGGCTGAGGATGATCAGTTACTAAGAAGACCATCTTCACAAATTTTCACCTCAAAAGGAGGAGCCTATGTGGTACTTGCTTTACAAAGTACCACACTGGACATAAATACGAATGTTGAAGCTGGGCTCAAAATAATGAATGGATTGAGCTGGCATTTGGTGGAGAATGGTTATTTGGGCATAGGAAAACACTGTAGAAAATGGATACTATTTGGACATGCCAAAGTGGTACTTCCATCACAAAGTGCTGCTCTAAACAGAATCGGAAAATGAATATGTTCGAATTAGTTTTTAACTAGGCAAGGAATGTTTTTGACATATTTGATGAAGATATGATCCACAACATTTATGAGAATTTTTTGGGAATTTTTGGAATAACAGAAATATAGGTTGCTTCACAACCTAGGGCAAAAACTGCCACATGGACATGACACATAGGCAAAACTGATGAGATGGCGCCTAGTCATCACAACCCGCCACAATCTACAAGGCTATGACCATCTATATTGGTCATTAACAACTAGAAATAAGGAAGCGGACTAGCACTGTTTGCTTTGTGACCATTTCGTGTAAGGAAATTACGACCTTTCTGACCAAAATGGTCACAATGGTTTAGGGTTTGGAGCCCCCCGAACAGCTTTTGGCCAATTGGTCTGAAATGGTCATAGATCTATGACCAATTCTTCCAGGGTCACTGACAAAAGGTCACTAGTTGACATATTTCTTGTAGTGAGGCTTCTCTAGCACAATAATCAGACCAAGCTTCGTGTGTAAGCTATAGAGCCTTCTTCTGCAAGATACCCAAGAAAAAGATTTGAGCAGAAGTTAACAAGCCTTCCTCAGCAAGCTACTCGGATGGCTGCTCTCATAAGCCATTCAGTCTGCATCAGTACCACACCATGTACCATCCTCAGAGATTTTAGGAAGAGTTGCCAATGCATGGCAGCACTGCTCAGGAACCAGATTTACAATAATTTTGTAGAGGTAAAATTCAGACAAAACATATGCCTACCGCAAGGATCAAGTGATCAGTGGCATATCCTTCTTATATATGGTGAGCATTTATCCCTGGTCATATCAGTAACTCATACGAGATGCAACAAAGATCCAACAGATATACCTAAGAAAAGTAAGGATCCCACAACCTCCCGAGTCAGGCAAAGGAAAATAAGCAGAGATACATCTCATGCAAGGAGCGATAATATTTGGAGATGACATCACAGAATCAATAGTCTTGACAGTGGCCATCAAGGTCATTGTTCCCGCAACTGACAAGGTGATATCATGAAACCTTGTCATCTTCTTGTATGATTGGCCTCAGCAATGAGCTCTGTATAACTACAAACCACGGGTATATGTCATATGTGTGCAGACACAGGTCAAAAAAAACAAGCACAAGGAATAATGTCAAAAATATTAATCACATCCATGGTCATACGAAGAATCAAGGACAGGTGCCAAGTTATTTCAGTAAGGTATCCTGACAAAGAAAATCATGACTGTAAAGAGGATGAGACTGACAGCAAAGTATGATGACTTTTGCATGACCATCAGGGTCCGGATACCCAAATCAGTTGGAGGCCATAACTCCATATGGATCCACAAATGCATACTCTCAGCGACCTACTCTATTTACGAGGATTTTTCATATCTCGTTGACCCACTTGACATGGTTAGTATGGATATCCAAGTCTGTTCTGTCAGATCCAAGATTCCTTTGCACCCTCAGCAGTGTGACCTCAGCGGCAGTATTAAAGCATATCACAGCCTATTACCACAAATGGGTATACCAACAAAAAGACAAAAATCAAAAGCCGAACAATCAACTCAGATCCGGTATACTCACCGACGGAATCAAGTACATGGTCAGTCTGTCAGGGAAAGAAATTGTCCGTCAGCCCCCTGTCGGGCCAGTCTCAAGATGTAAATAATTGAGGTTTGACATAGCTATAACTCCATACACCAACATATTGCTCACGACAGCAGGCAGTCAAATCTTTGGTACATATCTCATGCTCGAGCCAAAGAAATGAATCAAGATAAATCAGTGCCACCTATGAGCAGTCAGATCCCGTCAGAAGATGGTCATGATAATTCTCAGCATTTATTGAAACCAGAAGGCCTCCATTTATTTGAAGCAACCCAGGACAGAAGTAAAAAGGTTTGATTACCAAAAGAAAATCTATGCTCAGATCCATTGGATATCACCACAGATATGAGGAAATTTGCGTCAGCAAAAGGATTTGGTATGTGAGCAAAACCCCGTCATAATTTGGGAAAGGTGAAGCAAACCACCCCAGGTCAAGGTAAGTTGATCATCTGAAATTCTTGTGGAAACGATAAATAAAGGAAAAAGGATACCCGAGTAGGAAATGGTGTCCTCAAGTCATACTTGTTCCCTGAGCAACCAAATCTCAAGGACGAGATTTCGTTAAGGGGGGGGGGAGGTTTGTAACAGCCTGGATTTTGGCCCTTTCCTTTTTCTTTTGATTTATTTGGTTTTTGCTCTCGTTTTCTTTTTGGAGTGGTTCTGTGGCCTTGCCACCTGAGAAATCATCCTCATTCCTCCTCCCAAGTGGCTCATCATTCTCAAAATCTTGCCAAGATCATGTCACTTCACTCCTTGACCAAACCCTAAACTCTTTTTCTAGGAAAAATTCCTTTTTCATTTAAGGAATAACCCTATCTGCCCTAGGGTGTGAAGCAACCTATATTTCTGTCCATCCAAAAATCCCCAAATAATTCTCATAATTCCTTTGGGTCATATATAGCTCAAATATGCCCAAACATTGCCTTGGCCAGTTCAAAAATAATTCCCCAATGTTCCTTTTTCTATTCTGCCCTGAATGGCACTTTGTGAAGCAAGTGTCATTTATATTTTTCGTAGTGCCTCCCAATCTTTTTGGGCATGGTTACATGTCCAAATAATTGCCCCTGCACAAGTGCAAATTTAGTGGCCTAGCCAATCTTCCTCAGTGAATTTTCAAAGTTTCTGTCAGACAGAAGGCTTTGTGAAGGAAGTACTAGCTAGGAGTATCCAAATAAGTTGAACTTTTGAACACCCCTTAATGTGCTCATATTAAACCCCTTCACTCATTTTCAGCCCCATCCAATCATCTATGTGAGCACAGGAGCAAATCTTTGATTCTGGCCTTATTTTCAGGTTGTGAAGCAAGTGCATTTTATATTGCTTCAAAAATCCCGATAAATTACCAGATCCTTATTCTATCCATAAAACATCTCTCCACCGAATTTGGCATAATTTCATTGAGCCATTTGATCACCAAAATTATTCCAAGTGTCTGGTCAGCAGAGATGTTTGTGAAGCAAGTGCTATTTTGGCTTGTTCATTTTGCATGGGCTTTTTATAGCATCTCCATATGACCAAATGATCCAGCCTTGCCCAATTTGAGCTCAAGTTGACACTCCATATGAGTGCACCATCCAGATCTTCATTTCTGGACCAAATATGCACTTGTGAAGCAGCTATGATTTATATTGGTCCATTTTGTCCCAAACTCCCTAGGACTGTAGTCCTTCCTAGCCTAAACACCCCAGACATAACACTTGACACATAACAGCCCCCTGTTGATCACATTGAGCTGATAAAGTTTACTGCAGTAAACTTCAGAGCTTACTAACTTTTTAACCAGAGCCTTTTTAACCAAGTTACCACCGTAGTTGAGACCTCCCTTCAAAGGACTTACCACTAGACAACGTTTTGGGTGTTGTAGAGCATTGAATGCCCATGTTCACGTGGTGACCGTGCAGCTGGCATGCCTGTGCGGGCGCTCTGTGCACTGTGGCATGTACAGAGCACTGTTTGTGCTTTGGCACCGCTCCCACTCGTTGTCTTCGCGCGCGTGAGCATGTCCAGTGGCAGCATCGCGTTGTCGCCGTACTCCTGGAGCCCTCTCACCCTCCGTCAGCCCCTCCGTCAGCGCTCGTTGCCGCGCGCCCACGAGAAATCTGTAGCCGACCGTCTCTATTCGTCCCATGGCTTCTTCCTCCTCATGTCCTCGAGCGCTGCTCGTCTCCGTGACCTCTGCGTCTCGTCCGCACCCCCCTCATTGCCTTCCCCGAGCTCATGCGCGAGCACACGCGTCCGCGGTGCCGAACACGCGTCTGCGGCGGTGCCAACTCGGCAGCTCCTCCCCGTCTATATATAAGCCCTCTCCCGAGACCCCGAGCTCCACTGGCCTTCTGCCCCTCCTCTGGTCCCTTCTAGCTACTCACCCGAGCCGGAGAAGCCCTCTGCTCGTCCTTCGTCCGCCATGGCCGCCGCCTCGGCTCGGCAAGATTAGCCCGAAGCCGAGCTTCTCCCTTCTCTTCTCCACCACCAGAGGTATCCTCCACCGCCCTAGATCATCTCCATTGCTTCCCTTCCCTCCCCGATAGCTCTGTCCTCGAGTTCACCGGAGCCCGAAGGCCTCGTCCGCCGGCGCCCGTGTTGCCATCGCCCTGGTCCACCCCACCATCCGTGGAATGGCCCTGGAGATGCGTAGGAGTCCGCTGAGTCCGTCCATGTGCGGAGCCTCGCCGGAGATGCCCTGTAGGTCCGGCAGGCCTCGTCGGGGCCGGCTCTGCCACGGCCAGGCACGGGCGAAAGGGAGGAGAGGAAGGCGCTGACCTCCTCCCTGCCAGCTGGCCGGGGGCCCCACTCGTCAGGCGCATAGGGCATTGACCCCGGTGGCCATGTGGTTAAGTGGCGGGTTCCGCGGGCCCCGATCCCACCTGTAAGTCTAATGCGTTGACCCGAGGTGCTGAGGTGGATAAGTG
This sequence comes from Triticum dicoccoides, assembly GCF_002162155.2. Taxonomy (NCBI): domain Eukaryota; kingdom Viridiplantae; phylum Streptophyta; class Magnoliopsida; order Poales; family Poaceae; genus Triticum; species Triticum dicoccoides. The sequence continues at coordinate 426,051,862 of NC_041393.1, read as the reverse complement.
AAAGTGTATTCCTCGGAGTACGTTTTCCTCCACCGAAAGCGTATTTGTATTTTGCGCTTCTGTCTTATCCACTCAGGGACTTGTTTATGATGAAATTTTTGCAGAAAAGTCCCTGAACTTCAATCCTCCATAACTTTTCAACTGTAACTCCGTTTAAGGTGAAACTTGTCGGCGTTCTGGGAACGGGGGTCCCCAGACTTGCCTGCCTGCGGCCTGCAGCGTGGCTCAAGTGGGGGCCCAATGCAGCCCAGCTTCATCAGCTCAAGCTCAAGACCTTCGTGAGGGGCTAAGCCTTTCGGGGCGGACGACAGGGAGCTTCCTCAGGATCAGCCTCCCCAGGCAGGCTCGCGAGGAGGCGGAGAGATCAAGGCATTGTACCTCCCGAGGAGCCCGTGACGCAAGACATGACGATGGAGACCAGGCGGGCGCCAGGCGGGCGCCGGCCTGTGCAGTGTCCTTGTTTCCCCTTCGGTGCAAAGGGGGCAAGCACAGGCCAAGGCATCAGGCAAAGGTTACTGTTTTGGTGCAACAAGACCAAGATCAGCAGAATAGCAGGATGGAGGTCATCGTGGAGCTCAGGACGGCATCATCGTTAGAGCCTTTGGCAGCCGAAAACCAACTTTAGTCAGGATAAGTGTACCAGATGTTCTCCTTCAAAATGGCCAATTGTTGGCGCCCTTCCCACTCATTATTTGGGAAGAGGCCCAGGGCCTCGCTCTATAAATAGGACCAGCCACCACAGAGTAGAGGCATCGAGCATCTGTCTCAAGAAGACGCATAGATTAGAGAGAGGCGACTGAACTCACCCTAGCAGTTCATCGCACCAGCTCAAGAACAACCCCTCGCGAGGCTGTTCTCCCTTTGTACTGTTCATCATCAGCCCCTGAGGCAACCCACCACACCATACACTGGAGTAGGGTATTACAACACAATGGTGGCCTGAACCAGTATAAATCTCGTGTCCCTTGTGTGTTCATCTTTCTTGCTTAGATCTTTGCGAGACTTCGACGTGTGAGCTGGTAGGGGAAAGATCTTCATGCGCACCCCAGTGTTCGAATCTCAAGGGTCTGCAGGAACCCGAAATTCAACATTTGGCGCGCCAGGTAGGGGTGCGCCGGAATCCTTCTCCCACCGCCTCTCGTTTCGTCGCCTCGCCGCCCTGATGTCAAGCGACCCGACTGCCAACGCCAACCGCTGGGCGGCGTGGCCCGTCCACGCCGTGACGTCGGCCCAGGGCGACCTCAACTTTGTGCCTCAGGCAGCTCGCGCTTCGCAGGGCGCTGCGGGGCGCGGGCGACGCGGCCAAATGCCGCCTGCCCTCACACCGCGGCAGGTACGGTCAGCAGCAAGAGCTTCGAACCACGCCGCGGCCACAGCACCGCACACCCGATGGGAGCAGGCGAACTCCAGGGCCGCGCTCACGGTGGCCCGAGAGCTGCTACGGTGCCAGCTGCTGGAGGGCGGCCGTGACGTGTTACTGGAGCGAGTAGCCGAACTCCTGGATGCCGCCGCCTCGGGAGCACCTCCTTTCTACGTCCAGCTGCCACCCCAGGTCCAGGGCGGGCCGTATGGCGGCCCCATACGCGCCCACGTGACTCCAAGCGGACTCCAGGCCCTACTCAATGCCAACCCGGTTGTCAGCACCGGGCCCCATCTCTGGCCGGCGAAGGAGTGCACGCCGCGGCCTTCGGCCTCGGCGGGCCACCGCACCATCACCCTCAAGACAACGCTCCAGGCCGGACTGCGTGGCATTCGGGGCACTACGGCGAGAACCGCAGGGCGGTGGTCTTTGAAGCTTATGTGCCCCACATGGTGGATCGAGAGTGCGCATTGGAAGAAGACCATGGCTCGTTCCTCGGGCCAGGCTGGGGCGAGGAGCCACCAGAAGCTGAGCTCTTTCAGGAGCCCCAAGAGGGCCTCGACGGCCGCGCCGATGGCAGCAACTATCTGGTACCACTAATTCCTTAGGAGCAAGCTTATGATAACCATGGGTCGCAGGAGGTACAGGTCGCCACGGTAGATGGCTGCCCCAATGTTGCAGCCTCTTACCCCTCGGGAGGAGGGCACCGGGGCTGCAGGAGAGGGGCTGAGATCCGGGTTCGTCCCCGCGGCACTTGGCGCAAGGCGTTCTTCGGAGGTAGGCCCTCTGCCGAGGAGGTGCCACAGGGCCTGCCCCCGGCAGAGGACCCGTGGTCGTCGGGGGAACCGCTGGCGACCGCTCTACCCCATTGGCGTCGTCCTTGGTTTCCAGTCGCCGTCAATGGCGAAGAGTGTGGTGCAAGGCGGGGCCCTCGTCTAGCGATATGAAGTAAGGCCGGTACCTGTGAAGAAGGCCCAGCGCCTGTCAAGCTCGCCGCCCCGTGACACTTTTACGTAATAATGAGTGGGGCTGTACATGCCCCGGAGTCTCCGGAGAGCCTCCCTCGGGCCTCGAGGGCTCCCGCCCACGCCCAGGGGCAGCACTTAGCTCCGCGCTGAGAAGACGTCGGAGACTAGACTAGGTGTCGGACGCTGCTTTTTGCTTTTTGCCTTTCCCTCTGTTCACAAGTTTCTTTGATTTGAATTTAAGTTGGATTTGAGCTTGAGACTTGCGTATGTCTGGGGAAGGGGTGCTTAGTCTCGTTCGAGCAATCTCTCGTGTTCTGGTGTCGGCTTTGCATCCAAATTAGTGTTAGCTGCCTCCCCTCGCGAGCCCCTCGCGAGCCGGGCCAGGTCAAGCACGTCTACAATCCAGACCGCTGTCGCCGCACCCGCTTCGAAGGTTCTCATCGCAGGATCAATGGGATCACCCAGAAGATACTCGAAGCATTGCAGCCCCCACAGGCACGCTCGGGATTCGTCGGGGTCAAAAGGTAAACATGTTAGCTGACCCATCACCGAGCCAGTAGCTAAGCTCACACGCAGCGTTATGCTTACAAGGATATCGATCGCAAACCTTTACATGAGGGGCTTCCCCTCCCAAAATGCTCTTACAGTCTTCAGAGCCGAGCCCGAACCTTCTTCACATAGGGTAAACAGTGGTGACGTACGATCAGTCGGACATATCACTCACCGCGTCATCTGGGGCGCCTCCAGAGGCATCGTTGGCGTCACTGGCATCATCACCATCACCGCCAACACCTCCGCCAGCGCCAGACGCGTCCACCACGCCGCCTTCATCGGCGGCCACGATCATGCCATCATCATCAGATGCGAAGGCCCTGACGAGGGCGTGCATGTTTCCCTCCACCCATTGCGCCAGGTCACCCTGGCTATGGGCACAGGTGCGATGGCGGCATCGAAATCGAAGTGGGGATCCCTGTCCTGCAGATAGTTGAAGACACGGGAGAAGGCACGCCCGAGCAAGGCTCGGCTCCTCTCCTCGACGAGCCAATGAGACCTCTCAGAGTGGTTCTCCAGAAGTGTCACCTCGTTACTGAAATATTGGAGGTTGCCGGCATAGTTGTTCTCATGCGGCACCTCGGCAGCGGCCTCACAAATGTTGCCCAGGGCCGTGTTTGCCCGTTCCCTGAGCGTTTGGAGCATGGGGGCGTGCTCATGCTCTAGAACCCGCCTCTGACGGATCTCGTCCTCGTTCTGCCGTGCAATGGCCTCGGCGCCATCGACTCTCTGTCGGAGAAGAAGCAGCTCAGCATGGGAAGAGGCCAGCTCCGCCTGCGCTGCGCCAAGGGCGGTTGCGGAGGAGTCCGCACCCTGCGTCACTTCGGCTAGTTTGGCCCTGAGGGCCGCGGTCCTACCCTCAGCTTCGGCCCTGATCAGCTCCAACCTCGCTTCGTATTGGCGCTCAAGATCCGAGCGAGCTTTCGCCACGTGGTGATCGACCTCTTCCTGGGCTCGGGCTTCACGCGCGGCGACATCATCCTCCGCCTGAGCCACCAGGCGCTCCCTCGTCTCCAACCGCTCAAGGTCAAGGTTGCTTTCGGCGGCCTCTAGCGTCAGCGCTTCCTCGCGCTTCTGGAGCTCCGCCTGGTCGACGGAAGCCTCCTTCAACGACACAACGGCCGCCTGGCGCAGTTCCACTTGCTGCTCCAGAGAGTTGCTCCAGGCCTGGAGCTCCCACACGCGCTCCTCCGCATCCTTGTGCCGTCGGTCTGCTTCCCGGGCCTCCTCGACGGCTTGAGAGCAGGCCTCTCGCAAGGCCGCTAGTGATGCTTCAGCCTTCGCGTTGTCAAGGTCATGCTAGTGATACGCAAGGGCAACGACTACCTTCAGCTTGCGCCTCTCCTCAGCGAGGCGCAAGCCTTCGACCTTGAGGCGTGCATCCTCGCCAGCAAGCTCCATCCCGATCCGGCTCACTGCATCCACCGCCCCCTGGAGGAATTCTTGGCAAAGGGCGCGGTGCTCGCGAGCACGCCTGAGTACGTCTTCTGCGTCACCCTCCGCCACTAGCAAAGGCAGAGGGCACTGGGGCGGCATGCCCCCTCCCGGCATAGGGCTGGGGGCTGGTGCACCAGCAATCACCGGACGGGCCTCGCCAGGAGCCCGGCCTGGCACCGGTCCATCCCCAGAAGAGGGGCTTAAGGATGACTTCAGCCAATCGCCGTTCACGATTAAGGAAGGATCACGGGGAAAGCAAGTTGTGCCCCAGGAGAACTCGTGAAGGGAGGATAGCAAGCGCGCAGGCTCGAGATTCCCAGCGGGACGGGCCACTTCTCTGATTGGCCGAGTGGCAGGGGCGCCACTCGAGCTCGGCGCGCCAAGGGTCAGCAGCGAGGACAAAGCTTGGGGGGATGGCTCCTTGGCCGTCTCCGTGAATTCAGCAGGAAGGGCCCTGAAAGGCCGCGATCAGCTGCAAGAACAGAGAAATAAAGGAGCAAGGAAAGAAGAGGACTTACTCGTCCATGGCAAAGTACTTCCGGCGCTTCAACATGCGGCAAGAGCGGTCGTCACCGCCCAAGGCCTCCTTCCTGTTGCGGAGGGCCTCGAAGTCTACACGAAACCGGCCTAAGTGCTCGGCGCAGGTGTCGGTCTGTGGCATGGAAGACGCGTCAAGGCGATCAGCGCCAAGGGGACCGGCCTGAGGGACGCCACCAGGCGCCGCCTCATGAGGAACGGCCGGGGCCTCAGGAGCCCCAATCTCGGGAGCTGTAGGTCGTAACTCCTCGCCTGCCACTGCTCCAGGACGAGCTTCAGGAGATGCCGCCTCCGGAGCTCCAAGCGGTGTCAGCACCTCAACATCATCCCCTTCAGCTCCCAGCGGTTCTCGTCTCCCCTCTCCATCGCCTGAGACAGGGCCGCTGTGGGCGATCGGAAGAGCAACCACGACGACTGGGTTCTCGCAGGGCCCCCGAGGCCAGCCGGGCGCAGCCCCCACTCGTCGAAGCTGGGCATCTGCTTCATGAAATCAGCCCTGCCCGAACAAAGATAGAAGAGGGCACCGTCATGTCGAAGGCTGCCTAGGGAAGGATCACCAGTCAGGACCTTGAGCACCGTCCTCAGCGCTTCAGGCACTAGGTCCTCCTCCTGGAGCCGCATGCGGTCTTTGTGCCCCGCAAAGTCCCACATCCGGCGAGAGTGGCACTGGAGAGGAGCAATGCGACGCTGGAGGAACTCCTTCACCACCTTGGGCGCCGTCACGTTGAGCGCCCTCAAGCTCTCGAAGCGGCGCCAGATGAAAGTGAGCCGGGGGCTCATGAGTGCCTCATGACCCCATCCCGAGTTGGGAACAACAGGCAAGGTTGGGTGCGAGAGCATGGGGCTGGGCACCCCAACATCCACATACAACGACCGCTCTCTGAACCTAGCCTTAGAGGGAGGAAGACTGAAACCGATCCCTGAAGTAGCCGTCTCTGGCATGGCAAGGAAGCTCACACACCCCGAGCATTGAGTGGGGTCGCTCAGACGCAAAGAGAAGAAGTGGCACAGCAGGGCAACGGAAGGAGGAATGCCCATCATTGCCTCGCAAACAAAAACAAAGACAGCTAGAAGGGTAATGGACTCAGGCCCGAGGTGCATTATGTGGATCTGATAATGGGAGAGCACCGCATTGAAGAAATTGGAAAAGGGGGGAACCAGACCCTCCCACAGGGAATCAGCGAAGAACCGGACCTCCGTGACGACTCTATCAAAGGAGGAATGGGACGCAGGCCGACCGTGGTCCTGCCGCAATCATTGAAGATGGTGGCGAGAGCAGAGCGGACCTTGTTCAGGGCTTCGGGATTGAGTATGATGGACCGGTCGACAGCGGAGGCCACCGCTGGAGGCGAGCGGGACGACGATGCGGGCTTTCCCCCCTTTCCTTCTTCATTGGCGCCATGGTAATGGGAAGGTGGGGAGAGTTCGTGTTGGATTGGAGGCGGAGGTTGGAGCCTGAGGAAGGAGGAAGGGACAGGAAACACGTGGGCGACGAAAGGGGAATGGCTGAGTACAACCATGGGTCCGCCTAGCTGGGCTTGTTATGAGGCATCGTGGGGAAGCGGAGGCGCCCACGTCCAATCAACCACCACGTGGCGCCCAAGGCTGCAGGCTGTTGGGGCCCGCGGCGCTTTGCACTTGCCCCTTCGCTTCTCTGCTAAGCCAAGTCCGGGCGCACCTTGGGCCCGGTGGCTGCTGTCAGCGTTCTGGGAATGGGGGTCCCCAGACTTGCCTACCTACGGCCTGCGGCGTGGCTCAAGTGGGGGCCCAATGCAGCCCAGCTTCATCAGCTCAAGCTCAAGACCTTCGCGAGGGGCCAAGACTCGCGGGGCGGATGACAGGAAGCTTCCTCAGGAGCAGCCTCCCCAGGCAGGCTCGCAAGGAGGTGGAGAGATCAAGGCGGGTTACCTCCCGAGGAGCCTGTGACGCAAGCCATGACAATCAGGACCAGGCGGGCGCCGGCCTGCGCATTGTCCTTGTTTGCCCTTCGGTGCAAAGGGGCAAGCACAGGCCATGGCATCAGACAAAGGTTATCGTTTCGGTGCAACAAGACCAAGACCAGCAGAACGGCAGGATGGAGGTCATCGTGGAGCCCAGACGACGTCATCGTCAGAGCCTTTGGCAGCCCAAGACCAACTTTAGTCAGGATAAGTGTACCAGGTGTTCCCCTTCAAAATGGCCAATTGTTGGCGCCCTTCCCGCTCATTATTTCGGAAGAGGCTCAGGGCCTCGGTCTATAAATAGGACTAGCCACCACAGAGTAGAGGCATCGAGCATCTATCTCAAGAAGATGCATAGATTAGAGAGAGGCGACTGAACTCACCCTAGCAGTTCATCGCACCAGCTCAAGAACAGCCCCTCGCGAGGCTGTTCTCCCTTTGTACTGTTCATCATCAGCCCCTGAGGCAATCCACCACACCACACACTGGAGTAGGGTATTACACCACAATGGTGCCCTGAACCAGTATAAATCTCGTGTCCCATGTGTGTTCATCTTTCTTGCTTAGATCTTTGCGAGACTTCGACGCGTGAGCTGGTAGGGGAAAGATCTTCGTGCGCACCCCAGTGTTCGAACCTCAAGGGTCTCCCGGAACTCGAAATCCCACAAAACTGATGCTCACTTCTTTGATTCGTCGAGCCCGTTCTGTTGGTACCACTTTCATTATGTTTTGGCATACTGAAAATGACCATTTTGCCCCTGCCCTTAATCAGCCCCCTCCGAGAGAGAACGATTTCCGGCGATTCTTTCCGCGAGCTTCTCGCACTTTCTCCCGGTGATTTCTTCCATCCCAGGCAAGCCACACCCTCCATTAGCATCACTGTAATGCAGTGGCATGGTTTAACGTATTTGAATTTGTTTAAAGTACTGCTTTAGCTACATGACTCTGTGCATGGCATTTTCTCGGAATATTATTTTGATCTTGTTGTTGCCATGCTATTGTTTGGATTACTAAGAGTTATGTGTGTAGTTGATGAGTATCATGTTGCCATTGAAGTATTTTTGGCTGGTATTATGATTGTTTCATGATGATATCTGTTAGTATATTTTGGAGTATTACTTTGGATATCATGCTACCTTTGGATTATTAGTGGTTAGTATGATTATTTTCATGATGCCAGTTGATGTTTTGTTGCTTGGAGTATTATTTTCGGAGATGATGCTCACGTGTGGAGCTTAGCTGGATAGCTGTATTCTTGTTATTAGACTAGTAGGATTATTGTTTCGGATTCATCATGATAGTAGTGTTATGCTATCCTCAGAGTATTTTGAGATGATGAAATTATTCTTGGATTATTTGTTGGATATTGCTATGACTTGGATTATAGTTTGATGGTTGACATCGGAGTATCAGTTATCATGGTTATATTTTTGGTGATAATTTCCGTCAGTAAGTTGGTCAGGTGCCGCCGAATCGAACTTTTCCAGTGCAACCATATTTGCCGGTATGGGACGACCCTAATGCAGTCTATTGTCGTACCTCTCGCCGGTGCCCCTAACAAGGGAAGGTTATGGGCGCGCGTTACCTTGCTCAGGTGGGCGGACATAAGCCTTGTGTGCCCGTTGTTTGAGTTTTTGGATCCGTGTCCCCGTGTGGGATGGGTCACGACGGTGGTCGATGTGTCTTGAGGTAGACACGGGGCCACCCATGACTTAGCCCAGTGGGGAGTGAGTCGGAGTGGCCGGGAGAGTGTCATGGCAGTAGATCGGTTTTGTCGGAACGCCGTTGGTCCACCCGAATGGGATGACGAGGCCATGGGTTCTATGGTGTGCGTACAGTGCGCTACCTCTGCAGAGTGTGTGTGTGTGTGTGTGTTTAATCTATCGAGAGCCGCGTCCTCGGGTTTGTACTAGGGTACATAGTTCGATCAACACTCACATGACGGCATGGGTTCGTACTAGGGTACACAGTTCGTTCAACACTCACATGACGGAATGACTTATAGGTGATGGATATGTGGATATTTGGAGCAGTACAGATTGGCCAAGTATTGGTCGGGTTGTGATCGCCGTAAGGATCACGGGCCATTTATTGGTCGGGTTGTGATTGCCGTAAGGATCACAGGCCATATATTGGTCGGGTTGTGATCGCCGTAAGGATCACTGGCCTTTTATTGGTCGGGTTGTGGTCGTCGTAAGGATCACTATTATAGTTTGGTTTTGATCACGAGGTGATTGAGATGGTATATTGCTTGGCCGGTTAGCCAAGAGAGATATGGTTATGGAGATCAGAGATGGTGATTTACCAGTATTGTAGTAGTTTCATATTATGCTTAGGAGTTGTTGTTGTATCATGGTAGCTGTTAATTTTATTAACCTGCTTAATGCTATGTTGTTGTCTTGCCTTGATGTTTTTGGTTGTTGTGAGCTTGCAAGTACATTCAATGTACTGACCTGGCGTGTCATGCCAGATTGCAGGTGATGCCGTGATTGATTGATTGCTTGTCGTGGTTTCCGTTTGTGCAAGCTAGATCGTGTTGCAGCCAGTCCCTGCAGAGTGGAGTTCACTACCTTCATCGTTGTTCCGCTGCTAGAAGATTTCCGCTGCTACGAGTTGTTCTGCTGCTAGCATAGAGCAAGTGTAGTATCGCAGGCGTAGTGTCGTTGTGCTGATGTGCTTCTTTGTAACATCAGACTTGTATTATTATTCTTGTAATAAGAGCTGATTTGGTCTATGTCAAGTAGTGCCGTATTCCAGAGACTTCTCCTCGATATCTGGGCTGGAATACGGGGCGTTCCGGTTTCTCTGAGCCGCGGTGCCACATGATGAGCATGATTCCAGGGCCGAGAAGTTAACCTTTGAAGTGGTCAAGATTAGAAGCCCGTACCAGGCTCTGCTTGGACGACCGGCTTATGCCAAGTTCATGGCACAGCCTTGTAATGTTTATCTGCAGCTTAAGATGCCGGGTTACAAGGGGACCATCACAGTGCATGGAAGTCGGAAAATAGCTTTGGAGTGTGAAGAGGGTGACGCTGCTTATGTTGAATCTGTCTGTGCAACAGAGGAGTTAAAGTTCTATAAAGATAATGTTGATTCGGCGGATATGACATCTTTGAAAAAATCCAACCACTGAGCATGATCCGGTATTGAAGTTTAAGTCGGCTGATGACACTAAGCTAGTTGATTTTGTTCCTGGGGATTCATCCAAGAAGTTCAGTATCAGTGCTAACCTGGATCCTAAATAGGAAAGCAAGCTCATCAAGTTCATCCGTGATAACCGGGACATCTTTGCATGGAAACCTTCTTCCATTACTAACTTTTTTTTTTCAAATTTTTTTCAAATTTTTTTTACAATTTTTTTATTTTTTTAAAACTAGTAATGGCGCACCGTGGCTGTGGTGCGCCATCACTAGTTTAACTAGTAATGGCGCACCACTCCCACGGTGCGCCATTACTAGTTTTTTCAAATTCCACCGAATGCACCCCCCCTGTGGAGCGCCTTTTTAGTTTTAAAAAAACTAAAAGAAAATGATGGAAATGTCAAAAAATAAAAGAAAATAAGTTTCCCATGTGATATGTGGTCTAGTTGTTGGGAAAATTTACAAATATGAATTTCGACTTTATTTGCAAAATCTCTCTAGAATTTGTAAAATGGCATAACTTTTGCATACGAACTCGGATTAAAAAGTTTTTTATATGAAAAATCATCTACTCGAAAAGTTACATCCGAATTTAACTGGGGGAGCATTGTTAAAGGTTTTCAAAATCCTCAAAAACCTAACATAAAAAAGTTACGGAGCTTTCAAGATCTAGAGGCAAAAAAATTCAAAAAACTTCAAACTTACTAGTGGCGCACCGTTTGCTAGGTGCGCCACTAGTAACAGAAAAAAATTGTGAATCTTTTTTGGATTTTTTTTTCAAAAAATGATACGTAATATGACCGGGAAGTTTGAAATATTTTTCAAAATTTCATCATACTCATGAACATTAACAAAGTCCTAGACATCAACAAGGTATAATAGGATTGATATGATAGATATATCAACAAGTGCCTGTTAAGTGAGGTGGTGCTGGGGTTGGATAGAACTGCAAAGTTAAGCATGCTCAGACTGGAGTAGTGTGAGGATGGGTGACCTTCTGGGAAGTTTGACCACTTAGTGCAATTTGACTTGAGATTAACCATATTGACCCGAGATTAAGAAAAAGCGGAATTTTTTTTGAAAAAAATATTCTAAAAAAATATTTGAAAAAAATTGTTACTAATGGCGCACTGCCTGGTGCGCCATTAGTATAGTATCTGGTATACTAATGGCGCACCTGTGGTGCGCCATTAGTATTAAATACTAGTGGCGTGGTACTAGTGGTGCACCAGTAGTGCGCCATTAGTAGGCAAAACTGGTGCGCCACTAGTAGGCCTTTTCCTAGTAGTGGCAATGTGTGCAAAATTGTCTTCATAGTCAGATTGGGCGCAATGTTCATGCTTATGTGGATGATATTGTGGTGAAATCCAGAGAGAAGGAAACTTTGATAGATTATTTGAAGGAGACCTTCAACAACCTCCGGGTATACAAGATGATGCTTAATCCGGCCAAGTGCGTTTTTGGTTTGCCAGCAGGCAAGCTCTTGGGTTTTCTGGTTTCTAACAGAGGCATTGAAGCTAACCCAGAGAAGATCAAAGCCATTACCTCCTTGGCAAAGCCGGCGTGTATCAATGATGTTCAATGTCTGACGGGTCGTATTGCTGCCTTAAGCCGGTTGGGTGAGAAGGCCATACCACTATACCAGATGATGAAGAAAACAGATAACTTTGTCTAGAATGATGCTGCTAATGACACAGTTGAAGCTTTGAAGAAACAGCTAGCTGAGCCACCAGTCCTTGCTACTCCTATTGATAAGGAGCCGTTGTTATTATATGTGGTTGCTAATACCCGGGCTGTCAGTGTCGCTGTTGTGGTGGAACGTAAGTAAGCAGGCAAGGAATATCCGGTTCAACGGCCGGTTTACTATATGAGTGAAGTGCTTATTGAGTCCAAACAGAGATATCTGCACTTGCAGAAGCTTGTATATGGGGTGTTCATGGCCAGTCGGAAGCTTAAGCAATATTTTTTGGGTCATCCCATCACTATGGTTAGTTCTGCTCCCTTAGGGGATATTATCCAAAACAGAGAAGCTACAGGTCAAGTAGCCAAGTGGGCCATTGAGCTTGGACCTCATGGTTTAAAGTATATGCCTCGCACGGCCATCAAATTTCAGCACTTGTGGATTTCATCAATTACTGGACAGAGCTGCAGATGTCTGAGGAGAAGCCAGATAACACATATTAGACTATTCACTTTGATGGGTCCAGGCAATTGGAGGGCTCGGGGGCTGGAGTTGTCTTAGCTTCCCCTCAAGGTGACAAGTTTTGTTATGTTTTAAGGTTGATGTTTCCCTATACTAACATTGCAGCTGATTATGAAGCCTTGCTCCATGGTCTTCTGATGGATAAGGAGATGAACTTAAGTGGGTGAGTTGTTTCGGCGACTCAGACTTGGGGGCTTCCTGATCGTATTCAAATCATAGCTATATCCCTCTTGATCGGCGCAATGCCAAAACTTATGATCACTTGGGGGCTTCCTGATCGTATTCGAATCATAGCTGTGAATATCTCTCTTGATCGGCTTAATGCCAAAACATATGACCACTTGGGGGCTTCCTGCTCATATTTGAAGCATAGCTATGAAATAACCCTTTTGGTCCGGCTTCCAGCTAAGCATAGCTATGAAATAACCCTTTTGGTCCGGCTTCCTGCTCATATTCGAAGCATAGCCTCGTTTTCTCATTGTGCTTGGTTTTTTTGAAAAAAAATTCGGTTCATCTTGATATCATCTTGACATATGGTTTAAAGTGATTCAGGCCATGTAGCCTCAATTCTCATAGCTCATATTTGAAGCATACCCGTGGTTTTTGTTAACCTGACCTGGATTTGGATGATAAGTTGCCAGTATATGATGATATTAAAAGCTTGGAAGTATTGGCTTCTAAATTTTGGGTTATCACCCTTACTGCGCAAGTATCATAAGCCGACAGTACGATTCAATATCACAGGTATGATATTTTTTTTGTGGTTCTATCTAATTATTACTAACCCGGCCCCATCAGTGGTTATATATGGGATGTTATGACCCGCCCTATGGTAAACCACCAGGGTTCTTGTGATCTACTTGTGTGCAGGATAATTCTAAGTTTCATCTCCACAAATCAACTTCATGATAACTGTAAAAGGATAATTATCAAGTGGCGGCTCAAACAGCGTTGGGCAAAACATAAACGTGCACGATAGCACGGCGGAGCAAAGTTTTACTAGCCTATTACATGACTCAATGAGACAAAATGATTAAGTGTTTTTAGAAGATCACATATATGAACCGCCCAGCGGATCAATCTTCTTGGTTTGGGCATCTTGAAGCTTCTGGACCATCCTTCTCCACTTCTCCGTCCTCCTCTGCTGCCTGGAAGTTTGGTGATGACCAATCAATGCCACACAAGGCTTGGAATTCAGCTTCATCATCTATAAGCTCAGACAGGTCAACTTTAGGAGCAAAAGTGTGCTTGCAGTTTGGTGGAATTAGATCCATCATCTTATAAGCCGGTGTAGGCAGCTTCTGATTTTCCATGTCATAAGCCGGTTGGTATTTTGACACATCCGTTTCATTGGCAATCAGGCTGGCTAGGGGACGTATTTCCTTCACGCAGGTGGTGAAGTCTTTCTTATCAAAGGGAGTGCCATCTTCTTTAAAGCTTGGATACCAGGTAGATATATTGGCCGGGTCTAGCTCTGGTAGCCATGCTTTGGCCCGGCTTAAGGTTGTCATAGCACCAGCTCTTGTAGATGATCGCTTCATCTCATTAAACCTTTCAGGCAGAATAGAAAGCTTCTTCAAGACATCAATCAAGCGAGTAGGTGCTTGACCAGCCAGAGAAATTGTGGCCAATGCTCGCTGAGTCCCAGTATAGAGCTGCTCAACAAGTGTACAAATAGCCTTCAGCTTCACAAGCATTTCTTGGCTAAGATTGGTGCTGGTGGGACCTGAATAATAATCATGGATTGGTTAGAGGCGGTTTACATCATCAAGGAAGAGATTCAAAATTAATACTAGCAAGGCGACTCACCAAAGATAGCAGAAACCATCTGAGATACATGGCATTTTAAGCCGGTAAGTTCAGTGGTCACCTCCTGAAGAGCCGCCTCCACCTTTTCAGCCCGCTGTATCAAGGCAATTTTTTCTTCAGCCCAGGCGGTTTTTTCAACCTCAAAACTGGTCTTCAGCATTTCTTTTTCAGCCACGCTAATTTGGAATTTTGAGTCTGCCTTACGGGTTTCAGATTCTTGCACCTCCAGCCGGGCTTTCACGTCAGTTAATTGAGATTGAAGTTGAGCAGTGGTGTCCTGTACATACAGCGGTTCAAAATTATGTTCATATTTGAGTCACAGAAAGGAAGTCCCAAGCATTTTGCAAGCAACAACACTTGGCACTTGGGGGCTAATTCCTGCCGAAAAATTATTTATACAACGAATCATGTGATTAAATCCCAAGCAACTTTGCAAGGAAGAGTACTTGGCACTTGGGGACTAATGCATGTTGCTTGTATTTCATGGTTATCTTATGATGACCCGGATGTGCTGTAAATAAACACAGCCGGTTCATGGGGGCTACACAAGTAAGCTTTTGATTCGTAAACAATGACGAACAGGACCGGCTCATCCATGCTGATTAAACCGGCCCTTGGGGGCTATGGATGCAGTGGTAATCATTAAGGATCTGCTATAACTAGCATGAGTCAGCCAGATTTTGAAATATTTTATCAAGTCTACAACATATTCAATTCTATCATATACAATAGACTTGGGGGCTAACAGGATATGCATAAATCATTACAGGAGTTCATACCTCAAATTTTTGATGCATCTGTTTCACCATGTCAACTTCAAGATCGCGGCTGGTGTGCACTTGATTGAGACAGCTAGAATATACGTCACCAATGCTCAATTGAGAGTAGTTGGCAATGTCAAATCTCACTTTTCGCCTCTCAATAATATTTCTTTGGCGGAGTGCTTGGCCAAGACAGTAGGTCTTCCTGGCTCTCTAAAACCGGCGCCAATAATCATCATGTCATCAGTGTGTATTTTAGCCGGCTTAAGTGGGCTTGACGATTGAGTGTTCAAATGATCGTTGTTTGTCTGATCAATAGAAGGGTCAGGAGTCACTGGTGGAATGTCAAGAACCGGTTCTTCTAGTTGAGAGATGGAGGTTTGAGGTGCGGGAATTTGTTGCTCCGGTTCATTGACTTTGGGGTCTTCAGCCGGCTTGGTCACCCTTGCTTTCTTGCTAGGCTTGGCCTTTCCAGTACATGGATTATGAGTGGTAAGTATAAATATAAAGGAGCATAAGGAGCAAATAATAAGAAAAGGTTATTACCCAGGAGTAGTTTTGAAAGCCGGCAGATGAGACTGTGATGAGTCGCCGGAAGAGGAGCGAGACGTCTCCTGATAATTTGAGTCAAAAGAATTAAGTGGTCGGCGGATGAGACACGCCAGAGGATAAGAAGAGTTTAAATTAGGGATGACCTCGTTTTGACTTTTCCATGGAGTGTTCGGTAAGACGGAAGATAATTCTTCACCTCCGCTGGTCCGAGTCTGTCGCCGCCTCTTGTGTTGCTGTCGCTTCAAAAGAAAGTGAGGATGCAGATGAGCTAAGGGTGTGAAAAGCTTACTTTCTGGGTTACTCTTCGAATTTTCTGTCTTGGCAAAGGCTCGGAGTCAGAGGAAATGATAGTTACCTCTTCATCGCCAGATTGACTGGCCCCCGTGTCAACCTGATGATAATCAGTGTCAATAAGAAAGTTGAAAAAGGAGCCAAGACAATCAAGAGCTACCTCCGACTCAGAGATGTCGTTCAGTTCAAACAGATCAGAAGTATTGGATTTCTTCTTATTCCTCTTGGCGCTTTTCTTGGCGGCTTTCTTGGCAGCCCTGGCCTTTTTGGCAGCTTCATGGTCGTATTTCTTCTTACAAAAATCATCTTCAGCCTGTGAAAGTCATCAAAGTTGAGTTAATAGAATATTGGAGTGATGAAAGTAAAGTAAGTAATTTAAAGACTCACATCTGGTGGTGGGTTAAGTATGTAGAATGGGTTTAGACCACTTTTCTGCAGTCTGCCCGGTCTTCATTCAGAAGGGACTTCGTCATTTCATTGATGGCGTCGTTAGTTAAATGCACGGAGCTGTGGCGCAGTGGATCCTTTTTACCACCCGTGTAAGTGCACATTAAGTCGGTTCGGCGACTCAAGGGCATGATTCGCCATGCAACCCAGCATCGAACCAAGTCAATGCCAGTTAAACCGTTTCCCAGGAGATCCTTGACCTTTGCAATGGTGGGGGCGAGCTTTTTACGTTCAGCGGCGGTAAGCTTATCAGGAAGGTGATGTTTTGAGCCAAGACGCTGGGCACGATAGCCTGGCAGTGGGTTCTCATCAGCCGGAGAGGTATGTTTGCAGTAAAACCAGGTCTGGTTCCAATCTTGGGGATGACTCGGCAAGCTAGCATAGGGGAAGATAGCATCTCTTCTTCGTTGAATAGAGATCCCGCCAAGTTCCAAGTTGGGTCCATTTGAAAACTTGCTTTGGCGGTTCAAATAAAAGTATTCCCTAAATAGTTCCACACTGGGCTCCTCTTGAAGGTACACCTCACAGAAAATTTGAAAATTGCATATGTTTGACATGGAATTTTGTCCGACGTCTTGAGCATGAAGCTCAAAAAAGTGCAGAACATCTCGGAAGAATTTAGAGCCGGGCGATGAAAAGCCCCGGTTCATGTGGTCAGTAAAGAAAATGACCTCATCATCCTTTGGCTGAGGTTTTTCTTCTTCCGGATTGGGGGCGCGATAATGCATGACAGTCTTTTCTGGTAAATAGCCAGTTTTCATACAGTCCTTAAGCGTGTCCTCAGTGACAATGGAGGGAACCCAGTTACATGAAGTGGCTGTCTTCTGCGGCATTGTGAAGAAAGAAGCCTAAAATAAAGAACAATTTTGCCGGTTTAAATTGATTCATTAAGCCGGAGGAAAAACATTGCAGTACATATTCAGAGTGGCGCCTTAAAAGGGGCCTAATGATATATGACTAGCTACAACTGGTGATGTAAGCCGCCATGACCAGATGGATATCTATCAAGGGTGAAATCTGCTAAGTGTTGAATAAACAGGTTTATAAACTGGAGCAGATGATTTGGATCTAGCGATATGTGAAAAAAGGATATAATTCAAAACCTAAATATTGCGGCAGCAGAGGAACATGCACAAGGGCAAGATTTCTGCATCTGTGAAGCAAGTTTTGAGATAACAGAAGGAAGGAACACAGGTTCCGCGCGTCTTAAGGGATATATTTGGATCTAAAGTAAGGGATAACTAAAAGTACATTAAAGAATGACGAAGAACTTGAAGAACTGCAGAAACCCTAATGGAGATCTATGGTGGAAAGGATAAGGTGATTACTGGATCTGTGGAGCGGTGAAGAGGCGCTGTAGTTTCTCTGGTCCCATTCAGGTCGATGCAGCGGCCAAGGACGAGGAGGACGGTGAGCTTCATGGCGGCGGCGATGCTCAGGTGTATGGATGCATCACGGAGAGAGGTAGAAGACGAGAAGGAGAAAAGGGGGAGAATGAAATAAGGGATGTTCGAACCTATTTATAAGGAGAAGGTTAACATGTGGGCATAAAAAACAAGGAGACCAAAGAATGATTATCCAGCCACTCGGGCCCCTCGATTCTCGGGATGACTATTGAAGATAAGGATCCGTTAAGATATATTGGATATTGTGTAAAATTAATGACAGGTGACGTCATGGTGGGTTACCACGATCGCAGAAGATGACGTCATGCCGGGTTATGAGATTTCGCACAAATAAAGAAGGAAGGATTTTTTTCTAAGTGTTGAAGACTGACATGAATGAATTCAAATCAATCCGGGGCCTAATGTTGGGGATACAACTATTAGGTATGACCCGCCTAGGAGGGGCCGCGTTATACCTATGGCGATTCATGATGTGAAGCCCATGAGGATATTGAAGATGGCGGTTCACGAAGCAAGGGCCCAAGGCCCAAGGACGACTTAAGGCCCATAGGGGTAAACTGCCTTATATGTATGACTTATATTGTAAGGCAAGTATAGTTAGTCACTGAGACGGACACGTTGTCTATGAGCCGGCCGAGACTCCGTGAGCCGCTGGGCGTCAACCTATGTATATAAAGGGACGACCCGACGACGGTTCAGGACGAGAAACAAGAGATTGAAAGCTAGGTCAAGCCTATTCAGTCCATGGTAATCAAGACATAAGCAATACCACCTCAAACCGGATTAGGCCTTTACCTTCACCGCAAGGGGCCGAACCAGTATAAACTCCTGTGTCCTTTGTCCCGTTTAACCCCTTTAATCTAACCTAGTTGCGATGGCTTCACGACTAAGTCCTCACACTAGGACATCTGACGTGACTATTCCACGACAAATTCTATGGTGCAAACCCACCGAACGTCGTAGTATTCAAATGTTATTGGTTCCAGCCGAAGGAGACTAGAAGGACTCATGAACATATAGGGCTAGTGGAAATAAAATAAAGCACCCATTTGGATGTTTCCGATGTCTATATTATGGCTCAACAGGCAACCCAAGTTTTCTATCTACCGTGGGCCTGTCAAAGTGATCCTAATCTCAATGGTTGGGATGTCGTTTATGAAGTGTCGCCACGTGTTAGACCACCTCCCCCCAACGAAGAGGATTATAAACCTCACATTAACCCAGACACATATGAAGGATAATTCTTCCAAGAAACACGTCTTTCCAAAAAACTTTTCAAGAACCGCTCTACATCACCCCAGAACATTGAAGTAGACAGCGACAGTGAACCCGACTGCACCCCTCAGCCGGAACAAGAAGAGCCTAAAATAAAAGAGGTTACTACTGCGGATGACCTGTCAATGCTTGACTTATTACGTAGAGGTGGCCTTCCACATGACGATGCATTTATTAATGATGATGATGAGCACCTCATTATTTATAGTGATGATGATGATACATTTGTTGATCCTAAAGCATTTATTGAACCTGACAATCCAGATTATTTCTAGGTATTAAATTTTCTGTGTTGTACTTGATTTATATAGTTACTTGTATGATTGTATGCTTTATATAGTTACTTGTATAATTTTCTTACATTGTATGATTGTTTGTTATACATAGTGCCATGGTTGATATCCGTCCCCGTCGGCCCTCGCCCGCTTTATGATTCATTTGTGCTAAATCCTCTTTTATAACTATTTGTTGCATTTCTCATTTATGACAATTATGGCCATCAAGTTGACATAGAGATATTTTAATCTAGGAGGTATGTGAACCGGAATTTGCAACCCACCATCTTGTCAAGAAGTTAAATTTAGTTGAAAAATAAAATGAATTTTTTTTAAGAATTGAAGAAGAGAAGATGAAATTGGAGTTGTATGTTGCCGATGTGGTCGATGATCACAAGATGAAGATGAATGCAATGTGCTTGAAGATGGATGCAATGCGCTTGAAGATTAAGAAGATTAGAAAATATTTCATTGATAATGAGGCTTGGTATCATTATGCCATTGGATCAATTGTTACCTTAGTTGCGATCTTCATCGCATTTGTTGTGATGAGGGTAAGTTTTCTCTAGTGTTTTGCTTAACAAATGCATACTTCACTTACTTTCCTCCTAAATGGCATGACTACCTAAGCTAGACAAAAATGAGCTATACTTATCTTACTTTCCTCAAAAATGTCAAGATAATCTTTGTTACCTCCAAAATGATATAGACTTACCTCACTTTCCTCGAAAATGCATAATAACCTTAGTAAGCTCCAAAATGACCTATTTACCTAGCATAGCTCTAAAATGACCTACAGTTAGCATTTTACCTAGCTTAGCAATAAAATGGCATTTTTACCTACCTTTGTAGTAGAAGAAGAAGATAAAAAAGAGGAGAGGAGAAAAAGAAAGAGAACAAAAAAATCTTCTTTTTTTTCTAGATTCGCTTTAGATGAGGAAGCTTGCATTGATGGAGTCTACTCTTCTCTTTAAGCTTCCTTCTTGTTTTGATTTTGTAGGATGGACAATGTCAAACTTGCTACCTATATATGTATGTATGTATGGATGAAACCATTGTATGCTTGTTGTTGGATATGTTGGCTATGTATATGTGTTGGATGAAACCATTAGCTATGTATATGTGTTGGATAATCATATCCATATGGAAGGGATATGATTTGGTATGTATATATGTGTTGGTATGCTTGTCGAAAGTATTTTCATATGTGTGTGTATATATATATGTGTGAAATTGTGTGAAATTGAATGAACTTAAGAAAAAACTGAAAAAAAGAGCTTTGCCATCAACCAGGAGACGGCAAATATGCCACGTGTCAGCTACCTATGCAACCTGGGGTAGTAGGCTGGCTATTTGGATGCTTTGCCGTCCGCTAGCAGATGGCAAAGACTAGTGCATCTTTGCCATATACCAGCGGACGGCCAAGCAACCAAATAGGCCACGCCCCCAGGTGCTGCCACATGGCAAGCTATGCTGTCCGCTGGCAGACGACAAAGCAACCAAATACACAAAGGTCTTTTCCATCTGCTGGTGAATGGCAAAGCACGCTGTTAACCCCTTAACGGACCTAAGCTGACATGTGTGCCGTCCAGGGTCTTTGCCATCTGCTGGCGGATGACAAAGACCTTTGCATCTTTGTCGACCACCAGCAGACGGCAAAGAAGCCTTTGTCGTAGCCTGTTCAGCCGGACGTGTTGCCGTCTGCTGGCTGACGACAAAGTTCCTGATTCTTGTAGTGAATGATCAGAATTACTCTAAGTCAAAAACCATTCACTTCCACCTGTTTGAGTCCGGTTTCATGCCCCATTATAATGTTGGACCAAGCATGGAGAAAGAGGGGTTATGACGGAAGACAATGAAGAAGAAGAGGATGTTGACAGCTCTCCTGGCCATGGGTTCCCTGAATATGATGGTACAACAATGGGCGAAGAAGCTGAGTCGGCAATGGGGGAAGAAGCTAAGCCAACAATGCAGGAAGAAGATGAAGAAGAGGCATCAGATGACCCTGCTGATGATCTAGGTCGGGCCATTGCCAATGCAAAGAGAAACTGCGCAAGTGAGAAGGAGAGGCTGAAGTTGTAGCGCATGTTAGAGGAACACAAGAAATTGTTGTACCCAAATTGCGAAGCTGACAAGAAAAAGCTGGGCATCACACTAGAATTGTTGCAGTGGAAGGCAGAGAATGGTGTGTTTGACAAGGGATTTGGAAAGTTGCTCATAATGTTAAAGAAGATGCTTCCAAAGGACAATGAATTCCCGAGAGTACGTACGAAGCAAAGAAGGCTGTCTGCCCCCTAGGATTAGAGGTGCAGAACATACATGCATGCACTAATGTCTGCATCCTCTACCGCGGTGAGTACAAGGATTTGAATGTGTGCCCGGTATGCGGTGCAATGCGCTATAACATCAGTCGCGATGACCTTGGTGATGTCGAGGGCGAGTGCCCCAGGAAGAAGATTCCTGCCAAGGTGATGTGGAGTGCTCCAATAATACCACGGTTGAAATGTTTGTTCCAAAACAAAGAGCATGCCAAGTTGATGCGATGGCACAGAGAAGACCATAAGAAAGACGGGAAGTTGAGAGTACCCGCTGACGGGTCGCATTGGAGAAAAATCGAGAGAAAGTATTGGGAGGACTTCGCAGGTGACACAAGGAATGTATGGTTTGGTCTAAGCACGGATGGCATTAATCCTTTTGGAGACTAGAGCAGCAATTATAGCACATGGCCTGTGACTCTATGTATGTGTAGCCTTCCTCCCTGGTTGTGCATGAAGCGGAAGTTCATTATGATGCCAGTGCTCATCCAAGGCCCTAAGCAACCCGACAATGACATTGATGTGTACCTGAGGCCATTAGTCGAAGAACTCTTACAACTGTGGAATGAAAAAGGTGTACATGCGTGGAATGAGCAAGGACATGAGGAATTTGACCTACCTGCATTGTTGTTTGTGACCATCAATGATTGGCCCACTCTCACTAACCTTTTAGGATAGACAAACAAGGGATACCACACATGCATGCACTATTTGGATGATATCTACAGTATATATTTGGATAATTGTAATAAGAATGTGTACCTGGGACATCGTCGATTTCTTTCGATTAGGCATCCCGCAAGAAAAAAAGGCAAGCATTTCAAAGGTGAGGCAGATCACCGGACGAAGCCTTGCCACCGTACTGGTGATGATGTACATGATGTGGTCAAGGATTTGAATGTAATCTTTGGTAAAGGTCCTGGCGGACAATCTATTCTGAATGACGCTGACGGACACGCACCCATGTGGAAGAACAAATCTAAATTTTGGGACCTACCCTATTGGAAAGACCTAGGGGTCCCCTCTGCAATCAACGTGATGCACGTGACGAAGAATCTTTGCGTGACCCTTCTTGGCTTCTTGGGCGTGTATGGGAAGACAAAAGATACACCGGAGGCACAGGAGGACCAACAACATATGCACGGAAAGGATGGCATACATCAGGGTCATGCCAGCTATGCTCTTACCAAAGAAGAGAAGGAAATCCTCTTCGAATGCCTGCTCAGTATGAAGGTCCCTTCTGGCTTCTCGTCGAATATAAAGGGAATAATAAATATGGTAGGCAAAAAGTTCCAGAACCTAATGTCTCATGACTGCCACGTGATTATGATGCAGCTGCTTTCGGTTGCATTGAGGGGGCTTCTACTGGAAAATGATCGATTATCCATTGTGAAGCTGTGTGCATTCCTCAATGCAATCTCTCAGAAGGTAATCGATCCAGAAATCATACTAAGGTTGGAGAATGATTTGGTGCAATGTCTTGTCAGTTTCGAGTTGGTGTTCCCACCATCCTTCTTCAATATCATGACGCACGTCCTAGTTCACCTATGCGAAGTTGCCATTCTGGGTCCTGTATTTCTACACAATATGTTCCCTTTGAGAGGTTCATGGGAGTCTTAATAAAATATGTTCATAACCGTGCTAGGCCAGAAGGAAGCATCTCCAAGGGCCATGAAAATGAGGTCATTGAGTTTTGTGTTGACTTTATTCCTGACCTTAAGCCGATTGGTGTTCCTTAATCGCGTCATAAGGGCAGACTGGGTGGAAATGGCACACTAGGACTGAATCAAATAATATGTATGGACGGGAATTCTCTCACTGAAGCACAGCAAACAATTCTACAAAATTCCACCTTGGTGGATCCATATATGGTGGAACACAAGAATATTCTAAGCTCCAAATACTGGGACCATTCTGAAGACTGGATTACACATGAACAAACGAGGACTTTCGCTGGTTGGTTGCAGACACGTGCCATGCATGATGACACTATCTAAGAGGACATGTACTTGCTTTCCCAGTTACCATCTTCAAATATAATGACTTTTAAATGGTACGAGATAAATGGGAACTTGACCTGTACTCGCCCAAGATAAAGAGAGCACCAACCAAAACAGTGGTGTCCGCTTTGATGCAGCAACCAGTAGGGGAAATGACACATATTATGGTTACATAGAGGAGATATGGGAACTTGACTATGGAAGTAATTTGAAGGTCCCTTTTTTTGGTGCGAATGGGTCAACATGACAGGAGGCGGCGTAAGGGAAGACCCATAGTACGGAATGACAACAGTGGATCTCAACAATCTTGTGTACGCGGACAAACCATTCGTCCTAGCCAATGATGTGGTGCAGGTTTTCTATGTGAAGGACATGTCTACCAAACTGAGAAAAAGAAAAGATAAGGAAGCGAATACATCATACGATGAGCCAAAGCGCCACATAGTTCTTTCAGGGAAAAGAAACATCATGGGAGTGGATGACAAGACAGACATGTCAGAAGATTATGAAAAGTTTCATCAAATTGCTCCCTTCACAGTGAATGTTGACCCGAGCATCCAGTTAAATGATGAAGATTGTGCATGGTTACGGCGCAAAGGGACACACGCGAAGAAAAAGTTTGACACCCAAAGATCCCACTCTAGGATATGACCGGCTTTACTGTCATCACTTTCTTCTATAGTGAGTTTCCGGACTTATATATCTGGAAAGTCCCACTTTGGACAAACCATAGGGAATCTTTCTAATAGTTAGGGTGCTTATGTGTTTTGGCATTCGAAACATATACTTGTGTGCTTCGGACAAACGTCATCAATTTTCAACCCTTTCGGACTTCATTTGGTATTTTTCATGCATTTACTGATTTTTTGAGCTAAATGACCCTGAATTGAAAAGCACTACAAATGAACTCTGAAAAGGTTGAAAGTTGGCATGGTATTATCATTTTACCCACATAGCATGTGCTAAAAAGTTGAGAGGGTTACGGTAAAAACTAAATGCACTTCGTGTACAAAATGGACAATCTCTTTCGAAGTATTAGGGTTTCGGACGAAAACTCATCTGTTACAAAGGCATTTCATTTTTTAAACTTATTTCAACTCCAGACTTTTTGTGTGTTCAGTATGCACCATTCAAAGTCATATCATTAATTTTCAACCCTTTTTGACTTCATGTGCTATTTTTCATGCATTTACTGATTTTTTGAGCTAAATGACCCTGAAATTGAAAAGCACTACAAATGAACTCTGAAAAGGTTGAAAGTTGGCATGGTATCATCATCTCACCCACATAGCATGTGCTAAAAAGTTGGGAGGGTTACGGCAAAAACTGGATGCACTTCGTGTACAAAATGGACAATCTCTTTCGAAGTATCAAGGTTTCGGACGAAAACTCATCTGTTACAAAGGCATTTCATTTTCTTAAATAACCTAAGTATTACCAAATTGAATATAATGATAAAACACACTAATATTAATCAAAAGAAAAAAGAATCATTGAAAATCTATTTTTATAGTAAAGTGATTCACAAACTAGTGATTCAGACAAATTTCAAATAATTCAAATTTAAACTATTCAAATTTGAAAATACTGGCACTAATAGAAAGTTTGTAATTTTTTTGTACCTAAAGAAAAAATATTCACAAAGAAACTCTAAATATAGCAGAAAACAACTCAGAAATAAATAAAAGAAAATAAGTAAAGCAGAAAAGAAAAAAAACTAAATAAAAAAGCCCCCCTACTGGGCCACAACGGCCTGCATACGACTAGAAACCCAACCTGCAGTTGGTCCAGGATGCAGGCCCGCAAGCCCAGTAGGCCCAACAGGGCATCACAGCAGAGGTAGGCCCAGAAGGCATGCATTAGAGAGGAGCTCGATACTACTAGGGAAAAGCGTAGAAGTAGCGCACGTATTAGGTGTATCAGTAGCGTGGGGCACCGCGCTACTGATACGGTGCTATAGCTTACATGTATGAGTAGCGCGTGCTGACCCACGCTACTGCTATACATGGCTAGCAGCAGCAGGCTTTCGGACAATGCGCTACTGATAATATCCGCAGCGCTTTAATCTAGGGCTCGCTACTGGTAAGGGCGCGCTGCTGCTAACTCTACTCCCCTCACTACTGTTAGTTTTGTTAGTTTTTTTTCTGCATATCTGTTTGTATTTGAATAGGCTTTATACAATAATCTTTAGCATGATACACATACAAATGTAATCATAACATCAAAGCATGTCATCATCATAATCATCATCCAACACAAAGTGGTCTCTCGTCATCATCTCGAAAAATAGCGATACAAGTTCTTGCAACTACATCGTCATCCATCTAAACAATGATATACGCGAGAAGAGCTATCACTATGAGTGAGAGCGGAACTATGTAGTACATGAGTTCGTATCCCTCTCTCGCCCTAGCATGAAACTAAACTAACTACTGGCTGTACTAATGCCTCAGGTAGGATTGGTTCACCGGAGATATGGTATTTCGCCGCACCACAGGCAGGTATACGTTCTTGAACCCAAGGCTGCGGAGGTGGCTGGATCATAGCAGCAGCTTTATTGCTGCCTTTTCTCACTCTATTCCGATGCTTCTTTGGTAGAAGGTCGTCTACAACACGTTCAGGCTCTTGAGGCGGCAATTTAGGCACCGACTCATGACGCTCACACCCTAAGTACTCATCTTGCTGATCCATCAATCCTCCGTCATCAATGGCACCAATATTGAGATACTGTTGAGTGTCATCATCATCCTCATCCTCATCTATGGCAACGTCATCAATGATTAATGGAGCCTCGTCCTTACCCAGTCTGCTATCACCCAGCAAGACAAGTGACGCTAATTGGGTTGGTGGGGTGCTGATGTTCATACGTTGCGGAGGGTGCATGGTCATGGGGGTGCTCCCGGCCGCCTCCAGAGAAGCAGACTCTTTGGCCACAACAAGACCCACGTCTTGCAATCGCCAAGCCGCCATGGGTCTCGACATCATCTCCCCCTAGTACCGGAGGAACCAAATTCTCGTGGCCCTGTTTGACGCTGGCCACGGAAATCTTAAAGACATCAGGGGGGATCGGCCAGCTGTGGAACAATTGTTCCTTCGGCTTCATTATCATCACCTTCCCCACGTCCACCTTCTGGCTGTTGATGTCGTACAAGATTGTGCATGGGGCGTCGGCCTGCAAAGACATGTCTGCGACGTGAGACATCTGAAAGGCAATGGAAATGGGAGATTATACATTTATTGAAGAGGGCCGATGTGACAGGTACCATGAGGGCATCGAGCTCAGCCAAAGACGAAGGACCGCCGAGAACATCCGAGATGGAGGACAGGCTGCTATGAGCAGGTGCGGGAGCCGGTGCAGGAGCAGGTGCTGGTGCAACGCTATTCGAGATGCTCCCAAAGAAGTCGGCAATGGGAAAGTCTACTGCATCTTTTTCTAGATTTTGCCTGCTCCAACCGACGATAGCTGGAACCAAGACTATCGCTCCCGTTTTATGGCAGCTACCGCTGTTGCGACTGTCTTAGCTGAATTCTTCTCAACCGCAATCTCAACCTTCTTGTTGATGCTTTCTTTAGTTAACCTCTGTCTTTCCTTTCTCTCCTCCGTGGTCTCACCATAGTACTTCTTCCACGTGGCGCTGTCCATGACACCGTGCACGCGTCCATACGACGACCGAGTGTCCACCGGGAGTTGTTTCAATATGTTCAACGCCCGGTTGAATGGGGTGTCCCACTTGGGCCTCACCAATGGCTCTGACGGCGAGTCGCTTTCGGCCGCAATCCTGTGCTGCTCTCTCTGCAAAAGGAACAAGGACCGTTTACAAATATGACTAAACGTGCAGTCGAATTGATCAAAAACTAAAATTATCAATAGTCTCATGAACTTCATCGTGATGGGGTCCATCTCGAAAACCTTCTTAACTGGATCCCAACGGTACTGGGCCCTGAGGACGGCACGCTCCTGCAGGACGGTGAAATCCTCCAAGGGGTCTGGGATGCCCAGACTTTCACGTTCTGCGTCCTCCTTGGCCCATATGGACCTCTTCCCCGCGTAACCATGGCTTCCGAGGTGGTGGCTCCCCATGTTCCTGTTTTGAAGCCCCTTCAGGTACTTCGACTTTTCTTCGGCATCTTCGGCATCAGAAGCCGCCTTGAATATTTGAAACTGCTCTTCCGTGATTGTCGAATTATCCTTTACAATCTCGGAGAAGGGTTCCTTTTTGTCGATGATCCTTGCTTTCACCCTTACTTTCTAGGCAGCCAACGCGTCGCTAAACTTGGTCATGGTGTGTTTGTTTATCTTCTTCATTTTTGGGTCTTTCTGTGGATCAGGATATTGGATTTCATCCCGGCCCGGGAACAAGAATATCTGGTGCAACAGGGTTAGGAGGGAGTGCTTCATATTTGGTATCCTCTTTAGTTTCTCATCATTGATGGGGGCGCACGCCCGTACGATGCAGCCTATTTGATTGCCGTAGCAGGAGCGCGCTTCCACAGGCAGTTTTGGCTCAAAATTGCCGTCGTCGACCTCCACGACCACTTGTCTAGTTGTGAGGAGCTGGTTTGGGCGTGGACATCTCCTCTTCGGTTTTGGTTCTATGGCTTTCCCAGTCTCGGTGCTGGTCTCGGTTCCGGTCTCAGTGCCAGTCTTGGTGCCGGTCTCGGTCTCAACGCCAGTCTCGGCACCGGTATCGATGTCGGTCTCAGATGTGACAGGCGGTGGGCCCAGCACAACAACCGTTGATCATTGGCAAGGTTCAAATATTCGTCTGCCGCCAGGTAGACGTCGTCACAATCACCAGAACCCTGTTCTTCATCGTTGCTAGCCATGTTTCCTACGAGTAAATCTAGTCAATTAATTATAGACCTAATAAAATGAATAATGACAAAAAAGGCCTATGTTTTGCAGGAATGTTGATTCCTTCTCGGTGCTGCAAATCTCGGGCACTCGATATGTCTGAGTTTGTAGAACAAGTCATCGCGAAATTCACGGAAAATTTCGGCATGACCTTTGCTAAAAAGTGGACAAATCGAGCACCTGAAATTTGCCAAAAGGAAAATGAATCAACATTCCGGTAAAACATAGGCCACTCGGCTTCATTCCCTGGAAACAACAAAAGGCCACTTGGGCACAATCGAGGAATTTCCATATATCATGACCACTTCAATGTTTCACACTTCAAGAAAATCTACACAAATTTCAAATTATGAACTCTAGAACCCAATTCCAATTACGTCCTACTGCCCTAACCCTACTACCCTAGTACTTAAGCATCTACAAGTACTAACTAATTAGATGAACCCTAGCTAGCTACTTAAGCATTTACAACTATTTAAGCACCCATTGATGAACCCTAGGAATTATACAACTACTTAAGCATACACTAGGTGCACAACAACTATATAAGTACTTAAGCAACTATATATACAACCCTATAATATATTTAGTTAACTACTCAAGCATATACAAGTTTGTCCTAAAAATAATATCTAGTTAAGTACTTAAGCATATACAAATTTGTCCTAAAAATTCAGTTAACTACTAATTTCATTCATTTAACTTCACCTAATTAACCTAGTAAAACCCTACTTCCCTAACTAAAAACATCTAATTAACATCTATAGTACCACTACTGCCCTAACCCAATTTACATGTACTTGATTACCTAACCTAGTTAGTTAACCAAATTAACCTAAATTAACATCTACTTCTTTACCTAATATTAAAGGAATGATTGTTTCTCCAGTTTTTTGTTTGCGGTGGGCCCAGATATATTTTCGTCCATCATGAAACTACGATTTTTGTTCGTCCCGAATCATCACGTTCTGGCGCAGAGTTTTTTGTCCGGTAAAAAATCATCAAAAAAGACAGCCCATGTGGGAATCGAACCTACAACCTGCAGCATCTATACCAACACGGCTGACCATTGCGGCCATCTATCTTTCGTGTTTTAATAGCAGCGCGTCTCTTAATTAAAGAAACAACTGGTAGTAGCAAAACTTAAAAGCAACTAGCATAAGTCTATGTCTTAGTGGAAACAACCGGCAGTTGCAAAACTTAAAAACAACTAGCATAAGTGATAAGTCAATGTATTAGTGGAATCGAACACAACACCTCGCGCAAGTTAACCACACCCCTAGCCAGTGTAGTTCTTTAATTTGTTGTCTAAACATTGCAACTCGGCTTATATAAACCATATGCAGTGAAAGATGTAAACTTTTTACAATAACTTTCATCAATATATATACATTTGCAAGTTGTACGACAAATCAATAAACAGCTCCAGCAATCAATGAGAGTGAAGAGTGAGTCCCGATTATCCATAGAGAAACAAACACACCATTGTGTTGTTCAGATGAGCAGGATGGATTTAACTGTGCATTTCTCAATAAGAAGAAATTAACTCCCAATACTTTGGATGCTTTGTACACGGGATTATGGGTGAACATGAGATAGGCGGTATATTATGGGACAGTGGGAGTATGCTATAACTTAACATATAATTGCAATCGGACTGTGTTTAACTTGGCTGGATAGTCAACTTTTCTTCGGTGCAACGCATACGTGCTAGTAGTTACCTAACCTAATTAACATCTACTTAGTCACCTAACCTACTTTCCTAACTAAAAAACATCTAATTAACAGTACCACTACTACCCTAACCTAATTAACATCTACTTAGTTACCTAACCTAGTTAGTAAACCAAATTAACCTAGCTAGTTCACTTAGTTACCTAACCTAGTTAGTTTACCTAAATTAACCTACCTAGTTCACTTAGTTAACCTAATGAACTAAATTCACCTAAGTTAATTAACCTAGAGGGAGGGGTGTGGGGCTTATAGAGAGGATGGACGACGAGGGAGCATGGGCGGCGAGGAGCGGACGAGGGTGCTTGGGGCGACGAGGTAGCAGGGGCGGCAAGGGAGCAGGGCCTCCGATGATGGCAATGGTAGCTCTGGCGGTGATGGGGCAGGGCGTCGAGGGAGCGCGGGCGGTGAGGAGTGGACGAGGGTGGCTCCACGGGCGCGCGGCTCCGGTGGTGGCGATGGCGTGCGGCACCGGTAGGGGTGATGGTGGTAACGGAGGCAGGGCGACGATGGAGCGCAGGCGCGGCGACGGAGAGGTTAGGGATCTGGCGAGAAGATTGGGGAATTGGGGGAAGGAGGGACGCCCCCGAAGCAGTAAGTCAAACATACTAGTAGCGGTTTTACAAAACACGCGCTAGAGCTACTTAGCTATAGAGTTTTTCACAAAAACGCGCTACGGCTATAGATAAGTTAGCTATAGTGTGTGTTGAGGGAACGCGCTATAGCTAAAGTAGCTACAGCGCTTTCGTAGAAACGCGCTGCTGCTATTGCTTTCATTTTTCCATTTTCTTTAATTTTCCTTTTCTTTTTCATTTCCTTTTTTCCTTTCTTTTCCTTTTGTTAGTTGCAGCATTGTCGCCCTAAAATGCGCTGCTACTATTTTGTTAGCAGTAGCGCGGTCCTTAGAAGCGCGCTCCTACTATACCAATCCTGTCAGCAACCATTCTGGTCGTCGTAGTAGAATCGCGTTTTATGGTGAACACGCTACAGCTATCTTTATGGTAGTAGAGCTCTGCCGTGACATGCGCTACTGCTATGTAGCAGTAGCGCTTCACTTTAACAAGTGCTACTGGTATGTGTCTGTGTATAAGCTTTTTCCTAGTAGTGTGAGGCAGATGCCGCGACGGGGCTTATAAGCTGGTGCTAGCGCCCCTCGATTAGCGAGGTGGGACTAAACTTCGACGTGCCTGACGCCGTGTCAGGACATGCCTTTAGTTCCGGTTGGTTGCTCCAACCGCGACTAAAGGTACCCTTTTAGTCCCGGTTGGAGCCACCAACCGGGACTAAAGGCATGCGCTTCCCGCCGGTTGGCCTAGTCAAAATAGACCTTTAGTCCCGGTTGGTGAATCCAACCGGGACTAAATGTCCCTCCTATATAAGAGAACACTTCAAAAAAATTCAGTTTCATCTCCCTCTTCTTCATCCTCTGCTTCAATCGACATCGCCGCCATCCCGGTCGTGCGCCCCCGTCGGCGTCCCTGTCACCGCCCCCGTCCCATGTCGTCACCATTGTTGTCCCCGTCGCCGTGCCTGTCCCTGTCACACCATCCCTGTGTCATCGCGCCCGTCCTTGTCGCCGCCCCCGTCTCCTGCCCGCCAGCCGTCGGCCCCGCTGTAAGACCGGCCTACCTGCCATGCCGTGGCCACCCTCGAGCCCGCACACACACACATGCACACACACACACACACACACCTGCACACACACATTATTTTCTATTTTTCTGTTTTTTTTAGTTTTTTTACACTTTTAGTTATAGAAATATTAGATGAATTAGCTAGGTAAATATAAATGTTAGATTAATGTCAAAGTTTTTGATGAATTAGATTAATGTCAAATGTTTGATGATCTAATTAGTTTTTTACTTTTAGTTAGATAATTAGATATATTAATGCATGTTAATTAGATGATTTAATTAGTTTTTATACTTTTGTCAAATGTTAGATGAATTAGCTAGATATATTAACCTTAGATGATCGAATTAGCTAGCTAGCTCGTCTTATGTCAAAGTTTGATCAAGTCAAAGTTTGAATTTTCACATATATATTCAACATTTGATCATATGTCAAAGTTTGAATTTTGATATATGCAACATTTGATCGTATGTCAAAGTTTGAATTTTGACATATGCAACATTTGATCATATATATGTCAAAGTTTGAATTTTGACATATTCAACATTTGATCATGCATATATGTCAAAGTCTGAATTTTCACATAAGAATGCCCCCATATATGCCAAACATTTAAAAAATGTTACATATTTGCATAGAATTTTTATCGACGTCAACGATGCCCAGCCCACATCCTCGCCGTCGGCTCGTTCGCAATGACGTCCAGCTTCAGAGGCACCATGCCGAGACTGGGCTCCGTCGGGCTGGTACTGGGAGGTGCTATCTTCAGGGGCGCGCATCTTGGTGAGGAACCCGGGTCCCGTCGTCTACCCGGAGCTTCTTTGGTGGTGGGTGCGTGGGCCACATTCATTACGGAGGCTGGCGTCCCCCGAGGAGGTGTTACTTCACTGTGTCTGGGAGGAGGACAAGCACGTTCGTTGCTACATGGTTGCGTTGGACGTGAGGTTCTCCAATACCTTGCAGGTTCTTCAGGGATCTCACTGGAGCTATGATCCTGTGGTGGTTCCTTCTCTTTGGGTGTCCACCACGACTCAACTAGATTATTCAATAGTATTCGATCTACATTAGCTAGAGTGATGTATTTGAGATCTTCGAGACGATGTATACAAGATTATATTATTCAATAATATTCGAGGCGATGTATTCGAGATTGTATTTTCGATGATGCATATTATCTACTATGATTCAGTTTTATGTTTCGAGATGCATATCTATTATTATTTGAGATGCATATTAATTATCAAGTATTATTAGAGATGCATACTAAATTGTTTTATTTTTCTTCTTAATTAGTTAAATAAAAGCTATGGCGGACAATGCCGACAGAGAAGGAGAAGAGGCTATGTTCAAGATCATACATTCCCCGAGCCGGCCAGATGAGAATGAAGAAGATGACGGCTCACAATATCTGAACAATACCGGGGAGGGTGATGATATGATATTCGATGAAGATGACCGAATGGATGAAGTCCAGAACTATGATGGTCTTCAAGTAGGAAACACTGGCGAGGTATATTTATGTAAGCAGGCATCTGGTGATCCATCACATGTTTTAATTGATTTGTGTATATATATTAAAGAATCGATAAATCTTCTTTCAGCCCTCCGGATCGAGCAAATCAGGAGAAGATAGCAGGACAGTGCGAGGCCCGGCCAAAAAGTTGAAGGAAGGCGTAAAGTACAACACCGATGCCATCAAACCTAATGGCGACCCGATCGAGCCTAAGAAGTATGCGGGTAAGTTTGTTCGTCAGTGCAGAGTTCTTGCGAAAGACCAAATCCCGATTTGCATTCAAGAATGGAAGAAGCCAGCAAAGAACCCTTCAGATCTTACTTATGTGGACAAAAGAGCAAAAGATCGGCTTTGGGAATCTCTCATGTCACATTTCACGCTACCAGACCATTTCACAGCTGAAGATGTGGAGAAAGTCAAGAACGCTGCTCTTAGGAAGATGGCGATAGCGTTCAACAACCACAAGAAAACTGTATGGAACAAGTACCTCGAAGAAGGAAAGAAGACTCTACAATTCATGGGAACACTGGAGAAGCAAAGAGATCACTGGGACGCTTTCGTGAAATTCAAGGAATCAGAATTAGCTCAAGAATGGTCCAGCATAAACAAGATCAATGCCTGGAAGAAGATATGGCACCATAAGCTGGGGCCAGGTGGCTACAAGGTGGCCCGGCCTCAGTGGGATCTCTCTGAGCAAAAGATGAGGGATGCAGGGGTCTCTCCAGTTACATTGAGCTAGCCCCCAGGGTCAGGACTTGGTTCTATGTGCATGGGGACTCGTTGGACCCAAGACATGCGAGGTTTTGGAGCTGGCAAGTCTTAAAGGCGCCACCGATAGTTTACTTGTTGCAATCGAAGAGGCACGCACGGGGGTGTTCATGTCCAACAGAGAGAACGACGAGCTTACACGCGCCCGCTAGAACCATGAACACTCAGGAAGAACACGAGGCATGGGCGTTGTTCCGTGGTATGAGGGGTTTAAGGACTGGAACACCGACTACAGAAGTTGTGTGAGAAAGAAGATGGCAGAGGAGAAGAAGAGGACACTGGAGGAGGAGGAGAGGAAGCAGGAAGCAGACCAGCTTCACATCATGGAATCAAAGCACATGGAGTTGGTAGTCACTTTCTAGCGGCAATAGCAACAGATTGATGAAATCAACCAGGGAAGGGGGTCTTAGCAGCGGCAGGAGCTAGCGGATCCAGCATTGGATAGCACTGTCCCATCCATGCTGAGAAGCAGTGTGGGTTCTGCCCCCGGCGATGAGGCACTGTTGGATAGATACCCTGTGGATGACATC
Organism: Triticum dicoccoides; assembly: GCF_002162155.2. Classification (NCBI taxonomy): domain Eukaryota; kingdom Viridiplantae; phylum Streptophyta; class Magnoliopsida; order Poales; family Poaceae; genus Triticum; species Triticum dicoccoides. Next base: position 426,017,565 of record NC_041393.1, on the reverse strand, counting down.
ATGGATAACACTAATTATGAGCTACACTTCAAAATGAAGAACATATCCATAAAGGTGGCGTATGGCGTTGCCTATACAAATCCCCCTGAAGCAACCTTCCATTGCAATCCGATTCCAGCTACCTATGCTCGTGTCGCGGTTGATGAAGTGGTGGCAGAATATTCGGGGCTAGAACTTGACATTCCTGGAGGTGACGACGAGCGCACACCGGGACAAGCCATTCATCGTGTCATTCTATGGAGAAAGGATTGCATCGTCTTTCCAGGGACACCAACACCGCGTCCGCAGGTTCCTCCTCCAAGTCCGCCACCGCATCAGCAGTTGACTCCAGATCCTCCAAGTCGCCACTACCTCTGCAGACTCCTGCTCCTCCAAGTCATCCAACAAGTGAGCTCACTACTGATCCTCCAAGTCCGGCACCGCCGCGTGAGCCCACTCCTCCTCCAAGTTCGGCACTGCTGTGTGAGCCCACTCCTTCTCCTCCATGTCCGGCACCGCGTCAGCCCAGTCCTCCTCCTCCAAGTCGTCAGGCACCGCGTCAGCCGTCTCCGCCCCCGAAGCAACAGCGTAAGAGAGCTGACATAGCTGCGGCGGCTAGCGGTACAAGTACAGGAGGCAAGATATATGGTCCAAGCCTCAAGCCTCTTCCCCATCGGCCTTACGACCTGGCCGATGAGGAAAACAAAGACGAAGTGCGAGCCCAACTGGATGCCCATTTTGGACCAAAACCGCCACTGCCACCAAAGGAGATTGTCCCTGACCATATCGTTGAGCACTTCATTCGTATGGCTAGAGCACCAGCTCCCCCGCATGTTGACTCTGACTATGAGCGTCAAAGCAAGAAGTCATTTCAAGCACATAAAAAGAAGTTTAGCTCGATCTCAAGCCAAGGAGCTGCGAGAAAAGTGGGAAAACTGTTCCCCAGCGGGGAGAACAGGCGGTGAAATCGATTCCCCCGCTCATTCTACCATCAACACATGTGAGTACCAGCGCTGATATGCGGTAATAACCGACACTCATAGAAGGATGGCTGAAGAGGCCGGTGTCACTGTGGAACAACTCCTAGAGCTCGGGCCGATACCATTGATTACAGAGGAGGAAGTAAAACAGAAATATGCCCGTGGCCAACCTTTGGTCAAGCCTGAGGAGGTAAAGAAGCTCTCAAGTAGAATGTATCAGTTGCATCAATGGTACATGAATGAAACCAAGACTACCGAGCGAGAGTCCCTCATGGTGAAAACAGGCAAGAGTACTACTATCATGAAATGGCTCTATATGTCGAGTTTATAGAACTGTTTCAGTTATTCAATCAAGCTGCACTCGACAAATCCTTCATCAGTTGCTATTGTCGTAGGTGATTTCTTTCTATAATTTTATAATTAAGTCTCTAGCTAGCTAGCTCTAGTGCTTGTTAATCATTACCTGTAATTATCGTCACTATTATGTGGTATTATGCAGAAAGAAGTTGTATGAAATGAAAAAAGCTGGACGCTATGGCATTGGGTTCTTTCACCCAAATACCATTAATGAAGAGACATGGTCATAGGAATTCTATCAAAAAGAAACAGAGAAAAGCTTGCTAGAGTTCTTGAATAGCCTAAATGCCTGTCCAGGTATACTACTTCCTTACAACTTCGGGGGAGTCACGCTGTCTTGTACTACAAATTCTGTTTTTGCTTACTAGCTAGATGTTAATAAGTGTATAGGGGGTTTACGGTAGTTGATGAGTTATGCACATGCCCGCTTAATTATACATGCAAACATGTGCGCATGCAGTTTCCCCTGGATCTTGTTAATCATTAAAGTTGACGAGGGAACAATTGAAGTACTCGACTCACTACTAAAAGAAGTTACTAACTACACAATCGTGAAGGGGATGGTCAACAGGTAATTTTAGTCATTATCGAACTATATGTCAGCCTCGTTAAGTTCGTCATCTCCTGACATCAACTAATTAATAAAGCCTTTATTCATTTTCTTTGCCGGCGGGCAAGGCTTGGGAAAAGTTCATCAAACAGGTTGATGGCCAATGGAAACAAAAGCTTCACTAGTATCGACCCAAGGTAATTAATTAAGTAGTGCTAGCTAGCTAGCTAACATCTCTTTAATTCTAGTTTCAATACCATTAATTAGCATGCTTGATTAATTATGATCTGATATAATTCTATTCAATTAAAGGCCCTAAAGCATGCACCGGGGAATGATTTATGTGCATACTACGCTTGTGAGAACATTCGCATGGTGACGTGCAAAAGTAGCACACACACA
>NC_041393.1:426012619-426014805 GCF_002162155.2 Triticum dicoccoides | reverse complement strand
ATATATGCGTGAATGGTCGTGCAGGAAAGTCGATGATATATATATTATTGGTTCTACGAGAAATTCGGTATATATATATATGCATAACGTGTACAATATGTAGTTGTGGAAAATATGTTTCGAATGAAAAAGAATTAAATGGAAAACACAAAATTAAAAGGAAAAATAAACCATAAAAACAAAAACCCATAAAGCTTTTAGTCCCGGTTGGTGTTACCAACTGGGACTAAAGGTCTCCCAGCCCTCGACGCGGGCTCGTGCCATGTGGACAACCATTAGTGTTGGTTCGTCCTGAACCGGGACTAAGGGGGGGACCGATTCCAGAACTGACACTAAAGGGGCCTCACGAAACGGGATTATATACCTTTTCTGAACTAGTGTGGGTGCATCAGTCCTGGTTTGTGAGGTCAGGACGCCGGCCGGGCCTCGGCAGGCACCAGTCCTGGTTTGTCTGAACCCTTTAGTCCCGGTTCTAGACACGAACACGAACTAAAGGTCCTCGCTCCTGGCGCAGCCCCTTTAGTCTTGGTTTGTGGCTGGAACCAGGAGTAAAGGTCAGTCTTCTGTCCCGGTTCAAGCCACTAACCGGGACTAAATATATGCCTATATATATGCTCGCCCCTACCCAATGACTCCTCTATTTTTTTGGCCGGCCGACGTGTGGGAGGTGTGTGCTGCTCTGCTCTCTACTCTTATGCACATGAGGTGTTCTGTGAAATGCCCGAGCCACGCTTAAGCTTTCTTCTCTCCAAGCTCAACCTCCAAGCTTCATCTTCCCCAAGATTTGTCTAGGTTTGGCGGTCCTTCCCGTCCCCGTCCTCACTATTGTCGATCGCTCGCACCGATCATGTCGCTGACACCATTGTGGTGAGCCTCTTGTTCTTATCTTCTTTTTAGAAGATTTTTTTTCTTACTTGTATGAATGACATAGAAATTTGTATAAATTTCTTACTTTTATTATTATTTGTTATTATAGAGTGCCATGGTTTTGGTTTCCGCCCCCGTCAGCCCTCGTCATGTTTAGGATTTGGATGTGGTATATTATCTTTAGAACTATTTGTTTCATTTAGTGTTGATGGCAATTATGTCGACCAACGTGATATAGATTTTTTTATCTAGGAGGTATGTTGTCACGCCCAATATGCGACCCTATCCAAAAGGAACTCGAAGGTCCCACCAAGGATAGACCCGCATATTGAAACGCTTTTGCAAGGTGGATATCATTACATCAACATTACACAATAGATGGGGATACATACAAAAGGCATACAATGCCACACGAATACAACATCATCTTACATAAGAGCACCATTCGACTACGGATGAAACACAAACAGAAACTCAAACGACATCCACCCTGCTAGCCCAGGCTGCCGACCTGGAACCTATCCCCTGATCGAAGAAGAAGCAGAAGAAGAACTCCAAAACAAGCAAACACCGCTCTCGCGTCATGATCATCGCATAACCTGTACCTGCAACTGTTGTTGTAGTAATTTGTGAGCCACAAGGACTCAGCGATCCCATTACCATGGGTATCAAGACTAGCAAAGCTTAATGGGTAAGGAAGGGGTAAAGTGGTGAGGTTGCAGCAGCGACTAAGCAAGTATGGTGGCTAACATACGCAAATAAGAGCGAGAAGAGAAGCAAAGGAACGGTCGTGAAGCTAGCAATGATCAAGAGGTGATCCTGAACTCCTACTTACGTCAAACATAACCCAAAGACCATGTTCACTTTCCAGACTCCGCCGAAAAGAGACCATCACAGCTACACATGCGGTTGATGCGTTTTAATTCGGATCTGGTGTCAAGTTATCTACAACTGGACATTAACAAATTCCCATCTGCCACATAACCGCGGGCATGGCTCTCGAAAGTTTATACCCTGCAGGGGTCTCCCAACTTAGCCCATGATAAGCTCTCGCAATCAACGAAGGATATACCTTCTCCCAGGAAGACCCGATCAGTCTCGGAATCCCGGTTTACAAGACATTTCGACAATGGTAAAACAAGACTAGCAAGACCACCTGCTGTGCCGACAAATCCCGATAGGAGCTGCACATATCTCGTTCTCAGGGCACACCGGATAAGCTAAGTGTACAGGTACCGACGTAATCGAAGTTGCCAAGGAATGTTCCCGCACGGTGCTCTAGTTTGGACCAACACTTAGAGGAGCACTGGCCCGGGGGG
>NC_041393.1:425993610-426012452 GCF_002162155.2 Triticum dicoccoides | reverse complement strand
GGTAAAATAAAGATGACCCTCGGGCTTCGGAAACCCAAGGGAAAAAGGGCTAGGTGAGGCAAATGGTAAAACCAAGGTTGGGCCTTGCTGGAGGAGTTTTATTCAAAGCGAACTGTCAAGGGGGTCCCATAAATCACCCAACCGCGTAAGGAACACAAAATCCGGGAACATAACACCGGTATGAAGGAAACTAGGGCGGCAAGAGTGGAACAAAACACCAGTCATAAGGCCGAGTCTTCCACCCTTTACCAAGTATATAGATGCATTAATTAAATAAGAGATATTGTGATATCCCAACATAACCCTGTCCACCGTGGAGAAATCTTCAACTTCACCTGCAACTAACAATGCTATAAGAGGGGCTGAGCAAAAGCGGTAACATAGCCAAGCAACGGTTTGCTAGGAAGGGCGAAAAAGGTTAGAGGCTGACATGGCAAATTGGGAGGCTTGAAGAACAAGTGATAGGAAGCGCAGTATAGCGATAGAACGAAGCAACTAGCATAGCAATGATAGTAATGAGATCCAAGGTCATGGTTATCTTGCCTGAAATCCCGCTAGGAAGAAGAACGAGTCCATGAAGAAGACAAACGGATGAAGAAGAACCAAGCGTAGACGAACGAATCCTCACGATCGCAACGAAACGGGAACTATCGAGAAGAAGCACACAACATAGTAAACACATCACTCATATACATGACAAGGCATGATGCTCAACCAAGTATGATGCATGACAATGCTACATTAAGCTACTCATGGCAAGAGATGATGCATACAAGAGCAACACATCAAAGCAAGTTTAAATGAGGCCGGAAGCAACATCTAACAATTCCGGTAAGTCCTTATATGCAAATTTAGAAATTGGTCCAGATCTGAATAAACATTATGTTCAAGTTGTTAAACAGCAAGTTAAGCTGCACCAAGATGATCTACACGAGATTCTAGTCAAGTTACATATAAAGTTCAATTAGTTCGGAGCTACGGCCTAGAAGATATGAGCAAAACAAGTTAAACATGGGATTGATGCTAAATGCATCCAAACATCAAGCAAACACCTCAAAACAAGGATGCAACATGATAATATGAAACTTCATGCAATACTAAGCAAGTTTCATATAGGGCACAATCAAAACGGAGCAACGGTTCAACACATACACTATACAAGTTTAAAGGACAAGCTGTCCAAAACAGCAACTAGGCATATAGGAAACATCAAAACAATATGCTACATCACCTTAACCTAAGAACAAAAGGCATGGGCATGCAGTACAGGTAAAGCATGACAAAACATGAACACTGAACTATCTCCAGAAACCACTAGAACATGCTCAAAAGGACATGGCAAGATTTTGAATAATAACAGTTTCAGACTTAGCAGAAATAACATCAGATATCAATATTTAGAGCTATCAAACAACATGTTACAAGAACTTAACATGGAAAACAAAGGCATGGCATGCTAATACTAAAGACAAAGAACAAAAGTCACTTACTGAACTAATTCCAAAGCTCAACAGAAAAGATGGTAGGATCCATGCAAACATGGCAAATGATGACAAATTTAGACATGACAGGAACAACAATAAGTAGGCATGTTGGTGAGCTTGTACAACTCACCATAGAGCAATACATGGCATGACAAGGCATCCAACAGTAAGAATACATGTTTATGAAGCTAAGCATGGCAAGAGCAAGTTAATAGGGTGCATGGATCACTAGCAAAGCTGATGGCAACACTGAACTTAATGTTAACAGGCCGACAACAACATTTGTTAGCAAGTTTGGAGCAAGATTACAACAAGTTACAGTAGGCTATAATTGCAACCAGGGGCATTAGTGGATAGGGCATGGCATGTATAACAAAACATCCTTAGTGATCATCTCCAGATTATGCATAGAATGACTTGTATAAGCAGGTCTACATAGCATCACGATATAGCAGAAACAGTCCAGCAAAAACAGTAACAGCAAGTACCCTACTTCACGAGCTCGACGCACTCAGTACAAGACTCACAAAAATACACGGGTCAGACCACAGAAAAGATGGCATGTTGTAGCTCAAAACTCATGTAGACATCAAGCTCATAGGATGCACACACAAAATGCAACGAAAAAGACAAAACAACAAGTTATAACAGTTTCAGCAGGTTAACATCATATAGCACTCTTGCAACGATCATTAGGGCATCTAGATGAACTCAAACGAGCATGGAATAATGTAACAAAATGAAGAGCATCTCACAATGGACAATTTGATATATCATGCATGCAAAACGGAGCAGTATGCTAGGAGATATGATGCGATGAACATGGCATGATAAAGTCGCAAATTCGGGGACTTGGACGGTTTTTTCACCTCGCGAAAAATAATGTCAGGTCGGGGTTGGCTACTTCCCTCGTACAGAACGGAGGGTACGGAAGTCAATGCCGGCGTGGAGGGGGCTTGGGACTCCGGCGAGCGTCGGGAAGGCCGTGAATGGGTAGATCGGGCACGGGGCAACCCATTCCCGGCGTTGAGGCGGCTTGGGGCGGCGTGAATGCGGAGATCGGGGCGGCCATGAAGGTCTGCAGAGCTCGGGACAAAGAGAGAGAGAGAGAGAGATCGTGAGGGAGAGGGAGAAGCACGGGAGAAGGGAGGAGAAGAGGAGGCGCGGTGCATTGGCCTGGCATGGGCGGCGCCGTGGCTCGGGTCGCCGGCGGCGGCCTTCTCCGTCGAGGACGACGCGGGGCGACGGGGAACTCCTCCCCTGGAGCATGGGAACGACGGGACGAGGGGAGCGGGAGAGCTCGGGAGGGCGGCGGCGCCGGGCTGAGCGGGCGGCGGCGGATGGGCCCGAGCGGGTCCGATCCGGTCCCCGGCGGGCCACGGCGGGTGCGGGGAGGAGAGAGGAGGCCGGCAGGCCACGTGGCGGCGCGCGATAGGACGGGAGGCGGCGGTTGCTGACGTGGAGGCGGGGGATTGGCCGGGGTGAGGTGGAGGCTGGACGTGTCCGGATGGTGGACGTGTCCGATGGCGCGGAGGAGGAGTGGATCTAGGTTTGCCCGAAAATTCGGGGGAGGGGACTGATTTATAGGTAGAGGGAGCTAGGAGAGTCCAAATGGGGAGCGGTTTTCGCCCACACGATCGTGATCGAATGACCGAGAGCATGGAGGGGGTTTGGATGGGTTATTGAGCCACTTTGGAGGGGTGTTGGGCTGCACACAAAAGAGGCCTTTACGGTTCCCCGGTTAACCATTGGAGTATCAAACGGACTCCGAATGGCATGAAACTTGACAGGCGGTCTACCGGTGCTATACCAAGGCCGCTTGGCAAATCACAGACCATTCTGAGAATGTTTAACACCTTCTCACAACAGGAGACAAAAGGGGAACGCCGGAGGGCATAGGAGTGCCGGATTGCAAAACGAACAACGGGGAAAATGCTCGGATGCATGAGACGAACATGTATGCAAAATGAGATGCACATGATGACATGGCAAAATGCAACACGCAAGCAAATGACATGGCAACAACGGCGATTAACTGGCCATCTGGCGCAACGAATCCGGGGCGTTACAACACTCCTCCACTAACAAGAGATCTCGTCCCGAGATCTTAGGATCGAGACGGAAGGGAAAAGGGATGAGGTGAAACAAGAACAAAAGAGAGAGGATGAACAAAGTTCAGAACACTCGAGTAGAAAGAAAAAGAAACGACGAATGTGACGAGAATCAAAGCTCCGAAACAAAAATGAGTTTGAAACCACTCCGGTTAGAACAAGATAGAGAAGGAACAAGAACGAAAGAATTGTGATAGGATCCCAGTTGAACATAGAATGGAATAGAACTTGAACTTACCAAGAAGGCAAGACACTTAACGAGAGGAACAACACAATGCCTCCGGAAGAATTGAAATAGTGGAATGAAAAGAACAGAGAAGAAAATGACAACTTGTGCCACGAATGAAATAGAAAGCATCTATAGAAGGAAGGTTTAAACAGGGTTGTTGAGAAAATCAACAACGAAAAGAATAAACTTGTTGTGGTCTTATGGATAACATCTCAAAATTATGAGGTGATAACCAACCACAATCGAAAAATAAATTAAATGAATACCCGAGGAGAACAAAGAAATGCAAAACTCAACTTCAAAAGAATATGGAGAACTAATTGCCCTTCCAGACGCGAGAAGAAAAGATACTTGAACTCCACCAACAAGAATCTTGATGAATTCGTGAAGAATGAATTAAATCATGAAGAACCACCATGAAGAACTCCGGTGACAAAAGACAATGAGATAGAATGAAGGATGAAAGAATAAGATGAGCCTTGCAATGATTTAGATGGAGGTTCCGACAAAATAGTCGAGGAAAATTTGAACTCCGGAAAAGAAAAGATGAAAACACTTGGGACTAGAATTTATTCATCAAGAACACACTCCGAAGGAAGGGATTACTCACTTGGATGAAATAAGAATAAGATTTATTGTATGCTTATCCTTCATCAAATTAAATTGATGACAAGCAATGGATTTTGCCTACTACTTATTCTCATTGAAAAAGGATTAAGAGAGATATAGCGTAAACTTGAGAAGGTATTGATGGAACCACCGGTGGGATTTGGAAACAACAAATATTTGATATGATAACGAAGGAAGTGAAATCTTGAACGAACCACCGTAAAAATTGGAAAAGAGAGTAGCAAGGGCACAATTCACCGGAAAGAATTTGAAAATGAATGAAGATACTTGAGGGGATTTAGATACATGAGAACGAAGAGATCATGAACTGATTAGAGGATATTTGAACGATGCACCGATAAGATTTGGAGAAGAGGGCTGAAAGCTGGAATGAATAATTATGAGATGATGGGCTCCAGAGAATCAAACTGAAAAGACTCCTGAACTGCTCCGGATGGATGAAAAAAATTCCCACAATCGAATTATGAGAGGATGGCATCAAACTTGAACTACGCATCTTGGGCAGAACGGGTAAGGATTTAAGAGGAACTCTTCTTCGGTCTTCAAAATCCGAGATTGACAAGGAGAAACACCACCAAATTGTTGAGGCACTCCGGAAGGATTAAAAGAGGAAAAGGTTGAGCCAAAGATGAAAATGATTTGAAAGCGATCTTGGAGAAGGAATATGACTGATGAGAATTCATTCTTACGTCAAACTTCGAAAAAAATTGAGAATAACTCCGGAAAAATAAAAGAGTCAGGTAAGATCCTGGGAAAAGACCTGTGGGTTAGGGCCCACTGAAGAGATAACACCGTTGGAAAAGGATTGTTGAACAGGTAGATGATGCACCGGAATGATTGAAATATTTGAATGAGGTGATAACCTTGAATTAATTGGAACACAGACGAATCTCCTGAGATGTCTTGAACACTCCGAAAGGATAAACTGGCAAGAGGCGAACGAGCAAAGGGAAATATTTGAGCTCAGGGAAAGAATACGATCGACAACGAAAAAACTTGAATTGAATCCACCGGAGAAGAAAAGAGATGAAGAATGACGAACGAGACGAGAATTCACCGGTTGAAATAATTGAGGGAAGACTGAAGAGGCTCCACACGAATGAAATTGATGGTCGAAACAGACTCAGGCTCCGGGAAGAAGAGGGTGGGAGGGAAGGAAAAACAAAGACACTTGGAAGGGGGAACCGACGAATATCTTGAAGAGAAAACACCGGTTGAAACCATTGAGGAAAGAAAGCAACAACTTTGCACGAGTAGGATGGATACTCGATTACGGACTCCGGCTCCAAGAAGAAAAAGGGGTGGGTGGGCGGGAAAAGAAAACAACTGAGTATTGAACTTGGCAAAGATGAAAAAGCTCGAGTCAACTTGACGAGAAATGCACCGGATGAAAAGAGCTGAGAAGCAACGATCAGAAAACGAACTGCGTGATCCTAAAGAAAATTTTGAAGGGGAAGAGGAGTAGTTCAAAACACCTACGTCAAGATTCCTTACCAGAGCGACGAAGGGACTGAGGAGTAAAAAAGAATTCCTACTCTCCGATATATATAATCCTAAGACTCAAAATAGTTTTTTAGACTCAACAACGGCCAAACTACACGATCAATCAAGGGGGCTCCTAAGGTCGGTCGAGGCTCAGATACCAACTTGTCATGCCCAATATGCGACCCTATTCAAAAGAAACTCAAAGGTCCCACCAAGGATAGACCCGCATATTGAAACGCTTTTGCAAAGTGGATATCATTACATAAACATTACATAATAGATGGGGATACATACAAAAGGCATACAAAGCCACACGAATACAACATCATCTTACATAAGAGCACCATCCGACTACGGATGAAACACAAACAACATCCACCCTGCTAGCCCAGGCTGCCGACCAGGAACTTATCCCCCGATTGAAGAAGAAGCAGAAGAAGAACTCCAAAACAAGCAAATATCGCTCTCGCGTCATGATCATCGCATAACCTGTTCCTGCAACTGTTGTTGTAGTAATCTGTGAGCTACGAGGACTCAGCAATCCCATTACCATGGGTATCAAGACTAGCAAAGCTTAATGGGTAAGGAAGGGGTAAAGTGGTGAGGTTGCAGCAGCGACTAAGCAAGTATGGTGGCTAACATACGCAAATAAGAGCGAGAAGAGAAGCAAAGGAACGGTCGTGAAGCTAGCAATGATCAAGAGGTGATCCTGAACTCCTACTTACGTCAAACATAACCCAAAGACCGTGTTCACTTCCCGGACTCCGCCGAAAAGAGACCATCACGGCTACACACGCGGTTGATGCGTTTTAATTCGGATCTGGTGTCAAGTTATCTACAGCCGTACATTAAGAAATTCCCATCTGCCACATAACCGCGGGCACGGCTCTCGAAAGTTTATAACCTGCAGGGGTGTCCCAACTTAGCCCATGATAAGCTCTCGCGATCAATGAAGGATATACCTTCTCCCAGGAAGACCCGATCAGTCTCGGAATCCTGGTTTACAAGACATTTCGACAATGGTAAAACAAGTCCAGCAAGACCACCCGCTGTGCCGACAAATCTCGATAGGAGCTGCACATATCTCGTTCTCAGGGCACACCGGATAAGCTAAGCGTACAGGTACCGACGTAATCGAAGTTGCCAAGGAATGGTCCCGCACGGTGCTCTAGTTTGGACCAACACTCGGAGGAGCACTGGCCTGGGGGGGGGGGGTAAAATAAAGATGACCCTCGGGGTCCGGAAACCCAAGGGAAAAGGGCTAGGTGAGGCAAATGGTAAAACCAAGGTTGGGCCTTGCTGGAGGAGTTTTATTCAAAGCGAACTGTCAAGGGGGTCCCATAAATCACCCAACCACGTAAGGAACGCAAAATCCGGGAACATAACACCGGTATGATGGAAACTAGGGCGGCAAGAGTGGAACAAAACACCAGGCATAAGGCCGAGTCTTCCACCCTTTACCAAGTATATAGATGCATTAATTAAATAAGAGATATTGTGATATCCCAACATAACCCTGTCCACCATGGAGCAATCTTCAACTTCACCTGCAACTAACAATGCTATAAGAGGGGCTGAGCAAAAGCGGTAACATAGCCAAGCAACGGTTTGCTAGGAAGGGCGAAAAAGGTTAGAGGCTGACATGGCAAATTGGGAGGCTTGAAGAACAAGTGATAGGAAGCGCAGCATAGCGATAGAAAGAAGCAACCAGCATAGCAATGATAGTAATGAGATCCAAGGTGACGGTCATCTTGCCTGAAATCCCGCTAGGAAGAAGAACGAGTCCATGAAGAAGACGAACGGATGAAGACGAACCGAGTGTAGACGAACGAATCCTCACGATCGCAACGAAACGGGAACTATCGAGAAGAAGCACACAACATAGTAAACACATCACACATATACATGACAAGGCATGATGCTCAACCAAGTATGATGCATGAAAAGGCTACATGAAGCTACTCATGGCAAGAGATGATAAATACAAGAGCAACACATCAAAGCAAGTTTAAATGAGGCCGGTAAGTCCTCATATGCAAATTTAGAAATTGGTCCAGATCTGAATAAACATTATTTTCAAGTTGTTAAACAGCAAGTTAAGATGCACCAAGATGATCTACACGAGATTCTAGTCAAGTTACATATAAAGTTCATTTAGTTCGGAGCTACGGCGTAGAAGATATGAGCAAAACAAGTTAAACATGGCATTGATGCTAAATGCATCCAAACATCAATCAAACACCTCAAAACAAGTATGCAACATGATAATATGAAACTTCATGCAATACTAAGCAAGTTTCATATAGGGCACACTCAAAACGGAGCAACGGTTCAACACATACACTCTATACAAGTTTAAAGGACAAGCTGTCCAAAACAGCAACTAGGCATATAGCAAACATCAAAACAATATGCTACAGCACCTCAACCTAAGAACAAAAGTCATGGGCATGAAGTACAGGTAAAGCATGACAAAACATGAACACCGAACTATCTCCAGAAACCACTACAACATGCTCAAAAGAACATGGCAAGATTGCAAATAATAACAGTTTCAGACTTAGCAGAAATAACATCAGATATCAATGTTTAGAGCTATCAAACAACATTTTACAGGAACTTAACATGGAAAAAAGGCATGGCATGCTAATACTAAAGACAACAAACAAAACTCACTTACTGAACTAATTCCGAAGCTCAACAGAAAAGATGGTAGGATCCATGCAAACATGGCAAATGATATGACAGATTTAGACATGGCAGGAACAACAATAAGTAGGCATGTTGGTGAGCTTGTACAACTCACCACAGAGCAATACATGGAATGACAAGGCATCCAACAGTAAGAATACATGTTTATGAAGCTAAGCATGGCAAGAACAAGTTCATAGGGTGCATGGATCACTAGCAAAGCTCATGGCAACACTGAACTTAATGTTAACAGGGTGACAGCAACATTTGTTTGCAAGTTTGGAGCAAGTTTACAACAAGTTACAGCAGGCTATGAATGCGACCAGGCGCAGGAATGGACAGGGCATGGCATGTATAACAAAACATGCTTAGTGATGATCTCCAGATTATGCATAGAATGACTTGTATAAGCAGGTCTACATAACATCATGATATAGCAGAAACAGTCCAGCAAAAACAGTAACAGCAAGTACCCTACTTCACGAGCTCGATGCACTCAGAACAAGACTCACAAAAATACATGGGTCGCACCACATAAAATATGGCATGTTGTAGCTCAAAACTCATGTAGACATCAAGCTCATAGGATGCACACACAAAATGCAACGAAAAAGACAAAACAACAAGTTATAATAGTTTCAGCAGGTTAACATCATATAGCACTCTTGCAACGATCATTAGGGCATCTAATGAACTCAAACGAGCATGGCATAATGTAACAAAATGAAGAGCATCTCACAGTGAACAATTTGACATATCATGCACGCAAAACGGAGCAGTATGCTAGGAGATATGATGCGATGAACATGTCATGGTAAAGTTGCAGATTCGGGGACTTAGACATTTTTCCCCTCGCGAAAAATACTGTCAGGTCGGGGTTGGCTGCTTCCCTTGTACAGAACGGAGGGCACGGAAGTCAACGCCGGCGTGGAGGGGGCTTGGGACTCCGGCGAGCGTCGGGAAGGCCGTGAATGGGTAGATCGGGCACGGGGCAACCCATTCCCGGTGTTGAGGCGGCTTGGGGCGGCATGAATGCGGAGATCGGGGCAGCCATGAAGGTCTGCAGAGCTCGGGACAGAGAGAGAGAGATCGTGAGGGAGAGGGAGAAGCACGGGAGAAGGGAGGAGAAGAGGAGGCGCGGTGCACTGGCCTAGCATGGGCGGCGCCGTGGCTCGGGTCGCCGGCGGCGGCCTTCTCCGTCGAGGACGACGCGGGGCGACGGGGAACTCCTCCCCTGGAGCTCAGGAACGACGGGACGAAGGGAGCGGGAGAGCTCGGGAGGGCGGCGGCGCGCGGGCTGAGCGGGCGGCGGCGGATGGGCCCGGGCGGGTCCGATCGGGCCCCGACGGGCCCTGGCGGGTGCTGGGAGGAGAGAGGAGGCCGGCAGGCCACGTGGCGGCACGCGATAGGACGGGAGGCGGCGGTTGCTGACGTGGAGGCGGGGGATTGGCCGGGGTGAGGTCGAGGCTGGACGTGTCCGGATGGCGGCGGACATGTCCGGTGGCGCGGAGGAGGAGTGGATCTAGGGTTTGCCCGAAAATTCGGGGGAGGGGACTGATTTATAGGTAGAGGGAGCTAGGAAAGTCCAAATGGGGAGCGGTTTTTGCCCACACGATCGTGATAAAACGACCGAGAGCATGGAGGGGCTTTGGATGGGTTAGTGGGCCACTTTGGAGGGGTGTTGGGCTGCACACAAAAGAGGCCTTTACGGTTCCCCGGTTAACCGTTGGAGTATCAAACGGACTCCGAATGGCACGAAACTTGACAGGCGGTCTACCGGTGCTATACCAAGGCCGCTTGGAAAATCATGGACCATTCCAAGCATGTTTAACACCTGCTCACAATAGGAGACAAAAGGGGAACGCCGGAGGGCATAGGAGTGCCGGATTGCAAAACGGACAACGGGGAAAATGCTCGGATGCATGAGACGAACACGTATGCAAAATGAGATGCACATGATGACATGGCAAAATGCAACACGCAAGCAAATGACATGGCAACAACGGCGAATAACTGGCGGACATTTGGCGCAACGAATCCTGGGTATTACATATGTGAACCGTAAATTCCAACTGACCCTCTTGTCGAGACGTTAAATTGAAATTGGAGTTGCATGTTGCCGATGTCATCGATGATCACAAGATCAAGATGGATGCAATGCACTTGAAGATTAGAAAGATAAAAATATGCCATTGATGATGAGGCTTGGTATCATTATGATGTTGGATCAATTGTTACCTTAGTTTGAATTATGATCACATTTGTTGTTGCATTTAAACGTGTTGGGGAAACGAACACCTACGGAATCAGGGGCGATCCCTTCTATGTTTGGCGGGGAGAGTACTTACACGAAGGGCGGGTCTAGCAGTCAGCACTAGGCGATTTTTTACCCAGGTTCGGGCCGCAAAGATGCGTAATACCCTAGTCCTGCTTGTGTGTATATTAGTATTCTTGAGCTTTTGAACTAGCTATTGTGCATGCGCAGTCCAGAAAGTCCGAATCCTCTCCCAGTACGCCTCGGGCCTCCTTTTCTACGTAAAAGGGGTTGCCACAATGGCACACAGGAGGTGGAAAGCAATCTACAATGTGTGAGCTTATCTCTCGACACCGTAGGACAAATGCATTTAATGCTTTGCCTACGTGCCCTCTTACTTTATTGAGGACGGCAACAGAAGCCATCCCGTCCATCGTCGCCGTACGTTGCCTTGACACGCGTCCAGGCTAACGAGGCATGCAGAGCCATGCTGGCTAGCTAACTGCTGTGGTGGAGTGGTGGTAGAGCCTCCACGAAGATCTACATGCCGCCACGCTGGCGCCTTCTTAGTTGGCACACCGTCGTCGCACTAGACTGGTGGTGAGGTGGCAAATCCTTGCCGGGCGCGGGCCTGGCCGCGGCCCAGCAATCGTCCCTGTCAAGTCGTCCCCGGCAAGGGTCTTGCTAGGGGTCTTCCTCTTCTGGTCCCATGTGGACCTGCATGCCATCAATCTTCATGAAGATCTGCATGCTACCATGCATGCGTTCCAAAATCTTGGCCTAAACATTGTTGATGGTGTTAGAACTCTCATCCTCAAGGGTGATGTCCTTGCTGGTACTGCATAGGTTGCCCCGGCAAGGAGCTCGCTGGGGCTACGTATGCCGCCCCGGCAAGGATGTTGTCGGGGGAGGTTCTGCCTGTCCTATGCTATTTGTTCACTATCTTGAGCGTCTGTCTTGGTAGTTTCGTGTTTTTCCTACTGCTGTCCTGCCAGGCCTGGCCACTGGCATGGCTACAACTGCCCGTGCACAAGTAAGGGGTACAGAAGAGCCCATACATTTGTACACCGACAAAATGTTTTACATAGTTGTATGTTAGTTTCAATTTATGTTTAAGTTATATTCTCAAGAGAGGTGTATGTTGTTCTATGAGAACTATGTATGAACTTTCTGTATTTATTTTTTTAGTAGTAACATTTGATCACTACTGCACTTTGGTTTAATGTGATGATGAACTTGTATTAGTTTGATCACTTATCTATTCATGATGTTCTGTAATGGGTTTTTGATACACTAAATTATATAATGCATGCAGATGAACCGGCAATGAATATACGGTGATCGACGCACCTCCGAGTACATTGAGGGCCTATATAAATTTCTCGAAGTGGCTGAGGCAAACAGGAAAAATGGTTTTATATATTTTCCAAGCCCTGTCTGTGGGATACAAAGGATCACTCTTCCTCGAAAACTCGTCACATCCACCTACTTGAGAAGGGTTACATGCCACACTATAATGTTTGGACCAAGCACAGAGAAAGAGGGGTATGATGGAAGACAACGAAGAAAAAGAGGATGATTACAGCTACCCCATGTTTCCTGAATATGGTGATACTGCAATGGGGAAGCTGAAGATCAAGAGGCACCAGACGATGTGCGTGATGATGATCTTTGCCGGGTCATTGTTGATGCACAGAGAGAATGCAAAAGTGAAAGGGAGAAGTTGAGGTTCGATCGCATGTTAAAGGATCACAAAAAAGGGTTGTACCCAAATTGCGAAGATGGCAACACAAAGCTCGGTACCACACTAGAATTGCTACAATGGAAGGCAGAGAATGGTGTAACTGACAATGGATTTGGGAAGCTACTGAAAATAATGAAGAAGAAGCTTCCAAAGGATAACGAATTGCCTGACAGTACGTATGAATACCACAAAAAATACACTTCCGTGATGATACGTGTTTGTCACAGTAGGTCACGTTTTCTATCATGCATGTACATCCACGACGATTTTATGACAGAATGAAGATAATCATAGCTGTGCTTTCGTAGAAGTGTCCCATGACATTACCAAAATTATCATCACGGAAGTGTCCACTTCCATGACGATAAATCGCGCGTAATAAAAGTGCTTTCATGAAGGGTGACCGACACATGGCATCCACCATAATAGGTCGCCGTTAAGCTATCGGGTCTGGTTTTGGATTCGATAACCCGTTAACAGCCCGGACGAATGGGGATTTTCCACGTGTAAAATTCTCATTGGCTAGAGGAAACACCTGTTGGCTCACCGTTGGGACAGATGTTATCCCCTCATTGGACAGGAGGCGCATATGATACATCGACACGTGGCATGACCCAACAGAGGCCCATTCCGGTGAAAAGGCCAGCCCATTTGACTTGGTCAATAGGTAATGGGCCAGCCCATGGAAAGCCTGTTAACGACCTGTTCATATATAGTCCATTTACGACCCGCTAACTCCCAGCCCATTATGGCCTATCAGAATTGAGCCTAGTAGCTTCATCTGGGCCGTCCAATATGGTTCCATCCCGTTGTAACATCCGGCCCATGTATGGCCCATGATGTCTTTCGGCCCATATGAGGCCCTCTGTAACTCTCGGCCCATTAAAGGCCCGAGATGAAACTGTCCCATAATGAACAGTGTATCGCTTTATACCCATTAACGACCCATTATTCCGTCAGCCGTTTACAGCCCGTGTTAAATTTCAGGCCTCTAGGGGCCCATTTATTCTTGGGCTCATGTCTAGAATTCGGTTAGTTACGGTCCATTACTGGCCTATTCCGTTTGTGGGCCAAATTGAGCCCGTGGTTACATTCGGCCCATTTGTGGCCCGTTCACCCGTTGGGCTGTTTTCATGGCGTTATCAAATACGGCGTATTAATGACCTGTTATGGTCCACGAATAGTATGGCCCATGTTTTGCGAAATGATTATACGCCCCGTAGAAGGCCCATGGATCCTACGGCCCGTAGAAGATCAATGGATCCTACAGCCCGTAGAAGGCCCATGGATCCTATGGCCCGTAGAAGGCCCATGGGTCCTACGGCCCGTAGAAGGCCCATGGATCCTACGGCCCGCAGGAGGCCCATGGTTAC
Source organism: Triticum dicoccoides (assembly GCF_002162155.2). Taxonomy (NCBI): domain Eukaryota; kingdom Viridiplantae; phylum Streptophyta; class Magnoliopsida; order Poales; family Poaceae; genus Triticum; species Triticum dicoccoides. The sequence goes on along the minus strand of NC_041393.1, from coordinate 425,998,451 downwards.
AACAGTCCATGTGTTGCCATGATTATTGTGGCCTAGTTACCAAAAATAGGTTATTGTGGCCACTAGAAAAACACAGAAAAAGAATTGCGGTGACTACAAGCAAACAACCAAACAAGAAAATAAGGAAATAAATAAGCAAGCAACTAACACTAGCCTATTATAGCTATTACACATATTACATCCACTGGGCATCAAAGTTCGCCACTAGAGCAAATGTAGGGAACAAAGCAGCATATTACATACACTGGCCGTCAAAATTGGCCACCAGTGCAAGTAAACGCAGTACCAAAACAAGTCCATAACTAAAACAACTTCAGAAGAGCTCAAGAAACGTTATCCTGGGTATTCACCATGCTGGCAATAAGCTTAGTAAGCTTATTAGATTTGTCCTATTTGGCGCTAAAATCCTCCAACACTTGTTGTTGCACCAGAAAGTATGCATGTGAATGCTCCAGGGACTTCCGCAGTCCTTCCCCTTCTTGTCGCAGCACAGCTGATCGATGTCTTTCAGCTTGTAGTTGAGACTCAAGAAACCGAACTGATTCAAATAGTGAGTTTGAATAGCTTGTGCAGGCGGTAGTGGCCAGTAACTCGAACAGTAAACCAAGACATGACTTTGGGGTTGTCTCACTGTCTTCAAGATAGTTTTCCTTAGCTGTTTTATCAGCTTTGTTGGAGACCAACAAGAATGTCTCACAATCCTGAACCTTATCTGCATTACTTCCTTTATCATTGCTTAATAAGGCACTCTTCCCCAATATTCTGTCAGCATTCTAAAAGAAGAAACAAGAAGACACATAACAGGTTTGGCATGTACTAGTACATGAAACTCATTCGGTGAACCAGTTCATTAGTAAGGTGGACAAGATTAAACTACCAAGTCTTCTATTGCCAAGTAGTACATTTTAAAAGCATCAAACAAACATATATCTATGTCCTATGGTCACTGCATTCTCTTGCCAAATCAAAATAGAGACACGGTTCAAATCATATCCGTTCAAGAGAAAGCAGCACTGAAAGAATACAAAGCATGGGAAACTACACGGCACAACAAGATTTTAGATGGGTACCATGGGTCTACATGTGCAACAACACTATTGGCCCTGTTATGATGCTAGTAATGTGCATGATATGAATAGTCAACTGTATACACAATTGAAATTGAAATCAATAGAGCTATTTATAAGAGGAAACTTGTTAAAGAAAGATGCGTAAATATACCTGTTGTGCCATTGGACTTTCCATTGGATCGTTCAATTTAAAAATAAGTTTCTATGAGTAAATATAGTGATACAAGAGCAAAGTAGTATGCACACTTGTTTGGGCCAGTGAGGTGTCGTTGAATATGGGCCGAGTAGTAACGGAATGCCAAACATGTCAATTATGACGCTCAGGCCGGGCTCTCAAAAGATCCTAAAAAAGGCTTGGCTCTCCAAAAAAAAGAAGGAATAAGGACTCTTAGGCCGACATATGGGCGCCACCGGTGTTTTCGTGCCCTTGCGCGCCGAGAGCATATTGGCGCGTGTTCGAAATTCATGCTACCTTTTCATCCCCAATCTCCCGCCCCTCCCCCACCTCTGGAATCTTGATTCCTACTCCAGTTCCCCCAAATCCCCTCCTGTACTCCCTGTACTCAAGCGCACTATAATGTCACCGGTCAACGCAAATCTCTGAGTTGAAGATCCTGAGGTCCGTCCTTCCTCCGGTCGCTGCATGCTATCGCTCAACAGCGGCATGGTGGCGCTTGACGACCAGTTTGCCAGCAAAGTGTTAATGGTAACCATCAATGGCGACCGGCTTCCCGTCTTGCCTGACGAGCTTGCCAAAGCTCTTGGCATTGCCCACGGCATCCAAATAAGTGACATATGCTCGTTGAAGTTTGTCTGCCACTGGCTGATTTCTTCGTCAGGTTCCGGACAACTTTCGACTGTAGTCATTTGTTTGAATCTTCCCGACGTTTGTTCCGCGATGGCGCGCTAGTGAGCTTTGATCGGTGGCACCCAGGATGGGGCTCGGTGACCTCTTAGCTTTAGTTTTTAAGAAAGATTACCTTCCACGGCATGCCTCGACGTGCTTGGAACAACGAGTCCATGAATGAGTGTCAGGACCCCGACTCGATGCCACATAGGTCTAGCATGTAACACCTCATATCACTTTGCGGCCTCACGCACGGTATTCCCACGGGTGTCGCCTTACCTTTGCCCGGGACCGTTTGCGTCTTTTGGCACACGTATATGATAGTGTCGCTAGCACCCATATGATAAGGAGCCCGGGCTGACATGGCTAGTCGTAAACCCAAAGTGGCACAGACTTACAGGGACATGCATCCATGACCCAGCATCGAACGTGTCGGTCATCAGCGAGTGAATCCAGGCTGTAGCACTGGGCTAGCAGGACTCCGGTGAACCGGGCTGTAGCGGGCTAACAGGACTCCGGTATTCATCGCGTGACATTTCCCCGAAGGGACAGACACAGGAACGAAGAAGGACACATGCCGGCCAGCCTAAGTGTTCCGGAGCAGTAGCAAGCTACCATGGCTCAGTGGAAACACTAGGAGACATTTCCTGGTAAGAGAGGCTACTAAAGATAAACAACTAGATGGTCAGATCCCACACATACCAAGCATTTCAATAACATACACACAATATGCTCGATATGTGCAATACAACATGGCATCACAAAATGACTCTACGACTCAAGTAGTTTATTCAATAGGCTCCGAGGAGCGAGATATTACAAACATGGGTCTCATGACCCAACACTCAGAGCATACAAGTCAAAGCACAAGCGGAAGCTATCATGTCTGAGTACAGACATCTATAAATGAAAAAGGCTGAGAAGCCTGACTATCTATCAGATCCTGCCGAGGGCACAAGATCGTAGCTGAGGTATCAAGCTAAACGTCGAAGTCCACGCGGAACTACTAGCGAGACTGAAGTCTCTCTGCAAAACATAAAATAGGCAAACGTGAGTACAAATGTACCCAGCAAGACTTACATCAGAACTAACTACATATGCATCATTTTCAACAAAGGGGATGGTGGAGTTTGACTGCAGCAAGCCAGCTTTGACTCAGTGGCTAACCTGAACTACGACTGCAAATAACTTTTGAGGTGGCGCACACGAGTCCACATATTCACCATATCAATACACCACTATGGATCCGCTCCCGTCTCCCTACGAGAACGCCAACCATAGCACTCACGCTTATCTTGCGTATTTTAGAGTATCCACTTTCACTTGTCTATGAACTGATATAAGCAACCCAGAAGTCCTTTCCCGCGGACACGGCTATTCGAATAGATTAGGTTAACCCTGCAGGGGTGTACTTCTTCACACACGCTCTCACCACTTACCGCCGTTTACACGACATGTACTCGGCAACCTTCAAGCGGAAGCCCAACGTGGGTGTCGGCCACGGCCTACCTAAACACTCAAGTCTCTAATCCAGGTTTATCGCCTATTCGGGTTCCATCCATGAGGAGATCCGGCCGGAGTTTCGCTCACAGCCCCAAATGATGTGAACAGGGTTCCCGAGACACCAAACGGGTGCCCGGTACACCGTGCCACGTGCCTACCGCATCACAGCCCACCCCTACGGTCAGCGCTGCGCACGGCCTCCAGCATACTACAAACACCAGAAACTACTTGCAACTCCTGGACAGAGGACAAGGGTGATTAAGAAGCCGAGAGGGTCCATTGGTTTCGGGCCCAATGCGTGGTAGTAGCTGAATCATGGATCACAAACACAGAACTCAGTTCCTGAGGACGGCTGCAATGAGACAACCCACCATGTACTCCTACATGGCCTCTCACCGCTACCTTTACCAAATCGTGTTCACACACTTAGCTCACACACAGTAGGACATGTTCACACACCTCTGATTCATCCCCGATGAATCAGACCTGACTCAACTCTAAGCAGTAGCAGGCATGACAAACAAACATGAATGAGTAGGCACAACAGGGCTCAAACAACTCCTACTCATACTAGTGGGTTTCATCTATTTACTGTGGAATGACAGGTCATGCAAAGGATAAAGGGGTTCAGCTACCGCAGCAAGTAACAGATGAATCGTTGTTGTCCTAATGCAGTAAAAGAGAGCAGGAGCGAGAGAGTAGGATTGTATCGGAATGAACAAGGGGGTTTTGCTTGCCTGGCACTTCTGAAGATAACATTGAGTCTTCATCAGTGTCAACGATCACATCATCGGTAACACGTCTATCGGGAGGGGACAAATACCGGCAACACAGAAAGGAACACAATAAATGCAATGCACAACATGATGCATGATCATGACATGGCAAAATGAATGTGTTTTGGGCTAATGCAACTAGCAACAGATTAAATGAAGTTGGTTTGAATATAAAATTCAAATTCAAACTCCATATGTGATTATTCAAATGCCATTTATATGATTTGTGCTAAACAGCATCTATAAGTTGTTCTAACATGCGTGAAAATGGTACAGATGGATTCCTTGAATTTTTCTGATAATTTTTCATATATAATTTATTAAATTTGGAGTTACGGTTAATTTTCTATGATTTATTGAAGTTTTAGGCATTTTCTGGAATTTCCTGAATATAATTAAATCCAGAAAATACTTTATGACATCAGCACTGCGTCATGCTTGCGTCAGCAAGTCAACAGGGCTGGTCAGGGTCAAACCTGACCAGTGGGGTCCACTGGTCAGTGTCAGGGGGTTAACAGGGGTTTATTTAGTTTAATTAAAAGATTAGGGGGGGGGTTTGGGCCCACTGGTCAGCGTCAGGGGGGGTTTATTTTAGTTTAATTAAGGATTAGGGCACTAGGGCCCACATGTCAGTGTCTAATAAAC
>NC_041393.1:425987836-425991915 GCF_002162155.2 Triticum dicoccoides | reverse complement strand
TTTAATTAATTCTTTTGCCACTGTTTGAATTAAAAATAATAATTCAAACAATGCCAAAGCTCCTCTGAACATTTTTATATTGCTAGATGGACTTTTCCAAAAGCTCATAAAATATTTCAGGGGTATTTGGAATTATATTCTAATCATATGAATATAATTCAAATTCAAATAGCTAATGATTTAAATTCAAAGTCCCAAAAATAAATCCTTTTAAAATGTTCATTATTTTTGGTTTGGATCAAAACCCTTGCCAAAAATATTAAACATCTAAGAGGAGCATTTTGGAACAATGAATGAGATTTTAGGGGTTTTTTGCCCCTCTTTTATTTAGGGTTTTGAGGCTTCCAATATTCCTCAATTCAAGTTTCAAAAATATAGACATGATGCACACATGAACTAGCCTAGAGCACTACTGGCAGCTAGGGATGTGACAACTCACCCCCACTAAACAAGAATCTCGTCTCGAGATTCAAGCGTAGGGTAAGGTGAAGGGGAAACGCAAACTAGTACAATCTTCACGATCCAGGTTGCACTTCATAGAAGCGTTGATTCGATCACCATCTTTGTCTTGTCATCTTGCTCTGAGAACTCCAGCTAATCATGACAAGAAGAGGAAAGGAAACTCTAGAACAATCGATCTTCGAGAAGACCGAACAACTTAGGATCAACTCATGGGATGAGACATAGCAACATCTCTTAAGCTGAGAGACGAAGCACAGATCCGAAGAAAAGGAGTGAAGCAGATAACGAGGGTTCACTAGGTAGACAACAATTTCACGCTTAAGAAGGTGGTAAACAATTGTCAACGTAGCGAGGAGTTGAGTTGCCATGATACCACAACGAGACACCTTCGGAACCGTGACTCGTAGAGATATTCCCTTAAGTGGCAAAAAGAATTACTTTTGATTCAGAGATCATTGAAACTCTTTAAACCAGCCTAAGGCAATCACAAGCGATCATTTGGAGGGGGTCGGTAGAATGGCATACTCAAACTTGGATGATGTGGATTACCTTGTTGAAGACAACGCAATGGATGAATTTACTTATCACCGGAAATGGAAGGGACATTGGTGGTGCAAGCTGGGAACAAAATGCAAATGCTGGGAACGATTCTGGTAACTGGGGAAGAACCCAACAATAGAGAGTGAATTCACGGTTGGAGTGGTTATAGCATAACCGAGGAAACTGAGAGCAAACCCAGTTAGTGCCGATGATAACACGTAGCGCTTGTGCGTGCTCTCAAGAACTTGAGCATTTCCACAATCATCAAGATTCTACCAATATCCGTGTCAAGGATCCTGGCAACACAACTTGCTACCCTGATGAATGATGATGGATGATGCAGATGCAAAGGAAGATAACACTTTCTCAGATTTCACCCTTGGCGGGCCAAGGAAATAAAATCTGGATGTTCGACCGAGAGACATTTAGCACTCCGCTTCTAATGTTCTCCTTGACGTGCTAGTGTATCCCATTCATAGATATGGTTTGATAACTAGAACATTAAGTAAGAGGTCGGACTTCGGGAACACAAAAATCCATAGGGACAACTAGGAAGTAAACCCTACGAAATCCTTATGGGGAGGTGGCCAACTTCCTCAATCAAGATGTTATAATAACAGGTCTTCCGGCTGGGTGTGTTGGCCACGACATCCACTTTACCGGTTATCGAGGGACCAATATTATAGTTCTTGGGAAATGTTCCAAACCATCATATCTGCCTGAGATTCAGATCTGGTTGGTGTCAGGATATTCCAGACTCATCGAGTCTAGGAAGAAAAATGAAAGTTTGCAACACAAATCGACGAGATGACGTTGCGGGATTCTCGGGAGATGAACTACGATAGCAAGCTCCAAAACATGAGCTGGTTCTGCTACAAACATGTGAACACATTGTCCTAGACAAAACATTATCACATGGTAGTCTTACAACAAAACACTACCGAGTTCAGGTGGGGAACCATAATCGAGGATATTGAAGTCCTTGCATAAGGCATGCTCTTAAGAAGGAACTTCTTCTCCTTGAACAAATCAATCAGTGGCTTGGTGTGCTCGGAACACATATGGAATGAAGGTTGCAAGTCTCCAAACCACAGAATACTTCGCACGTGTGCATGACTGATTTGGAATGATTCCAAAGAAAGCAACATTGACTTTCTCGAATCCACGGCGGCAACTTGCATCAGATGCACATGAATTAAAGGAAGTCACTACCTTCCTCCAAACATATGCTTCATGAGCTAGCATGAACAAATGTTTTCAAAAGTTTCCAACACTAGCTTAATGTTCAGCAAAATTATGGAGAAGATAAGGATGTTGTCAATGGGCTCAACAACAATTCATCTAGGTTTCCTTTTAAAAGGAATTCCATAGTTAAGTGAACACGGTGATAGCATTGGTCAGACCAAAGATATAATGGTGTATGCTCGAGGAATCAACCACGAGTAAGACAACATTACGAATATCGTTGGTTCTGATTTGATTTGACGATAGCCCACACTCAAATCAAAGGATTGATAAGACAATAGTCCAGCAGCTGATCACAAGGACCAATCGATGAAGATATCATCTTTCTTCAACACACACTACACAAGAATATCCCTTTGGAACGAACTAAGTCAGGCAAGCTTTTATCTTCCAACTCTCCAAGTTGTTGTCTAGCTTAACCAACTAGCTCAGGGATATCTAACACCGATTCTTGGAGAGAAGGTGGTTCACAAGAAAAAAAAACCAACTTGATCACGAGCTCAACATAGCGGTCAGGTGACAACCTGGTAATACTTCTAAGAAGATATTCAGAGAATCACGAGCCACCGGTATGTTACTAAGCTCGAGAACAATCTTGCTTTTCAGGGCAAGACGATATGATCAATAGAGCAAGAATTTGAAATAATCCTAACTCATCGATCGAAGGGTGCACCGAAATAAGGACTAGGTAGCACGATCAGTCTTAGAAGGATGATTCGAAAACCAACATACTAAGAATGAAATTATTATCCTTTAACTACCAAGCAACAGAGTTGCTAGCAGTATTGATTTCACACATCACAATTCATTTGTCGGTATTCCGGTTGCATCAACACGAAGACCGAGGAATGACTAATAACGGCAAGAAGTATCACTGTACCAGGAGTTCATAGGATGGGGTGCAATTCCTATAACAATCCCGATTTAAAGATGGTAATACTCCAAGGTAGAACAGAACGAAAGCTGGATTAGCAATTTGATCTGCGGAGCACAACTTCTTTGACCCAATCCTGGATATGGAAGAGGTACTGGAGTTTGTTTCTCCTAGTCATTCTGCGATAGAATGGCTTGACGGACCACAAGAGTAATAGGCATCGATAAACGAACGCACGCATACTCTTGGCTATCAATTGATAGACGAGGGTCAGAATGCAACTAAAGAGAGACAACTCAAGGAACAAATAACTTTCTGAGTTGTGGATGCATAGATTAGTATGTCGAACCAAGTTCAACATATTTCTTCCGAATAACCCATGCAGAAAGGTAGAACTGGCAGAGTCACGATTTATGAATGGAGAACTCCTCAAGAGTACTCTAATTGTGATTTTTTTTGATCCAATAAACATCTGCCATAAGTAGTTCATGGTATTTGGAAGAAGAAGATACCACGGACTTCAAGGACTATCGCAAAGGTTACTAATATCCTAAAGGCACTAGCAATTACTATCAACATGAAGTAGGTAGAGTGAATCTCGGGTTCAGAACCCAGGAGTAGAATACCTACTACTAAGTAGCATCACGGGATGCTTTCGATAATAAAGGCCAGAATCTTCACACTAGGACACAAATCATGGCTAAATTACTAGATGATCCCCTAAGACACCTAGGGTCATAGTAGTAACTCCAACATAATGTCAAGGCAATAGAATACCTCAACTCAACAATTAGTGTGATTGAGCTGGCATAAAGGAACATCGAAACCAGAGGGAAAGGATTTTGCAAATGCATCAGACTATTTAGAAACCTGGGATGACTCGGACAGCATAACGGCTGTAAATGCTCAGAAAAGATTTGAGACATTCACAAAATGGTGGCATAACCACTCAGAAGCA